>NC_060126.1:17953726-18299249 GCF_021461395.2 Schistocerca americana
GAAGTGAAGCATCGGAATCTAAAACTGGACTCACAGGAGAGGTTCAAATCGTAGAAAGTTAGAGTGTCAGTCCTCTTGTACTTAAGTCGGCATTGTGCCTTTTGTATTGATTTCGGATGCAAATTCTGTGTTTCATCGTCAATAAGAAGGTCCAAGGGATACAGTAAACCTGAAGTGAAGCATCGGAATCCAAAACCGGACCCACAGGAGAGGTTCAAATCATAGAGAGTTAGAGTGTCAGTCCTCTTGTACTTATGTTGGCATTGTTCCTTTTGTATTAAATTCGGATGCAATTTCTGTGTTTCATCGTCAATAAGAAAGTCCAAGGTATACAGTAAACCTGAAGTGAAGCATCGGAAACTAAAACTGTACTCACAGGAGAGGTTCAAATCATAGAAAGTTAGAGTGTCAGTCCTCTTGTACTGAAGTCGGCATTGTGCCTTTTGTATTAAAGCCGGATGAAATTTCTGTGCTTCATCGTCAATAAGAAGGTCCAAGGTATACAGGAAACCTGAGGAGAAAGCATCGGAATCTAAAACTGGACACACAAGAGCGGTTAAATCATAGAAAGTTAGTGTGTCAGTCCTCTTGTACTTAAGTCGGCATTGTGCCTCTTCTATTAAGTTCGGATGCAATTTCTGTGTTTCATCGTCAATAAGAAGGTACAAGGTATACAGTAAACCTGAAGTGAAGCATCGGAAACTAAAACTGTACTCACAGGAGAGGTTCAAATCATAGAAAGTTAGTGTGTCAGTCCTCTTGTACTTAAGTCGGCATTGTGCCTCTTGTACAAAATTCGGATGCAATTTCTGTGTTTCATCATCTATAAGACGGTCCAAGGTATACAGTAAACCTGAAGTGAAGCATCGGAATGTAATACTGGTCTCACAGGAGAGGTTTAAATCATAGAAAGTTAGAGTGTCAGTCCTATTGTACTTAAGTCGGCCTTGTGCCTTTTGTATTAACTTCGCATGCAATTTCTGTATTTCATCGTCAATAAGAAGGTCCATGGTATACAGTACGCCTAAAATGAAGCATCGGAATCTAAAACTGGACTCACAGGAGAAGTTCAAATCATAGAAAGTTAGAGTGTCATTCGTCTTGTACTTCAGTCGGCATTGTGCCTTTTGTATTACATTCGGATTCAATTTCTGTGTTTCATCGTCAATAAGAAGGTCCAAGGGTTACAGTTAACCTGATGTGAAGCATCGGAATCCAAAACCGGACTCACAGGAGAAGTTCAAATCATAGAAAAATATAGTGTCAGTCCACTTGTACTTAAGTCGGCATTGTGCCTTTTGTATTAAATTCGGATGCAATTTCTGTGTTTCATCGTCAATAAGAAGGTCCAAGGGATACAGTAAACCTGAAGTGAACAATCGAATCTAAAACTGGACTCACAGGAGAGGTTCAAATCATAGTAAGTTAGAGTGTCAGTCCTCTTGTACTTAAGTTGGCATTGTGCCTTTTGTATTAAATTCGGATGCTATTTCTGTGTTTCATCGTCAATACGAAGGTCCGAGGGATACAGGAAACCTGAACGGAAGCATCGGAATCTAAAACTGGACTCTCTGGCGAGCTTCAAATCATAGAAACTTAGAGTGTCAGTCCTCTTGTACTTAAGTCGGCATTGTGCCTTTTGTATTAAATTCGGATGCAATTTCTGTGTTTCGTCGTCAATAAGAAGGTCCGAGGGATACAGTAAACCTGAAGTGAAGCATCGGAATCTTATACTCGACACTCAGAAGAGGTTTAAATCATTGAAAGTTAGAGTGTCAGTCCTCTTGTACTTAAGTGGGCATTGTGCCTTTTGTATTAAATTCAGATGCAATTTGTGTGTTTCATCGTCAATAAGAAGGTCCAAGGTTTACAGTACACCTGAGTGAAGCATCGTAATCTAAAACTCAACTCACAGGAGAGGTTCAAATCATAGAAAGTTAGGGTGTCAGTCCTCTTGTACTTAAGTCGGCATCGTGGATTTTGTATTAAACTCGGATGCAATTTCTGTGTTTTATCGTCAATAAGAAGGTCCAAGGGATACAGTAAACCTGAAGTGAAGCATCGGAATCTAAAACTGGACTCACAGGAGAGGTTCAAATCGTAGAAAGTTAGAGTGTCATTCTTCTTGTACTTAAGTCGGCATTGTGTATTTTGTATTAAATTCGGATGCAATTTCTGTATTTCATCGTAATAAGAAGGTCCAAGGTATACAGTAAACCTGAATTGAAGCATCGGAATCTAAAACTGGACTCACAGGAGAGGTTCAAATCATAGAAAGTTAGAGTGTCAGTCCTCTTGTACTTAAGTCGGCATTGTGCCTTTTGTATTACAGCCAGATGAAATTTCTGTGCTTCATCGTCAATAAGAAGGTCCAAGGTATACAGGAAACCTGAGGAGAAAGCATCGGAATCTAGAACTGGACTCACAAGAGCGGTTAAATCATAGAAAGTTAGTGTGTCAGTCCTCTTGTACTTAAGTCGGCATTGTGCCTCTTGTATTAAATTCGGATGCAATTTCTGTGTTTCATCATCAATAAGACGGTCCAGGGTATACAGTAAACCTGAAGTGAAGCATCGGAATCTAAAACTGGACTCACAGGAGAGGTTCAAATGATATAAAGTTAGAGTGTCAGTCCTCTTGTACTTAAGTCGGCCTTGTGCCTTTTGTATTAAGTTCGCATGCAATTTCTGTATTTCATCGTCAATAAGAAGGTCCAAGATATACAGTACACCTAAAATGAAGCATCGGAATCTAAAACTGGACTCACAGGACAAGTTCAAATCATAGAAATTTAGAGTGTCAGTCGTCTCGTACTTCAGTCGGCATTGTGCCTTTTGTATTACTTTCGGAAGCAATTTCTGTGTTTCATCGTCAATAAGAAGGTCTAAGGGATACAGTAAACCTGAAGTGAAGCATCGGAATCTAAAACTGGACTCACAGGACGGGTTCAAATCATATAAAGTTAGAGTGTCAGTCCTCTTGTACTTAAGTCGGCATTGTGCCTTTTGTATTAAATTCGGATGCTATTTCTGTGTTTCATCGTCAATAAGAAGGTCCGAGGGATACAGTAAACCTGAAGTGAAGCATCGGAATCTTAAACTGGCCTCTCAGGAGAGGTTCAAATCATAGAAAGTTAGAGTGTCAGTCCTCTTGTACTTAAGTCAGCATTGTGCCTTTTGTATTAAATTCGGATGCAAATTCTGTGTTTCATCGTCAATAAGAAGGTCCAATGCTTACAGTAAACCTGAAGTGAAGCATCGAAATCTAAAACTCAACTCACAGGAGAGGTTCAAATCATAGAACGTTAGAGTGTCAGTCCTCTTCCACTTAAGTCGGCATTGTGCCTTTTGTATTAAATTTGAATGCAATTTCTGTGTTTCATCGTCAATAAAAAGGTCCAAGGGATACAGTAAACCTGAAGTGAAGCATCCGAATCCAAAACTTGACTCACAGGAGATGTTCAAATCATAAAAAGTTAGAGGTCAGTCCTCTTGTACTTAAGTCGGCATTGTGCTTTTTGTACTAAATTCGGATGCAATTTCTGTGTTTCATCGTCAATAAGAAGCTCCAAGGGATACAGTAAACCTGAAGTGAAGCATCGGAATCGAAAACTGGACTCACAAGAGAGGTTCAAATCACAGAAAGTTAGAGTGTCAGTCCTCTTGTACTTCATTGGGCATTGTGCCTTTTGTATTAAATTCGAAAGCAATTTCTGCATTTCATCGTCAATAAGAAGGTCCAAGGTATACAGTAAACCTGAAGTGAAGCATCAGAATCCAAAACTGGACTCACAGAAGAGGTTCAAACCGTAGAAAGTTAGGGTGTCAGGCCTCTTGTACTTAAGTCGGCATTGTGCCTTTTGTATTAAATTCGGATGCAATTTCTGTGTTTCATCGTCAATAAGAAGGTCTGAGGAATGCAGTAAACCTGACGTGAAGCATCGTAGTCTAAAATTTGCCTCACAGGAGAGGTTCAAATCATAGAAAGTTAGAGTTTCAGTTCTCTTGTACTTAAGTCGGCATTGTGCCTTTTGTATTAAATTGGGATGCAATATCTGTATTTCATCGTCAATAAGAAGGTCCAAGGTATACTGTAAACCTGAAGGTAGGCATCGGAATCTAAAACTGGACTCACAGGAGAGGTTAAAATCATAGAAAGTTACAGTGTCAGTCTTCTTGTACGTAAGTAGGCATTGTGCCTTTTGTATTAAATTCGGATGCAATTTCTGTGTTTCATCGTCAATAAGAATGTCCAAGGTATACAGTAAACCTGAAGTGAAGCATCGGAATCTACAACTCAACTCACAGGAGAGGTTCAAATCATAGAAAGTTACAGTGTTTGTCCGCTTGTACCTAAGTCGGCATTGGGCCTATTGTATTAAATTCGGATGCAATTTCTGTGCTTCATCGTCAATAAGAAGGTCCAAGGTATACAGTAAACCTGAAGTGAAGCATCGGAATTTGAACTGAATTCACAGGAGAGGTTTAAATCATAGGAAGTTAAAGTGTCTGTCCTCTTGTACTTAAGTCGGCATTGTGCCTTTTGTATTAAATTCGGATGCAATTTCTGTGTTTCATCGTCAATAAGAAGGTCCAAGGGATACAGTAAACCTGAAGTGAAGCATCGGAATCTAAAACTGGACTCACAGGAGAGGTTCAAATCGTAGAAAGTTAGAGTGTCAGTCCTCTTGTACTTAAGTCGGCATTGTGCCTTTTGTATTGATTTCGGATGCAAATTCTGTGTTTCATCGTCAATAAGAAGGTCCAAGGGATACAGTAAACCTGAAGTGAAGCATCGGAATCCAAAACCGGACCCACAGGAGAGGTTCAAATCATAGAGAGTTAGAGTGTCAGTCCTCTTGTACTTATGTTGGCATTGTTCCTTTTGTATTAAATTCGGATGCAATTTCTGTGTTTCATCGTCAATAAGAAAGTCCAAGGTATACAGTAAACCTGAAGTGAAGCATCGGAAACTAAAACTGTACTCACAGGAGAGGTTCAAATCATAGAAAGTTAGAGTGTCAGTCCTCTTGTACTGAAGTCGGCATTGTGCCTTTTGTATTAAAGCCGGATGAAATTTCTGTGCTTCATCGTCAATAAGAAGGTCCAAGGTATACAGGAAACCTGAGGAGAAAGCATCGGAATCTAAAACTGGACACACAAGAGCGGTTAAATCATAGAAAGTTAGTGTGTCAGTCCTCTTGTACTTAAGTCGGCATTGTGCCTCTTCTATTAAGTTCGGATGCAATTTCTGTGTTTCATCGTCAATAAGAAGGTACAAGGTATACAGTAAACCTGAAGTGAAGCATCGGAATGTAATACTGGTCTCACAGGAGAGGTTTAAATCATAGAAAGTTAGAGTGTCAGTCCTATTGTACTTAAGTCGGCATTGTGCCTCTTGTATAAAATTCGGATGCAATTTCTGTGTTTCATCATCTATAAGACGGTCCAAGGTATACAGTAAACCTGAAGTGAAGCATCGGAATGTAATACTGGTCTCACAGGAGAGGTTTAAATCATAGAAAGTTAGAGTGTCAGTCCTATTGTACTTAAGTCGGCCTTGTGCCTTTTGTATTAACTTCGCATGCAATTTCTGTATTTCATCGTCAATAAGAAGGTCCATGGTATACAGTACGCCTAAAATGAAGCATCGGAATCTAAAACTGGACTCACAGGAGAAGTTCAAATCATAGAAAGTTAGAGTGTCATTCGTCTTGTACTTCAGTCGGCATTGTGCCTTTTGTATTACATTCGGATTCAATTTCTGTGTTTCATCGTCAATAAGAAGGTCCAAGGGTTACAGTAAACCTGATGTGAAGCATCGGAATCCAAAACCGGACTCACAGGAGAAGTTCAAATCATAGAAAAATATAGTGTCAGTCCACTTGTACTTAAGTCGGCATTGTGCCTTTTGTATTAAATTCGGATGCAATTTCTGTGTTTCATCGTCAATAAGAAGGTCCAAGGGATACAGTAAACCTGAAGTGAACAATCGAATCTAAAACTGGACTCACAGGAGAGGTTCAAATCATAGTAAGTTAGAGTGTCAGTCCTCTTGTACTTAAGTTGGCATTGTGCCTTTTGTATTAAATTCGGATGCTATTTCTGTGTTTCATCGTCAATACGAAGGTCCGAGGGATACAGGAAACCTGAACGGAAGCATCGGAATCTAAAACTGGACTCTCTGGCGAGCTTCAAATCATAGAAAGTTAGAGTGTCAGTCCTCTTGTACTTAAGTCGGCATTGTGCCTTTTGTATTAAATTCGGATGCAATTTCTGTGTTTCGTCGTCAATAAGAAGGTCCGAGGGATACAGTAAACCTGAAGTGAAGCATCGGAATCTTATACTCGACACTCAGAAGAGGTTTAAATCATAGAATGTTAGAGTGTCAGTCCTCTTGTACTTAAGTGGGCATTGTGCCTTTTGTATTAAATTCAGATGCAATTTGTGTGTTTCATCGTCAATAAGAAGGTCCAAGGTTTACAGTACACCTGAGTGAAGCATCGTAATCTAAAACTCAACTCACAGGAGAGGTTCAAATCATAGAAAGTTAGGGTGTCAGTCCTCTTGTACTTAAGTCGGCATTGTGGATTTTGTATTAAACTCGGATGCAATTTCTGTGTTTTATCGTCAATAAGAAGGTCCAAGGGATACAGTAAACCTGAAGTGAAGCATCGGAATCTAAAACTGGACTCACAGGAGAGGTTCAAATCGTAGAAAGTTAGAGTGTCATTCTTCTTGTACTTAAGTCGGCATTGTGTATTTTGTATTAAATTCGGATGCAATTTCTGTATTTCATCGTAATAAGAAGGTCCAAGGTATACAGTAAACCTGAATTGAAGCATCGGAATCTAAAACTGGACTCACAGGAGAGGTTCAAATCATAGAAAGTTAGAGTGTCAGTCCTGTTGTACTTAAGTCGGCATTGTGCCTTTTGTATTGAATTCGGATGCAATTTCTTTGTTTCATCGTCAATAAGAAGGTCCAAGGGATACAGTAAACCTGAAGTGAAGCATCGGAAACCAAAACCGGACTCATAGGAGAGGTTCAAATCATAGTGAGTTAGAGTGTCAGTCCTCTTGTACTTATGTCGGCATTGTGCCTTTTGTTCTAATATCGGATGCAATTTCTGTGTTTCATCGTCAATAAGTAGGTCCAAGGAATACAGTAAACCTGAAGTGAAGCATCGGAATCTAAAACTGTACTCACAGGAGAGGTTCAAATCATAGAAAGTTAGAGTGTCAGTCCTCTTGTACTTAAGTCGGCATTGTGCCTTTTGTATTATAGCCAGATGAAATTTCTGTGCTTCATCGTCAATAAGAAGGTCCAAGGTATACAGGAAACCTGAGGAGAAAGCATCGGAATCTAGAACTGGACTCACAAGAGCGGTTAAATCATAGAAAGTTAGTGTGTCAGTCCTCTTGTACTTAAGTCGGCATTGTGCCTCTTGTATTAAATTCGGATGCAATTTCTGTGTTTCATCATCAATAAGACGGTCCAGGGTATACAGTAAACCTAAAGTGAAGCATCGGAATCTAAAACTGGACTCACAGGAGAGGTTCAAATGATATAAAGTTAGAGTGTCAGTCCTCTTGTACTTAAGTCGGCCTTGTGCCTTTTGTATTAAGTTCGCATGCAATTTCTGTATTTCATCGTCAATAAGAAGGTCCAAGGTATACAGTACACCTAAAATGAAGCATCGGAATCTAAAACTGGACTCACAGGACAAGTTCAAATCATAGAAATTTAGAGTGTCAGTCGTCTTTTACTTCAGTCGGCATTGTGCCTTTTGTATTACTTTCGAAAGCAATTTCTGTGTTTCATCGTCAATAAGAAGGTCTAAGGGATACAGTAAACCTGAAGTGAAGCATCGGAATCTAAAACTGGACTCACAGGACGGGTTCAAATCATATAAAGTTAGAGTGTCAGTCCTCTTGTACTTAAGTCGGCATTGTGCCTTTTGTATTAAATTCGGATGCTATTTCTGTGTTTCATCGTCAATAAGAAGGTCCGAGGGATACAGTAAACCTGAAGTGAAGCATCGGAATCTTAAACTGGCCTCTCAGGAGAGGTTCAAATCATAGAAAGTTAGAGTGTCAGTCCTCTTGTACTTAAGTCAGCATTGTGCCTTTTGTATTAAATTCGGATGCAAATTCTGTGTTTCATCGTCAATAAGAAGGTCCAATGCTTACAGTAAACCTGAAGTGAAGCATCGGAATCTAAAACTCAACTCACAGGAGAGGTTCAAATCATAGAACGTTAGAGTGTCAGTCCTCTTCCACTTAAGTCGGCATTGTGCCTTTTGTATTAAATTTGAATGCAATTTCTGTGTTTCATCGTCAATAAAAAGGTCCAAGGGATACAGTAAACCTGAAGTGAAGCATCCGAATCCAAAACTTGACTCACAGGAGATGTTCAAATCATAAAAAGTTAGAGGTCAGTCCTCTTGTACTTAAGTCGGCATTGTGCTTTTTGTACTAAATTCGGTTGCAATTTCTGTGTTTCATCGTCAATAAGAAGCTCCAAGGGATACAGTAAACCTGAAGTGAAGCATCGGAATCGAAAACTGGACTCACAAGAGAGGTTCAAATCACAGAAAGTTAGAGTGTCAGTCCTCTTGTACTTCATTGGGCATTGTGCCTTTTGTATTAAATTCGAAAGCAATTTCTGCCGTTCATCGTCAATAAGAAGGTCCAAGGTATACAGTAAACCTGAAGTGAAGCATCAGAATCCAAAACTGGACTCACAGAAGAGGTTCAAACCGTAGAAAGTTAGGGTGTCAGGCCTCTTGTACTTAAGTCGGCATTGTGCCTTTTGTATTAAATTCGGATGCAATTTCTGTGTTTCATCGTCAATAAGAAGGTCTGAGGAATGCAGTAAACCTGACGTGAAGCATCGTAGTCTAAAATTTGACTCACAGGAGAGGTTCAAATCATAGAAAGTTAGAGTTTCAGTTCTCTTGTACTTAAGTCGGCATTGTGCCTTTTGTATTAAATTGGGATGCAATATCTGTATTTCATCGTCAATAAGAAGGTCCAAGGTATACTGTAAACCTGAAGGTAGGCATCGGAATCTAAAACTGGACTCACAGGAGAGGTTAAAATCATAGAAAGTTACAGTGTCAGTCTTCTTGTACGTAAGTAGGCATTGTGCCTTTTGTATTAAATTCGGATGCAATTTCTGTGTTTCATCGTCAATAAGAATGTCCAAGGTATACAGTAAACCTGAAGTGAAGCATCGGAATCTACAACTCAACTCACAGGAGAGGTTCAAATCATAGAAAGTTACAGTGTTTGTCCGCTTGTACCTAAGTCGGCATTGGGCCTATTGTATTAAATTCGGATGCAATTTCTGTGCTTCATCGTCAATAAGAAGGTCCAAGGTATACAGTAAACCTGAAGTGAAGCATCGGAATTTGAACTGAATTCACAGGAGAGGTTTAAATCATAGGAAGTTAAAGTGTCTGTCCTCTTGTACTTAAGTCGGCATTGTGCCTTTTGTATTAAATTCGGATGCAATTTCTGTGTTTCATCGTCAATAAGAAGGTCCAAGGGATACAGTAAACCTGAAGTGAAGCATCGGAATCTAAAACTGGACTCACAGGAGATTTTCAAATCATAGACAGTTAGAGTGTCGGTCTTCTTGTACATAAGTCGGCATTGTGCCTTTTGTATTAAAGTAGGATGCAATTTCTGTATTTCATCGCCAATAAGAAGGTGCAAAGTATACAGTAAACCTAAAGTGAAGCATCGGAATCTAAAACTGGACTTACAGGAGTGGTTCAAATCATAGAAACTTAGCGTGTCAGTCCTCGTGTACTTAGGTCGGCATTGTGTCTTTTGTTTTAAATTCAGATGCATTTTCCGTGTTTCATCGTCAATAAGAAAGTCCAAGGGATACAGTAAACCTGAAGTGAAGCATCGGAATCTAAAACTGGACTCGCAGGAGAGGTTCAAATCATAGAAAGTTAGAGTGTCAGTCCGCTTGTACTTAAGTCGGCACTGTGCCTTTTGTATTAAATTCGGATGCAATTTCTGAGCTTCATCGTCAATAAGAAGGTCCAAGGGATACAGTAAACCTGAAGTGAACAATCGGAATCTAAAACTGGACTCACAGGAGAGGTACAAATCATAGAAAGTTAGAGTTTCAGTCCTCTTGTACTTAAGTCGGCGTTGTGCCTTTTGTATTAAATTCGGATGCTATTTCTGTGTTTCATCGTCAATATGAAGGTCCGAGGGATACAGTTAACCTGAAGTGAAGCATCGGAATCCAAAACCGGACTCACTGTAGAGGTTCAACTCATAGAAAGTTAGAGTGTCAGTCCTCATGTACATAAGTCGGCATTGTGCCTTTTGTATTAAATTCGGATGCAATTTCTGTATTTCATCGTCAATAAGAAGGTCCAAGGGATACAGTAAAGCTGAAGTGAAGCATCGGAATCTAAAACTGGACTCACAGGAGCGTTTAAATCATAGAAAGTTAGAGTGTCTGTCCTCTTGTACTTAAGTCGGAATTGTGCCTTTTGTATTAAATTCGCATGCAATTTCTGTGCTTCATCGTCAATAAGAAGGTCCAAGGGATACAGTACACCTGAAGCGAAGCATCGGGATCTAAAACTGGACTCACAGGAGAGGTTAAAAACTTAGAAAGTTAAATTGTCAGTCCTCTTGTACTTAAGTCGGCATTGTGCCCTTTGTATTAAATTCGGATGCAATTTCTGTATATCATCGTCAATAAGAAGGTCCTAGGTGTACAGTACATATAAAGTGAAGCATCGGAATCTAAAACTGGACTCACAGGAGAGGTTCAAATCGTAGAAAGTTAGAGTGTCAGTCGTCTTGTACTTAAGTCGGCATTGTGCCTTTTGTATTAAATTCGGATGCAATATCTGTGTTTCATCGTCAATAAGAAGGTCCAACGGATACAGTAAACCTGAAGTGAGGCATCGGAATCCAAAACCGGGCTCACAGGAGAAGTTCAAATCATAGAAAGTTAGAGTTTCAGTCCTCTTGTACTTAAGTCGGCGTTGTGCCTTTTGTATTAAATTCGGATGCTATTTCTGTGTTTCATCGTCAATAATAAGGTCCGAGGGATACAGTTAACCTGAAGTGAAGCGTCGGAAACTATAACTGGACTCTCAGGAGAGGTTCAAATCATAGAAAGTTAGAGTGACAGTCCTCTTGTACTTAAGACGGCATTGTGCCTTTTGTATTAAATTCGGATGCAATTTCTGTGCTTCTTCGACAATAAGAAGGTCCAAGGAATACAGTACACCTGAAGTGAAGCATCGGAATCTAAAACTGGACTCACAGGAGAGGTTCAAATCTTAGAAAGTTACAGTGTCAGTCCTCTTGTACTTAAGTCGGCATTGTGCGTTTTGTATAAAATTCGGATGCAATTTCTGCGTTTCATCGTCAATAAGAAGGTCCTAGGTGTACAGTACACCTAAAATGAAGCATCGGAATCTAAAACTGGACTCACAGGAGAGGTTCAAATCATAGAAAATTAGAGTGTCAGTCGTCTTGTACTTAAGTCGGCATTGTGCCTTTTGTATTAAATTCGGATGCAATATCTGTGTTTCATCGTCAATAAGAAGGTCCAAGGGATACAGTAAACCTGAAGTGAAGCATCGGAATCCAAAACCGGGCTCACAGGAGAAGTTCAAATCATAGAAAGTTAGAGTGTCAGTCCTCTTGTACTTAAGTCGGCATTGTGCCTTTTGTATTAAATTCGGATGCAATTTCTGTATTTAATCGTCAATAAGAAGCTCCAAGGGATACAGTAAATCTGAAGTGAAGCAACGGAATCTAAAACTGGGCTCACATAGCGGTTCAATCATAGCAAGTTAGAGTGTCTGTCCTCTTGTACTTAAGTCGGCATTGTTCCTTTTGTATTAAATTCGCATGCAATTTCTGTGCTTCATCGTCAATAAGAAGGTCCAAGGGATACAGTACACCTGAAGCGAAGCATCGGAATCTAAAACTGGACTCACAGGAGAGGTTCAAATCTTAGAAAGTTAGAGTGTCAGTCCTCTTGTACTTAAGTCGGCATTGTGCCTTTTGTATTAAATTCGGATGCAATTTCTGTATATCATCGTCAATAAGAAGGTCCTAGGTGTACAGTACACCTAAAATGAAGCATCGGAATCTAAAACTGGACTCACAGCAGAGGTTCAAATCATAGAAAGTTACAGTGTCAGTTGTCTTGTACTTAAGTCGGCATTGTGCCTTTTGTATTAAATTCGGATGCAATATCTGTGTTTCATCGTCAATAAGAAGGTCCAAGGGATACTGTAAACCTGAAGTGAAGCATCGGAATCCAAAACTGGGCTCACAGGAGAAGTTCAAATCATAGAAAGTTTGAGTTTCAGTCCTCTTGTACTTAAGTCGGCGTTGTGAATTTTGTATTAAATTCGGAACTATTTCTGTGCTTCATCGTCAATAAGAAGGTCCGAGGGATACAGTGAACCTGAAGTGAAGCATCGGAAAGTATGACTGGACTCTTAGGAGAGGTTCAAATCTTAGAAAGTTAGAGTGTCAGTCGTCTTGTATTTAAGTCGGCATTGTACCTTTTGTATTAAATTCGGATGCAATTTCTGTATTTCATCGACAATGAGAAGGTCCAAGGGATACAGTACACCTGAAGTGAAGCATCGGAATCTAAAACTGGACTCACAGGAGAGGTTCAAATCTTAGAAAGTTAGAGTGTCAGTCCTCTTGTACTTAAGTCGGCATTGTGCGTGTTGTATTAAATTCGGATGCAATTTCTGCGTTTCATCGTCAATAAGAAGGTCCTAGGTGTACAGTACACCTAAAAAGAAGCATCGGAATCTAAAACTGGACTCACAGGAGAGGTTCAAATCATAGAAAATTAGAGTGGCAGTCTTCTTGTACTTAAGTCGGCATTGTGCCTTTTGTATTAAATTCGGATGCAATATCTGTGTTTCATCGTCAATAAGAAGGTCCAAGGGATACAGTAAACCTGAAGTGAAGCATCGGAATCCAAAACCGGGCTCACAGGAGAAGTTCAAATCATAGAAATTTAGAGTGTCAGTCCTCTTGTACTTAAGTCGGCATTGTGCGTTTTGTATTAAATTCGGATGCAATTTCTGTATTTCAGCGTCAACAAGAAGGTCCAAGGGATACAGTAAACCTGAAGTGAAGCATCGGAATCTAAAACTGGACTCACAGGAGCGGTTAAATCATAGCAAGTTAGAGTGTCTGTCCTCTTGTACTTATGTCGGCATTGTGCCTTTTGTATTAAATTCGCATGCAATTTCTGTGCTTCATCGTCAATAAGAAGGTCCAAGGGATACAGTACACCTGAAGCGAAGCATCGGAATCTAAAACTGGACTCACAGGAGAGGTTTAAATCTTAGAAAGCTAGAGTATCAGTCCTCTTGTACTTAAGTCGGCATTGTGCCTTTTGTATTAAATTCGGATGCAATTTCTGTGTTTCACCGTCAATTAGAAGGTCCAAGGGATACAGTAAACCTGAAATGAAGCATCGGAATCTAAAACTGGACTCACAGGAGAGGTTCAAATCTTAGAAAGCTAGAGTGTCAGTCCTCTTGTACTTAAGTCGACATTGTGCCATTTGTATTAAATTCGGATGCAATTTCTTTGATTCATCGTCAACAAGAAGGTCCAAGGTCTACAGTAAACCTGAAGTGAAACATCGGAATTTGAAACTGAATTCACAGGAGAGGTTTACATCATAGAAAGTTAGAGTGTCTGTCCACTTGTACTTAAGTCGGCATTGTGCCTATTGTATTAAATTCGGATGCAATTTCTGTGTTTCGTCGTCAATAAGAAGGTCCAAGGGATACAGTAAACTTGAAGTGATGCATCGGAATCTAAAACTGGACTCACAGGAGAGGTTCATATCATAGACAGTTAGAGTGTCAGTCTTCTTGTACTCAAGTCGGCATTGTGCCTTTTGAATTAAATTCGGATGCAATTTCTGTATTTCTTCGTCAATAAGAAGGAGCAAAGTATACAGTAAACCTAAAGTGAAGCATCGGAATCTATAACTGGACTTACAGGAGTGGTTCAAATCAAAGAAAGTTAGCGTGTCAGTCCTCGTGTACTTAGGTCGGCATTGTGTCTTTTGTTTTAAATTCAGATGCAATATCTGTGTTTCATCGTCAATAATAATGTCCAAGGGATACAGTAAACCTGAAGTGAAGCATCGGAATCTAAAACTGGACTCGCAGGAGAGGTTCAAATCATAGAAAGTTAGAGTGTCAGTCAGCTTGTACTTAAGTCGGCACTGTGCCTTTTGTATTAAATTCGAATGCAATTTCTGTGCTTCATCGTCAATAAGAAGGTCGAAGGGATACAGTAAACCTGAAGTAAACCATCGGAATCTAAAACTGGACTCACAGGAGAGATTCAAATCATAGAAAGTTAGAGTTTGAGTCCTCTTGTAATTAAGTCGGCGTTGTGCCTTTTGTATTAAATTCGGATGCTATTTCTGTGTTTCATCGTCAATAAGAAGGTCCGAGGGATACAATAAACCTGAAGTGAAGCATCGGAAACTATAACTGGACTCTCAGGAGAGGTTCAAATCATAGAAAGTTAGAGTGTCAGTCCTCTTGTACTTAAGTCGGCATTGTGCGTTTTGAATTAAATTCGGATGCAATTTCTATATTTCATCGTCAATAAGAAGGTCCAAGGGATACAGTAAACCTGAAGTGAAGCATCGGAATCTAAAACTGGACTCACAGGAGTGATTTAAATCATAGAAAGTTAGAGTGTCAGTCCTCTTGTACTTAAGTCGGCATTGTGCCTTTTGTATTAAATCGTGAATAAGAAGGTCCAAGGTATACAGTAAACCTTAAGTGAAGCATCGGAATCTAAAACTGGAGTCACAGGAGTGATTTAAATCATAGGAAGTTAGAGTGTCAGTCCTCTTGTACTTAAGTCAACATTGTGCCTTTTGTATTAAATTCGGATGCAAATTCTGTGTTTCATCGTCAATAAGAAGGTCCAATGATTTCAGTAAACCTGAAGTGAAGCATCGAAACAAAACTCAACTCACAGGAGAGGTTCAAATCATAGAAAGTTAGAGTGTCAGTCCTCTTGTACTTAAGTCGGCATTGTGCCTTTTGTATTAAATTCGGATGCAATTTCTGTATTTCTTCGTCAATAAGAAGGTGCAAAGTATACAGTAAACCTTAAGTAAAGCATCGGAATCTAAAACTGGACTTACAGGAGTGGTTCAAATCATAGAAAGTTAGCGTGTCAGTCCTCGTGTACTTAGGTCGGCATTGTGTCTTTTGTTTTAAATTCAGATGCAATTTCTGTGTTTCATCGTCAATAAGAAGGTACAAGGGATACAGTAAATCTGAAGTGAAACATCGGAATCTAAAACTTTACTCGCAGGAGAGGTTCAAATCATAGAAAGTTAGAGTGTCAGTCCGCTTGTACTTAAGTCGGCACTGTGCCTTTTGTATTAAATTCGGATGCAATTTCTGTGCTTCATCGTCAATAAGAAGGTCCAAGGGATACAGTAAACCTGAAGTGAAGCATCGGAATCTAAAACTGGACTCACAGGAGCTGTTAAATCCTAGAAAGTTAGAGTGTCAGTCCTCTTGTACTTAAGTCGGCATTGTGTGTTTTGTATTAAATTCGGATGCAATTTCTGTATTTCATCGTCAATAAGAGGGTCCAAGGGATACAGTAAACCTGAAGTGAAGCATCGGAATCTAAAACTGGACTCACAGGAGCGGTTAAATCATAGAAAGTTAGAGTGTCTGTCCTCTTGTACTTAAGTCGGCATTGTGCCTTTTGTATTAAATTCGCATGAAATTTCTGTGCTTCATCGTCAATAAGAAGGTCCAAGGGATACAGTACACCTGAAGTGAAGCATCGGAATCTAAAACTGGACTCACAGGATAGGTTCAAATCTTAGAAAGTTAGAGTGTCAGTCCTCTTGTACTTAAGTCGGCATTGTGCGTTTTGTATTAGATTCGGATACAATTTCTGTATATCATCGTCAATAAGAAGGTCCTAGGTGTACAGTACACCTAAAATGAAGCATCGGAATCTAAAACTGGACTCACAGGCGAGGTTCAAATCATAGAAAATTTGAGTGTCAGTCCTCTTGTACTTAAGTCGGCATTGTGCCATTTGTATTACATTCGGATGCAATTTCTGTGTTTCATCGTCAATAAGAAGGTCCAAGGGATACAGTAAACCTGAAGTGAAGCGTCGGAATCTGAAACTGGACTCACAGGAGAGGTTCAAATCAAAGAAAGTTAGTGTGTCAGTCCTCTTGTACTAAAGTCGGCATTGTGCCTTTGGTATTAAATTCGGATGCAATTTCTGTATTTCATCATCAATAAGAAGGTCCAAGGTATACAGTAAACCTGAAGTGAAGCGTCGGAATCTGAAACTGGACTCACAGGAGAGGTTCAAATCAAAGAAAGTTAGTGTGTCAGTCCTCTTGTACTTAAGTCGGCATTGTGCCGTTTGTATTAAATTCGGATGCAATTTCTGTGTTTCATCGTCAATAAGAAGGTCCTAGGAATACAGTAAACCTGAAGTGAAGCATCGTATCTAAAACTGGACTCACAGTAGAGGTTCAAATCATAGAAAATTTGAGTGTCAGTCCTCTTGTACTTAAGACGGCATTGTGCCTTTGTATTAAATTCGGATGCAATTTTTGTGTTTCATCGTCAATAAGATGGTCCAAGGTATACAGTAAACCTGAAGTGAAGCATCTGAATCTAAAACTGGACTCACAGGAGAGGTTCAAATCATTGAAAGTTAGAGTGTCAGTCCTCTTGTACTTAAGTCGGCATTGTGCCTTTTGTATTAAATTCGGATGCAAATTCTGTGTTTCATCGTCAATAGGAAGGTCCAATGATTACAGTAAACCTGAAGTGAAGCATCGAAACAAAACTCAACTCACAGGAGAGGTTCAAATCATAGAAAGTTAGAGTGTCAGTCCTCTTGTACTTAAGTCGGCATTGTGCCTTTTGTATTAAATTCGGATGCAATTTCTGTATTTCTTCGTCAGTAAGAAGGTGCAAAGTATACAGTAAACCTAAAGTAAAGCATCGGAATCTAAAACTGGACTTACAGGAGTGGTTCAAATCATAGAAAGTTAGCGTGTCAGTCCTCGTTTACTTAGGTCGGCATTGTGTCTTTTGTTTTCAATTCAGATGCAATTTCTGTGTTTCATCGTCAATAAGATGGTCCAAGGTATACAGTAAACCTGAAGTGAAGCATCGGAATCTAAAACTTTACTCGCAGGAGAGGTTCAAATCATAGAAGGTTAGAGTGTCAGTCCGCTTGTACTTAAGTCGGCACTGTGTCTTTTGTATTAAATTCGGATGCAATTTCTGTGCTTCATCGTCAATACGAAGGTCCAAGGGATACAGTAAACCTGAAGTGAAGCATTGGAATCTAAAACTGGACTCACAGGAGCTGTTAAATCCTAGAAAGTTAGAGTGTCAGTCCTCTTGAACTTAAGTGGGCATAGTGCCACTTGTATTAAATTCGGATGCAATTTCTGTATGTCATCGGCAATAAGAAGGACCAAGGTATACAGTAAACCTGTAGTGAAGCATCAGAATCAAAAACTGGACTCACAGGAGTGGTTCAAACCAGAGAAAGTTAGAGTGTCAGTCCTCTTGTACTTAAGTGGGCATTGTGCCTTTTGTATTAGTTTCGGATGCAATTTCTGTATATCATCGTCAATAAGAAGGTCCTAGGTGTACAGTACACCTAAAATGAAGCATCGGAATCTAAAACTGGACTCACTGGAGAGGTTCAAATCATAGGAAGTTAGAGTTTCAATCGTCTTGTACTTAAGTCGATATTGTGCCTTTTGTATTAAATTCGGATGCAATATCTGTGTTTCATCGTCAATAAGAAGGTCCAAGGGATACAGTAAACCTGAAATGAAGCATCGGAATTTAAAACTGGTCTCACAGGAGAGGTTCAAATCATAGAAAGTTAGAGTGTCAGTCCTCTTGTACTTAAGTCGGCATTGTGCCATTTGTATTACATTCGGATGCAATTTCTGTGTTTCATCGTCAATAAGAAGGTCCAAGGGATACAGTAAACCTGAAGTGCAGCATCTGAACTAAAAAATGGACTCAAAGGCGAGGTTCAAATCATAGAAAGTGAGAGTGTCAGTCCTCTTGTACTAAAGTCGGCATTGTGCCTTTGGTATTAAATTCGGATGCAATTTCTGTATTTCATCATCAATAAGAAGGTCCAAGGTATACAGTAAACCTGAAGTGAAGCATCGGAATCTAAAACTGGACTCACAGGAGCGGTTAAATCATAGAAAGTTAGAGTGTCTGTCCTCTTGTACTTAAGTCGGCATTGTGCCTTTTGTATTAAATTCGCATGAAATTTCTGTGCTTCATCGTCAATAAGAAGGTCCAAGGAATACAGTACACCTGAAGTGAAGCATCGGAATCTAAAACTGGACTTACAGGATAGGTTCAAATCTTAGAAAGTTAGAGTGTCAGTCCTCTTGTACTTAAGTCGGCATTGTGCGTTTTGTATTAGATTCGGATGCAATTTCTGTATATCATCGTCAATAAGAAGGTCCTAGGTGTACAGTACACCTAAAATGAAGCATCAGAATCTAAAACTGGACTCACAGGCGAGGTTCAAATCATAGGAAGTTAGAGTGTCAGTCGTCTTGTACTTAACTCGATATTGCGCCTTTTGTATTAAATTCGGATGCAATATCTGTGTTTCATCGTCAATAAGAAGGTCCAAGGGATACAGTAAACCTGAAGTGAAACATCGGAATCCAAAACCGGGCTCACAGGAGAAGTTCAAATGATAGAAAGTTAGAGTGTCAGTCCTCTTGTACTTAAGTCGGCATTGTGCCTTTTGTATTAAATTCCGATGCAATTTCTGTGGTTCATCGTCAATTAGAAGGTCCAAGGGATACAGTAAACCTGAAATGAAGCATCGGAATTTAAAACTGGACTCACAGGAGAGGTTCAAATCATAGAAAGTTAGAGTGTCAGTCCTCTTGTACTTAAGTCGGCATTGTGCCATTTGTATTACATTCGGATGCAATTTCTGTGTTTCATCGTCAATAAGAAGGTCCAAGGGATACAGTAAACCTGAAGTGCAGCATCTGAACCTAAAACTGGACTCAAATGCGAGGTTCAAATCATAGAAAGTGAGAGTGTCAGTCCTCTTGTACTAAAGTCGGCATTGTGCCTTTGGTATTAAATTCGGATGCAATTTCTGTATTTCATCATCAATAAGAAGGTCCAAGGTATACAGTAAACCTGAAGTGAAGCGTCGGAATCTGAAACTGGACTCACAGGAGAGGTTCAAATCATAGAAAGTTAGTGTGTCAGTCCTCTTGTACTTAAGTCGGCATTGTGCCGTTTGTATTAAATTCGGATGCAATTTCTGTG
Organism: Schistocerca americana; assembly: GCF_021461395.2. NCBI lineage: Eukaryota > Metazoa > Arthropoda > Insecta > Orthoptera > Acrididae > Schistocerca > Schistocerca americana. The sequence continues at coordinate 17,973,131 of NC_060126.1, forward strand.
TTTCATCGTCAGTAAGAAGGTCCTAGGAATACAGTACACCTGAAGTGAATCATCGTATCTAAAACTGGACTCACAGTAGAGGTACAAATCATAGAAAATTTGAGTGTCAGTCCTCTTGTACTTAAGATGGCATTGTGCCTTTGTATTAAATTCGGATGCTATTTCTGTGTTTCATCGTCAATACGAAGGTCCGAGGGATACAGGAAACCTGAACGGAAGCATCGGAATCTAAAACTGGACTCTCTGGCGAGCTTCAAATCATAGAAACTTAGAGTGTCAGTCCTCTTGTACTTAAGTCGGCATTGTGCCTTTTGTATTAAATTCGGATGCAATTTCTGTGTTTCGTCGTCAATAAGAAGGTCCGAGGGATACAGTAAACCTGAAGTGAAGCATCGGAATCTTATACTCGACACTCAGAAGAGGTTTAAATCATTGAAAGTTAGAGTGTCAGTCCTCTTGTACTTAAGTGGGCATTGTGCCTTTTGTATTAAATTCAGATGCAATTTGTGTGTTTCATCGTCAATAAGAAGGTCCAAGGTTTACAGTACACCTGAGTGAAGCATCGTAATCTAAAACTCAACTCACAGGAGAGGTTCAAATCATAGAAAGTTAGGGTGTCAGTCCTCTTGTACTTAAGTCGGCATTGTGGATTTTGTATTAAACTCGGATGCAATTTCTGTGTTTTATCGTCAATAAGAAGGTCCAAGGGATACAGTAAACCTGAAGTGAAGCATCGGAATCTAAAACTGGACTCACAGGAGAGGTTCAAATCGTAGAAAGTTAGAGTGTCATTCTTCTTGTACTTAAGTCGGCATTGTGTATTTTGTATTAAATTCGGATGCAATTTCTGTATTTCATCGTAATAAGAAGGTCCAAGGTATACAGTAAACCTGAATTGAAGCATCGGAATCTAAAACTGGACTCACAGGAGAGGTTCAAATCATAGAAAGTTAGAGTGTCAGTCCTCTTGTACTTAAGTCGGCATTGTGCCTTTTGTATTACAGCCAGATGAAATTTCTGTGCTTCATCGTCAATAAGAAGGTCCAAGGTATACAGGAAACCTGAGGAGAAAGCATCGGAATCTAGAACTGGACTCACAAGAGCGGTTAAATCATAGAAAGTTAGTGTGTCAGTCCTCTTGTACTTAAGTCGGCATTGTGCCTCTTGTATTAAATTCGGATGCAATTTCTGTGTTTCATCATCAATAAGACGGTCCAGGGTATACAGTAAACCTGAAGTGAAGCATCGGAATCTAAAACTGGACTCACAGGAGAGGTTCAAATGATATAAAGTTAGAGTGTCAGTCCTCTTGTACTTAAGTCGGCCTTGTGCCTTTTGTATTAAGTTCGCATGCAATTTCTGTATTTCATCGTCAATAAGAAGGTCCAAGATATACAGTACACCTAAAATGAAGCATCGGAATCTAAAACTGGACTCACAGGACAAGTTCAAATCATAGAAATTTAGAGTGTCAGTCGTCTCGTACTTCAGTCGGCATTGTGCCTTTTGTATTACTTTCGGAAGCAATTTCTGTGTTTCATCGTCAATAAGAAGGTCTAAGGGATACAGTAAACCTGAAGTGAAGCATCGGAATCTAAAACTGGACTCACAGGACGGGTTCAAATCATATAAAGTTAGAGTGTCAGTCCTCTTGTACTTAAGTCGGCATTGTGCCTTTTGTATTAAATTCGGATGCTATTTCTGTGTTTCATCGTCAATAAGAAGGTCCGAGGGATACAGTAAACCTGAAGTGAAGCATCGGAATCTTAAACTGGCCTCTCAGGAGAGGTTCAAATCATAGAAAGTTAGAGTGTCAGTCCTCTTGTACTTAAGTCAGCATTGTGCCTTTTGTATTAAATTCGGATGCAAATTCTGTGTTTCATCGTCAATAAGAAGGTCCAATGCTTACAGTAAACCTGAAGTGAAGCATCGAAATCTAAAACTCAACTCACAGGAGAGGTTCAAATCATAGAACGTTAGAGTGTCAGTCCTCTTCCACTTAAGTCGGCATTGTGCCTTTTGTATTAAATTTGAATGCAATTTCTGTGTTTCATCGTCAATAAAAAGGTCCAAGGGATACAGTAAACCTGAAGTGAAGCATCCGAATCCAAAACTTGACTCACAGGAGATGTTCAAATCATAAAAAGTTAGAGGTCAGTCCTCTTGTACTTAAGTCGGCATTGTGCTTTTTGTACTAAATTCGGATGCAATTTCTGTGTTTCATCGTCAATAAGAAGCTCCAAGGGATACAGTAAACCTGAAGTGAAGCATCGGAATCGAAAACTGGACTCACAAGAGAGGTTCAAATCACAGAAAGTTAGAGTGTCAGTCCTCTTGTACTTCATTGGGCATTGTGCCTTTTGTATTAAATTCGAAAGCAATTTCTGCATTTCATCGTCAATAAGAAGGTCCAAGGTATACAGTAAACCTGAAGTGAAGCATCAGAATCCAAAACTGGACTCACAGAAGAGGTTCAAACCGTAGAAAGTTAGGGTGTCAGGCCTCTTGTACTTAAGTCGGCATTGTGCCTTTTGTATTAAATTCGGATGCAATTTCTGTGTTTCATCGTCAATAAGAAGGTCTGAGGAATGCAGTAAACCTGACGTGAAGCATCGTAGTCTAAAATTTGCCTCACAGGAGAGGTTCAAATCATAGAAAGTTAGAGTTTCAGTTCTCTTGTACTTAAGTCGGCATTGTGCCTTTTGTATTAAATTGGGATGCAATATCTGTATTTCATCGTCAATAAGAAGGTCCAAGGTATACTGTAAACCTGAAGGTAGGCATCGGAATCTAAAACTGGACTCACAGGAGAGGTTAAAATCATAGAAAGTTACAGTGTCAGTCTTCTTGTACGTAAGTAGGCATTGTGCCTTTTGTATTAAATTCGGATGCAATTTCTGTGTTTCATCGTCAATAAGAATGTCCAAGGTATACAGTAAACCTGAAGTGAAGCATCGGAATCTACAACTCAACTCACAGGAGAGGTTCAAATCATAGAAAGTTACAGTGTTTGTCCGCTTGTACCTAAGTCGGCATTGGGCCTATTGTATTAAATTCGGATGCAATTTCTGTGCTTCATCGTCAATAAGAAGGTCCAAGGTATACAGTAAACCTGAAGTGAAGCATCGGAATTTGAACTGAATTCACAGGAGAGGTTTAAATCATAGGAAGTTAAAGTGTCTGTCCTCTTGTACTTAAGTCGGCATTGTGCCTTTTGTATTAAATTCGGATGCAATTTCTGTGTTTCATCGTCAATAAGAAGGTCCAAGGGATACAGTAAACCTGAAGTGAAGCATCGGAATCTAAAACTGGACTCACAGGAGAGGTTCAAATCGTAGAAAGTTAGAGTGTCAGTCCTCTTGTACTTAAGTCGGCATTGTGCCTTTTGTATTGATTTCGGATGCAAATTCTGTGTTTCATCGTCAATAAGAAGGTCCAAGGGATACAGTAAACCTGAAGTGAAGCATCGGAATCCAAAACCGGACCCACAGGAGAGGTTCAAATCATAGAGAGTTAGAGTGTCAGTCCTCTTGTACTTATGTTGGCATTGTTCCTTTTGTATTAAATTCGGATGCAATTTCTGTGTTTCATCGTCAATAAGAAAGTCCAAGGTATACAGTAAACCTGAAGTGAAGCATCGGAAACTAAAACTGTACTCACAGGAGAGGTTCAAATCATAGAAAGTTAGAGTGTCAGTCCTCTTGTACTGAAGTCGGCATTGTGCCTTTTGTATTAAAGCCGGATGAAATTTCTGTGCTTCATCGTCAATAAGAAGGTCCAAGGTATACAGGAAACCTGAGGAGAAAGCATCGGAATCTAAAACTGGACACACAAGAGCGGTTAAATCATAGAAAGTTAGTGTGTCAGTCCTCTTGTACTTAAGTCGGCATTGTGCCTCTTCTATTAAGTTCGGATGCAATTTCTGTGTTTCATCGTCAATAAGAAGGTACAAGGTATACAGTAAACCTGAAGTGAAGCATCGGAATGTAATACTGGTCTCACAGGAGAGGTTTAAATCATAGAAAGTTAGAGTGTCAGTCCTATTGTACTTAAGTCGGCATTGTGCCTCTTGTATAAAATTCGGATGCAATTTCTGTGTTTCATCATCTATAAGACGGTCCAAGGTATACAGTAAACCTGAAGTGAAGCATCGGAATGTAATACTGGTCTCACAGGAGAGGTTTAAATCATAGAAAGTTAGAGTGTCAGTCCTATTGTACTTAAGTCGGCCTTGTGCCTTTTGTATTAACTTCGCATGCAATTTCTGTATTTCATCGTCAATAAGAAGGTCCATGGTATACAGTACGCCTAAAATGAAGCATCGGAATCTAAAACTGGACTCACAGGAGAAGTTCAAATCATAGAAAGTTAGAGTGTCATTCGTCTTGTACTTCAGTCGGCATTGTGCCTTTTGTATTACATTCGGATTCAATTTCTGTGTTTCATCGTCAATAAGAAGGTCCAAGGGTTACAGTAAACCTGATGTGAAGCATCGGAATCCAAAACCGGACTCACAGGAGAAGTTCAAATCATAGAAAAATATAGTGTCAGTCCACTTGTACTTAAGTCGGCATTGTGCCTTTTGTATTAAATTCGGATGCAATTTCTGTGTTTCATCGTCAATAAGAAGGTCCAAGGGATACAGTAAACCTGAAGTGAACAATCGAATCTAAAACTGGACTCACAGGAGAGGTTCAAATCATAGTAAGTTAGAGTGTCAGTCCTCTTGTACTTAAGTTGGCATTGTGCCTTTTGTATTAAATTCGGATGCTATTTCTGTGTTTCATCGTCAATACGAAGGTCCGAGGGATACAGGAAACCTGAACGGAAGCATCGGAATCTAAAACTGGACTCTCTGGCGAGCTTCAAATCATAGAAAGTTAGAGTGTCAGTCCTCTTGTACTTAAGTCGGCATTGTGCCTTTTGTATTAAATTCGGATGCAATTTCTGTGTTTCGTCGTCAATAAGAAGGTCCGAGGGATACAGTAAACCTGAAGTGAAGCATCGGAATCTTATACTCGACACTCAGAAGAGGTTTAAATCATAGAATGTTAGAGTGTCAGTCCTCTTGTACTTAAGTGGGCATTGTGCCTTTTGTATTAAATTCAGATGCAATTTGTGTGTTTCATCGTCAATAAGAAGGTCCAAGGTTTACAGTACACCTGAGTGAAGCATCGTAATCTAAAACTCAACTCACAGGAGAGGTTCAAATCATAGAAAGTTAGGGTGTCAGTCCTCTTGTACTTAAGTCGGCATTGTGGATTTTGTATTAAACTCGGATGCAATTTCTGTGTTTTATCGTCAATAAGAAGGTCCAAGGGATACAGTAAACCTGAAGTGAAGCATCGGAATCTAAAACTGGACTCACAGGAGAGGTTCAAATCGTAGAAAGTTAGAGTGTCATTCTTCTTGTACTTAAGTCGGCATTGTGTATTTTGTATTAAATTCGGATGCAATTTCTGTATTTCATCGTAATAAGAAGGTCCAAGGTATACAGTAAACCTGAATTGAAGCATCGGAATCTAAAACTGGACTCACAGGAGAGGTTCAAATCATAGAAAGTTAGAGTGTCAGTCCTGTTGTACTTAAGTCGGCATTGTGCCTTTTGTATTGAATTCGGATGCAATTTCTTTGTTTCATCGTCAATAAGAAGGTCCAAGGGATACAGTAAACCTGAAGTGAAGCATCGGAAACCAAAACCGGACTCATAGGAGAGGTTCAAATCATAGTGAGTTAGAGTGTCAGTCCTCTTGTACTTATGTCGGCATTGTGCCTTTTGTTCTAATATCGGATGCAATTTCTGTGTTTCATCGTCAATAAGTAGGTCCAAGGAATACAGTAAACCTGAAGTGAAGCATCGGAATCTAAAACTGTACTCACAGGAGAGGTTCAAATCATAGAAAGTTAGAGTGTCAGTCCTCTTGTACTTAAGTCGGCATTGTGCCTTTTGTATTATAGCCAGATGAAATTTCTGTGCTTCATCGTCAATAAGAAGGTCCAAGGTATACAGGAAACCTGAGGAGAAAGCATCGGAATCTAGAACTGGACTCACAAGAGCGGTTAAATCATAGAAAGTTAGTGTGTCAGTCCTCTTGTACTTAAGTCGGCATTGTGCCTCTTGTATTAAATTCGGATGCAATTTCTGTGTTTCATCATCAATAAGACGGTCCAGGGTATACAGTAAACCTGAAGTGAAGCATCGGAATCTAAAACTGGACTCACAGGAGAGGTTCAAATGATATAAAGTTAGAGTGTCAGTCCTCTTGTACTTAAGTCGGCCTTGTGCCTTTTGTATTAAGTTCGCATGCAATTTCTGTATTTCATCGTCAATAAGAAGGTCCAAGGTATACAGTACACCTAAAATGAAGCATCGGAATCTAAAACTGGACTCACAGGACAAGTTCAAATCATAGAAATTTAGAGTGTCAGTCGTCTTTTACTTCAGTCGGCATTGTGCCTTTTGTATTACTTTCGAAAGCAATTTCTGTGTTTCATCGTCAATAAGAAGGTCTAAGGGATACAGTAAACCTGAAGTGAAGCATCGGAATCTAAAACTGGACTCACAGGACGGGTTCAAATCATATAAAGTTAGAGTGTCAGTCCTCTTGTACTTAAGTCGGCATTGTGCCTTTTGTATTAAATTCGGATGCTATTTCTGTGTTTCATCGTCAATAAGAAGGTCCGAGGGATACAGTAAACCTGAAGTGAAGCATCGGAATCTTAAACTGGCCTCTCAGGAGAGGTTCAAATCATAGAAAGTTAGAGTGTCAGTCCTCTTGTACTTAAGTCAGCATTGTGCCTTTTGTATTAAATTCGGATGCAAATTCTGTGTTTCATCGTCAATAAGAAGGTCCAATGCTTACAGTAAACCTGAAGTGAAGCATCGGAATCTAAAACTCAACTCACAGGAGAGGTTCAAATCATAGAACGTTAGAGTGTCAGTCCTCTTCCACTTAAGTCGGCATTGTGCCTTTTGTATTAAATTTGAATGCAATTTCTGTGTTTCATCGTCAATAAAAAGGTCCAAGGGATACAGTAAACCTGAAGTGAAGCATCCGAATCCAAAACTTGACTCACAGGAGATGTTCAAATCATAAAAAGTTAGAGGTCAGTCCTCTTGTACTTAAGTCGGCATTGTGCTTTTTGTACTAAATTCGGTTGCAATTTCTGTGTTTCATCGTCAATAAGAAGCTCCAAGGGATACAGTAAACCTGAAGTGAAGCATCGGAATCGAAAACTGGACTCACAAGAGAGGTTCAAATCACAGAAAGTTAGAGTGTCAGTCCTCTTGTACTTCATTGGGCATTGTGCCTTTTGTATTAAATTCGAAAGCAATTTCTGCCGTTCATCGTCAATAAGAAGGTCCAAGGTATACAGTAAACCTGAAGTGAAGCATCAGAATCCAAAACTGGACTCACAGAAGAGGTTCAAACCGTAGAAAGTTAGGGTGTCAGGCCTCTTGTACTTAAGTCGGCATTGTGCCTTTTGTATTAAATTCGGATGCAATTTCTGTGTTTCATCGTCAATAAGAAGGTCTGAGGAATGCAGTAAACCTGACGTGAAGCATCGTAGTCTAAAATTTGACTCACAGGAGAGGTTCAAATCATAGAAAGTTAGAGTTTCAGTTCTCTTGTACTTAAGTCGGCATTGTGCCTTTTGTATTAAATTGGGATGCAATATCTGTATTTCATCGTCAATAAGAAGGTCCAAGGTATACTGTAAACCTGAAGGTAGGCATCGGAATCTAAAACTGGACTCACAGGAGAGGTTAAAATCATAGAAAGTTACAGTGTCAGTCTTCTTGTACGTAAGTAGGCATTGTGCCTTTTGTATTAAATTCGGATGCATTTCTGTGTTTCATCGTCAATAAGAATGTCCAAGGTATACAGTAAACCTGAAGTGAAGCTCGGAATCTACAACTCAACTCACAGGAGAGGTTCAAATCATAGAAAGTTACAGTGTTTGTCCGCTTGTACCTAAGTCGGCATTGGGCCTATTGTATTAAATTCGGATGCAATTTCTGTGCTTCATCGTCAATAAGAAGGTCCAAGGTAACAGTAAACCTGAAGTGAAGCATCGGAATTTGAACTGAATTCACAGGAGAGGTTTAAATCATAGGAAGTTAAAGTGTCTGTCCTCTTGTACTTAAGTCGGCATTGTGCCTTTTGTATTAAATTCGGATGCAATTTCTGTGTTTCATCGTCAATAAGAAGGTCCAAGGGATACAGTAAACCTGAAGTGAAGCATCGGAATCTAAAACTGGACTCACAGGAGATTTTCAAATCATAGACAGTTAGAGTGTCGGTCTTCTTGTACATAAGTCGGCATTGTGCCTTTTGTATTAAAGTAGGATGCAATTTCTGTATTTCATCGCCAATAAGAAGGTGCAAAGTATACAGTAAACCTAAAGTGAAGCATCGGAATTTAAACTGGACTTACAGGAGTGGTTCAAATCATAGAAACTTAGCGTGTCAGTCCTCGTGTACTAGGTCGGCATTGTGTCTTTTGTTTTAAATTCAGATGCATTTTCCGTGTTTCATCGTCAATAAGAAAGTCCAAGGGATACAGTAAACCTGAAGTGAAGCATCGGAATCTAAAACTGGACTCGCAGGAGAGGTTCAAATCATAGAAAGTTAGAGTGTCAGTCCGCTTGTACTTAAGTCGGCACTGTGCCTTTTGTATTAAATTCGGATGCAATTTCTGAGCTTCATCGTCAATAAGAAGGTCCAAGGGATACAGTAAACCTGAAGTGAACAATCGGAATCTAAAACTGGACTCACAGGAGAGGTACAAATCATAGAAAGTTAGAGTTTCAGTCCTCTTGTACTTAAGTCGGCGTTGTGCCTTTTGTATTAAATTCGGATGCTATTTCTGTGTTTCATCGTCAATATGAAGGTCCGAGGGATACAGTTAACCTGAAGTGAAGCATCGGAATCCAAAACCGGACTCACTGTAGAGGTTCAACTCATAGAAAGTTAGAGTGTCAGTCCTCATGTACATAAGTCGGCATTGTGCCTTTTGTATTAAATTCGGATGCAATTTCTGTATTTCATCGTCAATAAGAAGGTCCAAGGGATACAGTAAAGCTGAAGTGAAGCATCGGAATCTAAAACTGGACTCACAGGAGCGTTTAAATCATAGAAAGTTAGAGTGTCTGTCCTCTTGTACTTAAGTCGGAATTGTGCCTTTTGTATTAAATTCGCATGCAATTTCTGTGCTTCATCGTCAATAAGAAGGTCCAAGGGATACAGTACACCTGAAGCGAAGCATCGGGATCTAAAACTGGACTCACAGGAGAGGTTAAAAACTTAGAAAGTTAATTGTCAGTCCTCTTGTACTTAAGTCGGCATTGTGCCCTTTGTATTAAATTCGGATGCAATTTCTGTATATCATCGTCAATAAGAAGGTCCTAGGTGTACAGTACATATAAAGTGAAGCATCGGAATCTAAAACTGACTCACAGGAGAGGTTCAAATCGTAGAAAGTTAGAGTGTCAGTCGTCTTGTACTTAAGTCGGCATTGTGCCTTTTGTATTAAATTCGGATGCAATATCTGTGTTTCATCGTCAATAAGAAGGTCCAACGGATACAGTAAACCTGAAGTGAGGCATCGGAATCCAAAACCGGGCTCACAGGAGAAGTTCAAATCATAGAAAGTTAGAGTTTCAGTCCTCTTGTACTTAAGTCGGCGTTGTGCCTTTTGTATTAAATTCGGATGCTATTTCTGTGTTTCATCGTCAATAATAAGGTCCGAGGGATACAGTTAACCTGAAGTGAAGCGTCGGAAACTATAACTGGACTCTCAGGAGAGGTTCAAATCATAGAAAGTTAGAGTGACAGTCCTCTTGTACTTAAGACGGCATTGTGCCTTTTGTATTAAATTCGGATGCAATTTCTGTGCTTCTTCGACAATAAGAAGGTCCAAGGAATACAGTACACCTGAAGTGAAGCATCGGAATCTAAAACTGGACTCACAGGAGAGGTTCAAATCTTAGAAAGTTACAGTGTCAGTCCTCTTGTACTTAAGTCGGCATTGTGCGTTTTGTATAAAATTCGGATGCAATTTCTGCGTTTCATCGTCAATAAGAAGGTCCTAGGTGTACAGTACACCTAAAATGAAGCATCGGAATCTAAAACTGGACTCACAGGAGAGGTTCAAATCATAGAAAATTAGAGTGTCAGTCGTCTTGTACTTAAGTCGGCATTGTGCCTTTTGTATTAAATTCGGATGCAATATCTGTGTTTCATCGTCAATAAGAAGGTCCAAGGGATACAGTAAACCTGAAGTGAAGCATCGGAATCCAAAACCGGGCTCACAGGAGAAGTTCAAATCATAGAAAGTTAGAGTGTCAGTCCTCTTGTACTTAAGTCGGCATTGTGCCTTTTGTATTAAATTCGGATGCAATTTCTGTATTTAATCGTCAATAAGAAGCTCCAAGGGATACAGTAAATCTGAAGTGAAGCAACGGAATCTAAAACTGGGCTCACATAGCGGTTCAATCATAGCAAGTTAGAGTGTCTGTCCTCTTGTACTTAAGTCGGCATTGTTCCTTTTGTATTAAATTCGCATGCAATTTCTGTGCTTCATCGTCAATAAGAAGGTCCAAGGGATACAGTACACCTGAAGCGAAGCATCGGAATCTAAAACTGGACTCACAGGAGAGGTTCAAATCTTAGAAAGTTAGAGTGTCAGTCCTCTTGTACTTAAGTCCACATTGTGCCTTTTGTATTAAATTCGGATGCAATTTCTGTATATCATCGTCAATAAGAAGGTCCTAGGTGTACAGTACACCTAAAATGAAGCATCGGAATCTAAAACTGGACTCACAGCAGAGGTTCAAATCATAGAAAGTTACAGTGTCAGTTGTCTTGTACTTAAGTCGGCATTGTGCCTTTTGTATTAAATTCGGATGCAATATCTGTGTTTCATCGTCAATAAGAAGGTCCAAGGGATACTGTAAACCTGAAGTGAAGCATCGGAATCCAAAACTGGGCTCACAGGAGAAGTTCAAATCATAGAAAGTTTGAGTTTCAGTCCTCTTGTACTTAAGTCGGCGTTGTGAATTTTGTATTAAATTCGGAACTATTTCTGTGCTTCATCGTCAATAAGAAGGTCCGAGGGATACAGTGAACCTGAAGTGAAGCATCGGAAACTATGACTGGACTCTTAGGAGAGGTTCAAATCTTAGAAAGTTAGAGTGTCAGTCGTCTTGTATTTAAGTCGGCATTGTACCTTTTGTATTAAATTCGGATGCAATTTCTGTATTTCATCGACAATGAGAAGGTCCAAGGGATACAGTACACCTGAAGTGAAGCATCGGAATCTAAAACTGGACTCACAGGAGAGGTTCAAATCTTAGAAAGTTAGAGTGTCAGTCCTCTTGTACTTAAGTCGGCATTGTGCGTGTTGTATTAAATTCGGATGCAATTTCTGCGTTTCATCGTCAATAAGAAGGTCCTAGGTGTACAGTACACCTAAAAAGAAGCATCGGAATCTAAAACTGGACTCACAGGAGAGGTTCAAATCATAGAAAATTAGAGTGGCAGTCTTCTTGTACTTAAGTCGGCATTGTGCCTTTTGTATTAAATTCGGATGCAATATCTGTGTTTCATCGTCAATAAGAAGGTCCAAGGGATACAGTAAACCTGAAGTGAAGCATCGGAATCCAAAACCGGGCTCACAGGAGAAGTTCAAATCATAGAAATTTAGAGTGTCAGTCCTCTTGTACTTAAGTCGGCATTGTGCGTTTTGTATTAAATTCGGATGCAATTTCTGTATTTCAGCGTCAACAAGAAGGTCCAAGGGATACAGTAAACCTGAAGTGAAGCATCGGAATCTAAAACTGGACTCACAGGAGCGGTTAAATCATAGCAAGTTAGAGTGTCTGTCCTCTTGTACTTATGTCGGCATTGTGCCTTTTGTATTAAATTCGCATGCAATTTCTGTGCTTCATCGTCAATAAGAAGGTCCAAGGGATACAGTACACCTGAAGCGAAGCATCGGAATCTAAAACTGGACTCACAGGAGAGGTTTAAATCTTAGAAAGCTAGAGTATCAGTCCTCTTGTACTTAAGTCGGCATTGTGCCTTTTGTATTAAATTCGGATGCAATTTCTGTGTTTCACCGTCAATTAGAAGGTCCAAGGGATACAGTAAACCTGAAATGAAGCATCGGAATCTAAAACTGGACTCACAGGAGAGGTTCAAATCTTAGAAAGCTAGAGTGTCAGTCCTCTTGTACTTAAGTCGACATTGTGCCATTTGTATTAAATTCGGATGCAATTTCTTTGATTCATCGTCAACAAGAAGGTCCAAGGTCTACAGTAAACCTGAAGTGAAACATCGGAATTTGAAACTGAATTCACAGGAGAGGTTTACATCATAGAAAGTTAGAGTGTCTGTCCACTTGTACTTAAGTCGGCATTGTGCCTATTGTATTAAATTCGGATGCAATTTCTGTGTTTCGTCGTCAATAAGAAGGTCCAAGGGATACAGTAAACTTGAAGTGATGCATCGGAATCTAAAACTGGACTCACAGGAGAGGTTCATATCATAGACAGTTAGAGTGTCAGTCTTCTTGTACTCAAGTCGGCATTGTGCCTTTTGAATTAAATTCGGATGCAATTTCTGTATTTCTTCGTCAATAAGAAGGAGCAAAGTATACAGTAAACCTAAAGTGAAGCATCGGAATCTATAACTGGACTTACAGGAGTGGTTCAAATCAAAGAAAGTTAGCGTGTCAGTCCTCGTGTACTTAGGTCGGCATTGTGTCTTTTGTTTTAAATTCAGATGCAATATCTGTGTTTCATCGTCAATAATAATGTCCAAGGGATACAGTAAACCTGAAGTGAAGCATCGGAATCTAAAACTGGACTCGCAGGAGAGGTTCAAATCATAGAAAGTTAGAGTGTCAGTCAGCTTGTACTTAAGTCGGCACTGTGCCTTTTGTATTAAATTCGAATGCAATTTCTGTGCTTCATCGTCAATAAGAAGGTCGAAGGGATACAGTAAACCTGAAGTAAACCATCGGAATCTAAAACTGGACTCACAGGAGAGATTCAAATCATAGAAAGTTAGAGTTTGAGTCCTCTTGTAATTAAGTCGGCGTTGTGCCTTTTGTATTAAATTCGGATGCTATTTCTGTGTTTCATCGTCAATAAGAAGGTCCGAGGGATACAATAAACCTGAAGTGAAGCATCGGAAACTATAACTGGACTCTCAGGAGAGGTTCAAATCATAGAAAGTTAGAGTGTCAGTCCTCTTGTACTTAAGTCGGCATTGTGCGTTTTGAATTAAATTCGGATGCAATTTCTATATTTCATCGTCAATAAGAAGGTCCAAGGGATACAGTAAACCTGAAGTGAAGCATCGGAATCTAAAACTGGACTCACAGGAGTGATTTAAATCATAGAAAGTTAGAGTGTCAGTCCTCTTGTACTTAAGTCGGCATTGTGCCTTTTGTATTAAATCGTGAATAAGAAGGTCCAAGGTATACAGTAAACCTTAAGTGAAGCATCGGAATCTAAAACTGGAGGCACAGGAGTGATTTAAATCATAGGAAGTTAGAGTGTCAGTCCTCTTGTACTTAAGTCAACATTGTGCCTTTTGTATTAAATTCGGATGCAAATTCTGTGTTTCATCGTCAATAAGAAGGTCCAATGATTTCAGTAAACCTGAAGTGAAGCATCGAAACAAAACTCAACTCACAGGAGAGGTTCAAATCATAGAAAGTTAGAGTGTCAGTCCTCTTGTACTTAAGTCGGCATTGTGCCTTTTGTATTAAATTCGGATGCAATTTCTGTATTTCTTCGTCAATAAGAAGGTGCAAAGTATACAGTAAACCTTAAGTAAAGCATCGGAATCTAAAACTGGACTTACAGGAGTGGTTCAAATCATAGAAAGTTAGCGTGTCAGTCCTCGTGTACTTAGGTCGGCATTGTGTCTTTTGTTTTAAATTCAGATGCAATTTCTGTGTTTCATCGTCAATAAGAAGGTACAAGGGATACAGTAAATCTGAAGTGAAACATCGGAATCTAAAACTTTACTCGCAGGAGAGGTTCAAATCATAGAAAGTTAGAGTGTCAGTCCGCTTGTACTTAAGTCGGCACTGTGCCTTTTGTATTAAATTCGGATGCAATTTCTGTGCTTCATCGTCAATAAGAAGGTCCAAGGGATACAGTAAACCTGAAGTGAAGCATCGGAATCTAAAACTGGACTCACAGGAGCTGTTAAATCCTAGAAAGTTAGAGTGTCAGTCCTCTTGTACTTAAGTCGGCATTGTGTGTTTTGTATTAAATTCGGATGCAATTTCTGTATTTCATCGTCAATAAGAGGGTCCAAGGGATACAGTAAACCTGAAGTGAAGCATCGGAATCTAAAACTGGACTCACAGGAGCGGTTAAATCATAGAAAGTTAGAGTGTCTGTCCTCTTGTACTTAAGTCGGCATTGTGCCTTTTGTATTAAATTCGCATGAAATTTCTGTGCTTCATCGTCAATAAGAAGGTCCAAGGGATACAGTACACCTGAAGTGAAGCATCGGAATCTAAAACTGGACTCACAGGATAGGTTCAAATCTTAGAAAGTTAGAGTGTCAGTCCTCTTGTACTTAAGTCGGCATTGTGCGTTTTGTATTAGATTCGGATACAATTTCTGTATATCATCGTCAATAAGAAGGTCCTAGGTGTACAGTACACCTAAAATGAAGCATCGGAATCTAAAACTGGACTCACAGGCGAGGTTCAAATCATAGAAAATTTGAGTGTCAGTCCTCTTGTACTTAAGTCGGCATTGTGCCATTTGTATTACATTCGGATGCAATTTCTGTGTTTCATCGTCAATAAGAAGGTCCAAGGGATACAGTAAACCTGAAGTGAAGCGTCGGAATCTGAAACTGGACTCACAGGAGAGGTTCAAATCAAAGAAAGTTAGTGTGTCAGTCCTCTTGTACTAAAGTCGGCATTGTGCCTTTGGTATTAAATTCGGATGCAATTTCTGTATTTCATCATCAATAAGAAGGTCCAAGGTATACAGTAAACCTGAAGTGAAGCGTCGGAATCTGAAACTGGACTCACAGGAGAGGTTCAAATCAAAGAAAGTTAGTGTGTCAGTCCTCTTGTACTTAAGTCGGCATTGTGCCGTTTGTATTAAATTCGGATGCAATTTCTGTGTTTCATCGTCAATAAGAAGGTCCTAGGAATACAGTAAACCTGAAGTGAAGCATCGTATCTAAAACTGGACTCACAGTAGAGGTTCAAATCATAGAAAATTTGAGTGTCAGTCCTCTTGTACTTAAGACGGCATTGTGCCTTTGTATTAAATTCGGATGCAATTTTTGTGTTTCATCGTCAATAAGATGGTCCAAGGTATACAGTAAACCTGAAGTGAAGCATCTGAATCTAAAACTGGACTCACAGGAGAGGTTCAAATCATTGAAAGTTAGAGTGTCAGTCCTCTTGTACTTAAGTCGGCATTGTGCCTTTTGTATTAAATTCGGATGCAAATTCTGTGTTTCATCGTCAATAGGAAGGTCCAATGATTACAGTAAACCTGAAGTGAAGCATCGAAACAAAACTCAACTCACAGGAGAGGTTCAAATCATAGAAAGTTAGAGTGTCAGTCCTCTTGTACTTAAGTCGGCATTGTGCCTTTTGTATTAAATTCGGATGCAATTTCTGTATTTCTTCGTCAGTAAGAAGGTGCAAAGTATACAGTAAACCTAAAGTAAAGCATCGGAATCTAAAACTGGACTTACAGGAGTGGTTCAAATCATAGAAAGTTAGCGTGTCAGTCCTCGTTTACTTAGGTCGGCATTGTGTCTTTTGTTTTCAATTCAGATGCAATTTCTGTGTTTCATCGTCAATAAGATGGTCCAAGGTATACAGTAAACCTGAAGTGAAGCATCGGAATCTAAAACTTTACTCGCAGGAGAGGTTCAAATCATAGAAGGTTAGAGTGTCAGTCCGCTTGTACTTAAGTCGGCACTGTGTCTTTTGTATTAAATTCGGATGCAATTTCTGTGCTTCATCGTCAATACGAAGGTCCAAGGGATACAGTAAACCTGAAGTGAAGCATTGGAATCTAAAACTGGACTCACAGGAGCTGTTAAATCCTAGAAAGTTAGAGTGTCAGTCCTCTTGAACTTAAGTGGGCATAGTGCCACTTGTATTAAATTCGGATGCAATTTCTGTATGTCATCGGCAATAAGAAGGACCAAGGTATACAGTAAACCTGTAGTGAAGCATCAGAATCAAAAACTGGACTCACAGGAGTGGTTCAAACCAGAGAAAGTTAGAGTGTCAGTCCTCTTGTACTTAAGTGGGCATTGTGCCTTTTGTATTAGTTTCGGATGCAATTTCTGTATATCATCGTCAATAAGAAGGTCCTAGGTGTACAGTACACCTAAAATGAAGCATCGGAATCTAAAACTGGACTCACTGGAGAGGTTCAAATCATAGGAAGTTAGAGTTTCAATCGTCTTGTACTTAAGTCGATATTGTGCCTTTTGTATTAAATTCGGATGCAATATCTGTGTTTCATCGTCAATAAGAAGGTCCAAGGGATACAGTAAACCTGAAATGAAGCATCGGAATTTAAAACTGGTCTCACAGGAGAGGTTCAAATCATAGAAAGTTAGAGTGTCAGTCCTCTTGTACTTAAGTCGGCATTGTGCCATTTGTATTACATTCGGATGCAATTTCTGTGTTTCATCGTCAATAAGAAGGTCCAAGGGATACAGTAAACCTGAAGTGCAGCATCTGAACTAAAAAATGGACTCAAAGGCGAGGTTCAAATCATAGAAAGTGAGAGTGTCAGTCCTCTTGTACTAAAGTCGGCATTGTGCCTTTGGTATTAAATTCGGATGCAATTTCTGTATTTCATCATCAATAAGAAGGTCCAAGGTATACAGTAAACCTGAAGTGAAGCATCGGAATCTAAAACTGGACTCACAGGAGCGGTTAAATCATAGAAAGTTAGAGTGTCTGTCCTCTTGTACTTAAGTCGGCATTGTGCCTTTTGTATTAAATTCGCATGAAATTTCTGTGCTTCATCGTCAATAAGAAGGTCCAAGGAATACAGTACACCTGAAGTGAAGCATCGGAATCTAAAACTGGACTTACAGGATAGGTTCAAATCTTAGAAAGTTAGAGTGTCAGTCCTCTTGTACTTAAGTCGGCATTGTGCGTTTTGTATTAGATTCGGATGCAATTTCTGTATATCATCGTCAATAAGAAGGTCCTAGGTGTACAGTACACCTAAAATGAAGCATCAGAATCTAAAACTGGACTCACAGGCGAGGTTCAAATCATAGGAAGTTAGAGTGTCAGTCGTCTTGTACTTAACTCGATATTGCGCCTTTTGTATTAAATTCGGATGCAATATCTGTGTTTCATCGTCAATAAGAAGGTCCAAGGGATACAGTAAACCTGAAGTGAAACATCGGAATCCAAAACCGGGCTCACAGGAGAAGTTCAAATGATAGAAAGTTAGAGTGTCAGTCCTCTTGTACTTAAGTCGGCATTGTGCCTTTTGTATTAAATTCCGATGCAATTTCTGTGGTTCATCGTCAATTAGAAGGTCCAAGGGATACAGTAAACCTGAAATGAAGCATCGGAATTTAAAACTGGACTCACAGGAGAGGTTCAAATCATAGAAAGTTAGAGTGTCAGTCCTCTTGTACTTAAGTCGGCATTGTGCCATTTGTATTACATTCGGATGCAATTTCTGTGTTTCATCGTCAATAAGAAGGTCCAAGGGATACAGTAAACCTGAAGTGCAGCATCTGAACCTAAAACTGGACTCAAATGCGAGGTTCAAATCATAGAAAGTGAGAGTGTCAGTCCTCTTGTACTAAAGTCGGCATTGTGCCTTTGGTATTAAATTCGGATGCAATTTCTGTATTTCATCATCAATAAGAAGGTCCAAGGTATACAGTAAACCTGAAGTGAAGCGTCGGAATCTGAAACTGGACTCACAGGAGAGGTTCAAATCATAGAAAGTTAGTGTGTCAGTCCTCTTGTACTTAAGTCGGCATTGTGCCGTTTGTATTAAATTCGGATGCAATTTCTGTGTTTCATCGTCAGTAAGAAGGTCCTAGGAATACAGTACACCTGAAGTGAATCATCGTATCTAAAACTGGACTCACAGTAGAGGTACAAATCATAGAAAATTTGAGTGTCAGTCCTCTTGTACTTAAGATGGCATTGTGCCTTTGTATTAAATTCGGATGCAATTTCTGTGTTTCATCGTCAATAAGATGGTCCAAGGTATACAGTAAACCTGAAGTGAAGCATCTGAATCTAAAACTGGACTCACAGGAGAGGTTCAAATCATAGAAAGTTAGAGTGTCAGTCCTCTTGTACTTAAGTCGGCATTGTGCCTTTTGTATTAAATTCGGATGCAATTTCTGTATTTCTTCGTCAATAAGAAGGTGCAAAGTATACAGTAAACCTAAAGTAAAGCATCGGAATCTAAAACTGGACTTACAGGAGTGGTTCAAATCATAGAAAGTTAGCGTGTCAGTCCTCGTTTACTTAGGTCGGCATTGTGTCTTTTGTTTTCAATTCAGATGCAATTTCTGTGTTTCATCGTCAATAAGAAGGTACAAGGGATACAGTAAACCTGAAGTGAAGCATCGGAATCTAAAACTTTACTCGCAGGAGAGGTTCAAATCATAGAAAGTTAGAGTGTCAGTCCGCTTGTACTTAAGTCGGCACTGTGCCTTTTGTATTAAATTCGGATGCAATTTCTGTGCTTCATCGTCAATAAGAAGGTCCAAGGGATACAGTAAACCTGAAGTGAAGCATTGGAATCTAAAACTGGACTCACAGGAGCTGTTAAATCCTAGAAAGTTAGAGTGTCAGTCCTCTTGAACTTAAGTGGGCATAGTGCCACTTGTATTAAATTCGGATGCAATTTCTGTATGTCATCGGCAATAAGAAGGACCAAGGTATACAGTAAACCTGTAGTGAAGCATCAGAATCAAAAACTGGACTCACACTAGTGGTTCAAACCAGAGAAAGTTAGAGTGTCAGTCCTCTTGTACTTAAGTGGGCATTGTGCCTTTTGTATTAGATTCGGATGCAATTTCTGTATATCATCGTCAATAAGAAGGTCCTAGGTGTACAGTACACCTAAAATGAAGCTTCGGAATCTAAAACTTGACTCACAGGAGACGTTCAAATCATAGGAAGTTAGGGTTTCAATCGTCTTGTACTTAAGTCGATATTGTGCCTTTGTATTAAATTCGGATGCAATTTCTGTGTTTCATCGTCAATAAGATGGTCCAAGGTATACAGTAAACCTGAAGTGAGGCATCGGAATCTAAAACTGGACTCACAGGAGAGGTTCAAATCATAGAAAGTTTGAGTGTCAGTCCTCTTGTACTTAATACGGCATTGTGCCTTTTGTATTAAATTCGGATGCAAATTCTGTGTTTCATCGTCAATAAGAAGGTCCGATGATTACAGTAAACCTGAAGTGAAGCATCGCAACAAAACTCAACTCTCAGGAGAGGTTCAAATCATAGAAAGTTAGAGTGTTAGTCCTCTTGTACTTAAGTCGGCATTGTGCCTTTTGTGTTAAATTCGGATGCAATTTCTGTACTTCTTCGTCAATAAGAAGGTGCAAAGTATACAGTAAACCTAAAGTAAAGCATCGGAATCTAAAACTGGACTTACAGGAGTGGTTCAAATCGTAGAAAGTTAGCGTGTCAGTCCTCGTGTACTTAGGTCGGCATTGTGTCTTTTGTTTTAAACTCAGATGCAATTTCTGTGTTTCATCGTCAATAAGAAGGTACAAGGGATACAGTAAACCTGAAGTGAAGCATCGGAATCTAAAACTGGACTCGCAGGAGAGGTTCAAATCATTGAAAGTTAGAGTGTCGGTCCTCTTGTACTTAAGTCGGCATTGTGCCTTTTGTATTAAATTCGGATGAAATTTCCGTATTTCATCGTCAATAAGAAAGTCCAAGGGATACAGTAAACCTGAAGTGAAGCGTCGGAATCTAAAACTGGACTCACAGGAGCGGTTAAATCATAGAAAGTTAGAGTGTCAGTCCTCTTGTACTTAAGTCGGCATTGTGCCTTTTGTATTAAATTCGGATGCAATTTCTGTATTTCATCGTCAATAAGAAAGTCCAAGGGATACAGTACACCTGAAGTGAAGCATCGGAATCTAAAACTGGACTCACAGGAGAGCTTCAAATTTTAGAAAGTTAGAGTGTCAGTCCTTTTGTACTTAAGTCGGCATTGTGCCTTTTGTATTACATTCGGATGCAATTTCTGTATATCAACGTCAATAAGAAGGTCCCAGGTGTACAGTACACCTAAAATGAAGAATCGGAATCTAAAACTGGACTCACAGGAGAGGTTCAAATCATAGAAAGTTAGAGTGTCAGTCGTCTTGTACTTAAGTCGGCATTGTGCCTTATGTATTAAATTCGGATGCAATATCTGTGTATCATCGTCAATAAGAAGGTCCAAGAGATACAGTAAACCTGAAGTGAAGCATCGGAATCCAAAACCGGGCTCACAGGAGAAGTTCAAATGATAGAAAGTTAGAGTGTCAGTCCTCTGGTACTTATGACGGCATTGTGCCTTTGTATTAAATTCGGATGCAATTTCTGTGTTTCATCGTCAATAAGAAGGTCCAAGGTAGACAGTAAACCTGAAGTGAAGCATCGGAATCTAAAACTGGACTCACAGGAGGGGTTCAAATCATAGAAAGTTAGAGTGTCAGTCCTCTTGTACTTATGTCGGCATTGTGCCTTTTATATTAAATTCGGAAGCAATTTTTGTGCTTCATCGTCAATAAAAAGGTCCACGGTACACAGAAAACCTGAAGAGAAAGCATCGGAATCTAAGCTGGACTCACAGGAGCTAATAAATCCTAGAAAGTTAGAGTGCCAGTCCTCTTGAACTTAAGTGGGCATTGTGCCCTTTGTATTAAATTCGGATGCAATTTCTGTATTTCATCGGCAATGAGAAGGTCCAAGGTATACAGTAAACCTGTAGTGAAGCATCAGAATCTAAAACTGGACTCACAGGAGTGGTTGAAACCATAGAAAGTTAGAGTGTCAGTCCTCTTGTACTTAAGTGGGGATTGTGCCTTTTGTATTAAATTCGGATGCAATTTCTACGTTTCATCGTCAATAAGAAGGTCCAAGGTATACAGTAAACCTGAAGTGAAGCATCGGAATCTAAAACTGGACTCACAGGTGTGATTTAAATCATAGAAAGTTAGAGTGTCAGTCCTCTTGTACTTAAGTCGGCATTGTGCCTTTTGTATTAAATTCGGATGGAAATTCTGTGTTTCATCGTCAATAAGAAGGTCCAATGATTACAGTAAACCTGAAGTGAAGCATCGAAATAAAACTCAACTCACAGGAGAGGTTCAAATCATAGAAAGTTAGAGTGTCAGTCCTCTTGCACTTAAGTCGGCATTGTGCCTTTTGTATTGAATTCGGAAGCAATTTCTGTATTTCTACGTCAATAAGAAGGTGCAAAGTAAACAGTAAACCTAAAGTAAAGCATCGGAATCTAAAACTGGACTTACAGGAGTGGTTCAAATCATAGAAAGTTAGCGTGTCAGTCCTCGTGTACTTAGGTCGGCATTGTGTCTTTTGTTTTAAATTCAGATGCAATTTCTGTGTTTCATCGTCAATAAGAAGGTACAAGGGATACAGTAAACCTGAAGTGAAGCATCGGAATCTAAAACTGGACTCGCAGGACAGGTTCAAATCATAGAAAGTTAGAGTGTCAGTCCGCTTGTACTTAAGTCGGCACTGTGCCTTTTGTATTAAATTCGGATGCAATTTCTATGCTTCATCGTCAATAAGAAGGTCCAAGGGATACAGTAAACCTGAAGTGAACCATCGGAATCTAAAACTGGACTCACAGGAGAGGTTCAAATCATAGAAAGTTAGAGTTTCAGTCCTCTTCTACTTAAGTCGGCGTTGTGCCTTTTATATTAAATTCGGATGCTATTTCTGTGTTTCATCGTCAATAAGAAGGTCCGAGGGATACAGTAAATCTGAAGTGAAGCATCGGAAACTATAACTGGACTCTCAGGAGAGGTTCTAATCATAGAAAGTTAGAGTGTCAGTCCTCTTGTACTTAAGTTGGCATTGTGCCTTTTGTATTAAATTCGGATGCAATTTCTGTATTTCATCGTCAATAAGAAGGTCCAAGGGATACAGTAAACCTGAAGTGAAGCATCGGAATCTAAAACTGGACTCACAGGAGCGGTTAAATCATAGAAAGTTAGAGTGTCTGTCCTCTTGTACTTAAGTCGGCATTGTGCCTTTTGTATTAAATTCGCATGAAATTTCTGTGCTTCATCGTCAATAAGAAGGTCCAAGGGATACAGTACACCTGAAGTGAAGCATCGGAATCTAAAACTGGACTCACAGGAGAGGTTCAAATTTTAGAAAGTTAGAGTGTCAGTCCTCTCGTACATAAGTCGGCATTGTGCCTTTTGTATTAAATTCGGATGCAATTTCTGTATATCATCGTCAATAAGAAGGTCCTAGGTGTACAGTACACCTAAAATGAAGCATCGGAATCTAAAACTGGACTCACAGGAGAGGTTCAAATTATAGAAAGTTAGAGTGTCAGTCGTCTTGTACTTAAGTCTGCATTGTGCCTTTTGTATTAAATTCGGACGCAATATCTGTTTTTCATCGTCAATAAGAAGGTCCAAGGCATACAGTAAACCTGAAGTGAAGCACCGGAATCCAAAACCGGGCTCACAGGAGAAGTTCAAATGATAGAAATTTAGAGTGTCAGACCCCTTGTACCTAAGTCGGCATTGTGCCATTTGTATTAAATTCGGATGCAATTTCTGTGTTTCATCGTCAATTAGAAGGTCCAAGGGATACAGTAAACCTGAAATGAAGCATCGGAATTTAAAACTGGACTCACAGGAGAGGTTCAAATCATAGAAAGTTAGAGTGTCAGTCCTCTTGTACTTATTTCGGCATTGTGCCATTTGTATTAAATTCGGATGCAATATCTGTGTTTCATCCTCAATAAGAAGGTCCAAGGGATACAGTAAACCTGAAGTGCAGCATCTGAACCTAAATCTGGACTCAAAGGCGAGGTTCAAATCATAGAAAGTGAGAGTGTCAGTCATCTTGTACTTAAGTCGGCATTGTGCCGTTGGTATTAAATTCGGATGCAATTTCTGTATTTCATCATCAATAAGAAGGTCCAAGGTATACAGTAAACCTGAAGTGAAGCGTCGGAATCTAAAACTGGACTCACAGGAGAGGTTCAAATCATAGAAAGTTAGAGTGTCAGTCCTCTTGTACTTATGTCGGCATTGTGCCTTTTGTATTAAATTCGGATGCCATTTCTGTATTTCATCGTCAATAAGAAGGTCCAAGGGATACAGTACACCTGAAGTGAAGCATCGGAATCTGAAACGGGACTCACAGGAGAGGTTCAAATTTTAGAAAGTTAGAGTGTCAGTCCTCTTGTACTTAAGTCGGCATTGTGCGGTTTTGTATTACATTCGGATGCAATTTCTGCGTTTCATCGTCAATAAGAAGGTCCTAGGTGTACAGTACACCTAAAATGAAACATCGGAATCTAAAACTGGACTCACAGGAGAGGTTCAAATCATAGAAAGTTAGAGTGTCAGTCCTCTTGTACTTAAGTCGGCATTGTGCCTTTTGTATTAAATTCGGATGCAATATCTGTGTTTCATTGTCAATAAGAAGGTCCAAGGGATACAGTAAACCTGAAGTGAAGCATCAGAATCCAAAACCGGGCTCACAGTAGAAGTTCAAATCATAGAAATTTAGAGTGTCAGTCCTCTTGTACTTAAGTCGGCATTGTGCCTTTTGTATTAAATTCGGATGCAATTTCTGTGTTTCATCGTCAATTAGAAGGTCCAAGGGATACAGTAAATCTGAAATGAAGCATCGGAATTTAAAACTGGACTCACAGGAGAGGTTCAAATCATAGAAAGTTAGAGTGTCAGTCCTCTTGTACTTAAGTCGGCATTGTGCCATTTGTATTAAATTCGGAAGCAATTTCTTTGTTTCATCGTCAATAAGAAGGTCCAAGGTATACAGTAAACCTGAAGTGAAGCATCGGAATTTGAAACTGCATTCACAGGAGTGGTTCAAATCATAGAAAGTTAGCGTGTCAGTCCTCGTGTACTTAGGTCGGCATTGTGTCTTTTGTTTTAAATTCAGATGCAATTTCTGTTTTTCACCGTCAATAAGAAGGTCCAAGGGATACAGTAAACCTGAAGTGAAGCATCGGAATCTAAAACTGGACTCGCAGGAGAGGTTCAAATCATAGAAAGTTAGAGTGTCAGTCCTCTTGTACTTAAGTCGGCATTGTGCCTTTTGTATTAAATTCGGATGCAATTTCTGTGTTTCATCGTCAATAAGAAGGTCCAAGGGATACAGTAAACCTGAAGTGAACCATCTGAATCTAATACTGGACTCACAGGAGAGGTTCAAATCATAGAAAGTTAGAGTTTCAGTCCTCTAGTACTTAAGTCAGCGTTGTGCCTTTTGTATTAAATTCGGATGCTATTTCTGTGTTTCTTCGTCAATAAGAAGGTCCGAGGGATACAGTAAACCTGAAGTGAAGCATCGGAAACTATAACTGGACTCTCAGGAGAGGTTCAAATCATAGAAAGTTAGAGTGTCAGTCCTCTTGTACTTAAGTCGGCATTATGCGTTTTGTATTAAATTCGGATGCAATTTCTATATTTCATCGTCAATAAGAAGGTCCAAGGGATACAGTAAACCTGAAGTGAGGCATCGGAATCTAAAACTGGACTCACAGGAGCGGTTTAATCATAGAAAGTTAGAGTGTCTGTCCTCTTGTACTTAAGTCGTCATTGTGCCTTTTGTATTAA
Organism: Schistocerca americana; assembly: GCF_021461395.2. Lineage (NCBI taxonomy): Eukaryota > Metazoa > Arthropoda > Insecta > Orthoptera > Acrididae > Schistocerca > Schistocerca americana. Next base: position 17,998,008 of record NC_060126.1, read on the forward strand.
ATTCGCATGCAATTTCTGTGCTTCATCGTCAATAAGAAGGTCCAAGGGATACAGTACACCTGAAGTGAAGCATCGGAATCTTAAACTGGACTCACAGGAGAGGTTCAAATGTTAGATAGTTAGAGAGTCAGTCCTCTTGTACTTAAGTCGACATTGTGCCTTTTGTATTAAATTCGGATGCAATTACTGTATATCATCGTCAATAAGAAGGTCCTAGGTGTACAGTACACCTAAAATGAAGCATCGGAATCTACAACTGGACTCACAGGAGAGGTTCAAATCTTAGAAAGTTGGAGTGTCAGTCGTCTTGTACTTGAGTAGGCATTGTGCCCTTTGTATTAAATTCGGATTCAATATCTGTGTTTCATCGTCAATAAGAAGGTCCAAGTGATACAGTAAACCTGAAGTGAAGCATCGGAATCCAAAACCGGGCTCACAGGAGAAGTTCAAATCATAGAAAGTTAGAGTGTCAGTCCTCTTGTACTTAAGTCGGCATTATGCGTTTTGTATTAAATTCGGATGCAATTTCTATATTTCATCGTCAATAAGAAGGTCCAAGGGATACAGTAAACCTGAAGTGAAGCATCGGATCTAAAACTGGACTCACAGGAGAGGTTCAAATCATAGAAAGTTTGAGTGTCAGTCGTCTTGTACTTAAGACGGCATTGTGCCTTTGTATTAAATTCGGAAGCAATTTTTGTGCTTCATCGTCAATAAAAAGGTCCACGGTATACAGAAAACCTGAAGAGAAAGCATCGGAATCTAAAACTGGACTCACAGGAGCTGTTAAATCCTAGAAAGTTAGAGTGTCAGTCCTCTTGAACTTAAGTGGGCATTGTGCCCTTTGTATTAAATTCGGATGCATTTTCTGTATTTCATCGGCAATAAGAAGGTCCAAGGTATACAGTAAACCTGTAGTGAAGCATCAGAATCTAAAACCGGACTCACAGGAGAGGTTCAAACCACAGAAAGTTAGAGTGTCAGTCCTCTTGTACTTAAGTGGGCATTGTGCCTTTTGTATTAAATTCGGATGCAATTTCTATGTTTCATCGTCAATAAGAAGGTCCAAGGTATACAGTCAACCTGAAGTGAAGCATCGGAATCTAAAACTGGACTCACAGGAGAGGTTCAAATCATAGAAAGTTAGAGTGTCAGTCCGCTTGTACTTAAGTCGGCACTGTGCCTTTTGTATTAAATTCGGGTGCAATTTCTGTTCTTCATCGTCAATAAGAAGGTCCAAGGGATACAGTAAACCTGAAGTGAACCATCTGTATCTAAAAGTGGACTCACAGGAGAGGTTCAAATCATAGAAAGTTAGAGTTTCAGTCCTCTAGTACTTAAGTCAGCGTTGTGCCTTTTGTATTAAATTCGGATGCTATTTCTGTGTTTCATCGTCAATAAGAAGGTCCGAGGGATACAGTAAACCTGAAGTGAAGCATCGGAAACTATTACTGGACTCTCAGGAGAGGTTCAAATCATAGAAAGTTGGAGTGTCAGTCCTCTTGTACTTAAGTCGGCATTGTGCGTTTTGTATTAAATTCGGATGCAATTTCTATATTTCATCGTCAATAAGAAGGTCCAAGGGATACAGTAAACCTGAAGTGAAGCATCGGAATCTAAAACTGGACTCACAGGAGCGGTTTAATCATAGAAAGTTAGAGTGTCTGTCCTCTTGTACTTAAGTCGTCATTGTGCCTTTTGTATTAAATTCGCATGCAATTTCTGTGCTTCATCGTCAATAAGAAGGTCCAAGGGATACAGTACACCTGAAGTGAAGCATCGGAATCTAAAACTGGACTCACAGGAGAGGTTCAAATCTTAGAAAGTTAGAGAGTCAGTCCTCTTGTACTTAAGTCGACATTGTGCCTTTTGTATTAAATTCAGGTGCAATTTCTGTATATCATCGTCAATAAGAAGGTCCTAGGTGTACAGTACACCTAAAATGAAGCATCGGAATCTACAACTGGAGTCACAGGAGAGGTTCAAATCTTAGAAAGTTAGAGTGTCAGTCGTCTTGTACTTGAGTCGGCATTGTGCCCTTTGTATTAAATTCGGATTCAATATCTGTGTTTCATCGTCAATAAGAAGGTCCAAGGGATACAGTAAACCTGAATTGAAGCATCGGAATCTAAAACTGGACTCACAGGAGAGGTTCAAATCTTAGAAAGTTAGAGAGTCTGTCCTCTTGTACTTAACACGGCATTGTGCCTTTTGTATTAAATTCGGATGCAATTTCTGTGTTTCATCGTCAATGAGAAGGTCCAAGGGATACAGTAAACCTGAAGTGAAGCATCGGAATCTAAAACTGGACTCACAGGAGAGGTTCAAATTAGAGACAGTTAGAGTATCAGTCTTCTTGTACTTAAGTCGGCATTGTGCCTTTTGTATTAAATTCGGATGCAATTTCTGTATTTCTTCGTCAATAAGAAGGTGCAAAGTATACAGTAAACCTAAAGTGAAGCATCGGAATCTAAAACTGGACTTACAAGAGTGGTTCAAATCATAGAAAGTTAGCGTATCAGTCCTCGTGTACTTAGGTCGGCATTGTGTCTTTTGTTTTAAATTCAGATGCAATTTCTGTGTTTCACCGTCAATAAGAAGGTCCAAGGGATACAGTAAACCTGAAGTGAAGCATCGGAATCTAAAACTGGACTCAAAGGAGAGGTTCAAATCATAGAAAGTTAGAGTGTCAGTCCGCTTGTACTTAAGTCGGCACTGTGCCTTTTGTATTAAATTCGGATGCAATTTCTGTGCTTCATCGTCAATAAGAAGGTCCAAGGGATACAGTAAACCTGAAGTGAACCATCTGAATCTAAAACTGGACTCACAGGAGAGGTTCAAATCATAGAAAGTTAGAGTTTCAGTCCTCTAGTACTTAAGTCAGCGTTGTGCCTTTTGTATTAAATTCGGATGCTATTTCTGTGTTTCATCGTCAATAAGAAGGTCCGAGGGATACAGTAAACCTCAAGTGAAGCATCGGAAACTATAACTGGACTCTCAGGAGAGGTTCAAATCATAGAAAGTTAGAGTGTCAGTCCTCTTGTACTTAAGTCGGCATTGTGCGTTTTGTATTAAATTCGGATGCAATTTCTATATTTCATCGTCAATAAGAAAGTCCAAGGGATACAGTAAACTTGAAGTGAAGCATCGGAATCTAAAACTGGACTCACAGGAGCGGTTTAATCATTGAAAGTTAGAGTGTCTGTCCTCTTGTACTTAAGTCGTCATTGTGCCTTTTGTATTAAATTCGCATGCAATTTCTGTGCTTCATCGTCAATAAGAAGGTCCAAATGATACAGTACACCTGAAGTGAAGCATCGGAATCTAAAACTGCACTCACAGGAGAGGTTCAAATCTTAGATAGTTAGAGAGTCAGTCCTCTTGTACTTAAGTCGACATTGTGCCTTTTGTATTAAATTCGGATGCAATTACTGTATATCATCGTCAATAAGAAGGTCCTAGGTGTACAGTACACCTAAAATGAAGCATCGGAATCTACAACTGGACTCACAGGAGAGGTTCAAATTATAGAAAGTTGGAGTGTCAGTCGTCTTGTACTTGAGTCGGCATTGTGCCCTTTGTATTAAATTCGGATTCAATATCTGTGTTTCATCGTCAATAAGAAGGTCCAAGTGATACAGTAAACCTGAAGTGAAGCATCGGAATCCAAAACCGGGCTCACAGGAGAAGTTCAAATCATAGTAAGTTAGAGTGTCAGTCCTCTTGTACTTAAGTCGGCATTGTGCCTTTTGTATTAAATTCGGATGCAATTTCTGTGTTTCATCGTCAATTAGAAGGTCCAAGGGATACAGTAAACCTGAAATGAAGCATCGGAATTTAAAACTGACTCACAGGAGAGGCTCAAATCATACAAAGTTAGAGTGTCAGTCCTCTTGTACTTAAGTCGGCATTGTGCCTTTTGTATTAAATTCGGATGCAGTTATTGTATTTCATCATCAATAAGAAGGTCCAAGGTATACAGTAAACCTGAAGTGAAGCGTCGGAATCGAAAACTGGACTCACAGGAGAGGTTCAAATCATAGAAACTTAGAGTGTAGTCCTCTTGTACTTAAGTCGGCATTGTGCCGTTTGTTTTAAATTCCGGATGCAATTTCTGTGTTTCATCGTAAATAAGAAGGTCCTAGGAATACAGTAAACCTGAAGTGAAGCAACGGATCTAAAACTGGACTCACAGGAGAGGTTCAAATCATAGAAAGTTAGAGTGTAGTCCTCTTGTACTTAAGTCGGCATTGTGCCGTTTGTATTAAATTCGGATGCAATTTCTGTATTTCATCGGCAATAAGAAGGTCCAAGGTATACAGTAAACCTGTAGTGAAGCATCAGAATCTAAAACTGGACTCACAGGAGAGGTTCAAACCACAGAAAGCTAGAGTGCCAGTCCTCTTGTACTTAAGTGGGCATTGTGCCTTTTGTATTAAATTCGGATGCAATTTCTATGTTTCATCGTCAATAAGAAGTTCCAAGGTATACAGTCAACCTGAAGTGAAGCATCGGAATCTAAAACTGGACTCACAGGAGAGGTTCAAATCTTAGAAAGTTAGAGTGTCAGTCCTCTTGTACTTGAGTCGACGTTGTGCGGTTTTGTATTAAATTCGGATGCAATTTCTGCGTTTCATCGTCAATAAGAAGGTCCTAGGTGTACAGTACACATAAAATGAAACATCGGAATCTAAAACTGGACTTACAGGAGAGGTTCAAATCATAGAAAGTTAGAGTGTCAGTCCACTTGTACTTAAGTCGGCATTGTGCCATTTGTATTAAATTCGGATGCAATTTCTTTGTTTCATCGTCAATAAGAAGGTCCAAGGTATACAGTAAACCTGAAGTGAAGCATCGGAATTTGAAACTGAATTCACAGGAGAGGTTTAAATCATAGAAAGTTAAAGTGTCTGTCCTCTTGTACTTAAGTCGGCACTGTGCCTTTTGTATTAAATTCAGATGCAATTTCTGTGTTTCATCGTCAATAAGAAGGTCCAAGGGATACAGTTAACCTGAAGTGAAGCATCGGAATCTAAAACTGGACTCACAAGAGAGGTTCAAATCATAGACAGTTAGAGTATCAGTCTTCTTGTACTTAAGTCGGCATTGTGCATTTGTATTAAATTCGGATGCAATTTCTGTATTTCTTCGTCAATAAGAAGGTGCAAAGTATACAGTAAACCTAAAGTGAAGCATCGAAATCTAAAACTGGACTTACAAGAGTGGTTCAAATCATAGAAAGTTAGCGTGTCAGTCCTCGTGTACTTAGGTCGGCATTGTGTCTTTTGTTTTAAATTCAGATGCAATTTCTGTGTTTCATCGTCAATAAGAAGGTCCAAGGGATACAGTAAACCTGAAGTGAAGCATCGGAATCTAAAACTGGACTCGCAGGAGAGGTTCAAATCATAGAAAGTTAGAGTGTCAGTCCGCTTGTACTTAAGTCGGCACTGTGCCTTTTGTATTAAATTCGGATGCAATTTCTGTGCTTCATCGTCAATAAGAAGGTCCAAGGGATACAGTAAACCTGAAGTGAACCATCTGAATCTAAAACTGGACTCACAGGAGAGGTTCAAATCATAGAAAGTTAGAGTTTCAGTCCTCTAGTACTTAAGTCAGCGTTGTGCCTTTTGTATTAAATTCGGATGCTATTTCTGTGTTTCATCGTCAATAAGAAGGCCCGAGGGATACAGTAAACCTGAAGTGAAGCATCGGAAACTATAACTGGACTCTCAGGAGAGGTTCAAATCATAGAAAGTTAGAGTGTCAGTCCTCTTGTACTTAAGTCGGCATTGTGCGTTTCGTATTAAATTCGGATGCAATTTCTATATTTCATCGTCAATAAGAAGGTCCAAGGGATACAGTAAACTTGAAGTGAAGCATCGGAATCTAAAACTGGACTCACAGGAGCGGTTTAATCATAGAAAGTTAGAGTGTCTGTCCTCTTGTACTTAAGTCGTCATTGTGCCTTTTGTATTAAATTCGCATGCAATTTCTGTGCTTCATCGTCAATAAGAAGGTCCAAATGATACAGTACACCTGAAGTGAAGCATCGGAATCTAAAACTGGACTCACAGGAGAGGTTCAAATCTTAGATAGTTAGAGAGTCAGTCCTCTTGTACTTAAGTCGACATTGTGCCTTTTGTATTAAATTCGGATGCAATTACTGTATATCATCGTCAATAAGAAGGTCCTAGGTGTACAGTACACCTAAAATGAAGCATCGGAATCTACAACTGGACTCACAGGAGAGGTCCAAATCTTAGAAAGTTGGAGTGTCAGTCGTCTTGTACTTGAGTCGGCATTGTGCCCTTTGTATTAAATTCGGATTCAATATCTGTGTTTCATTGTCAATAAGAAGGTCCAAGTGATACAGTAAACCTGAAGTGAAGCATCGGAATCCAAAACCGGGCTCACAGGAGAAGTTCAAATCATAGTAAGTTAGAGTGTCAGTCCTCTTGTACTTAAGTCGGCATTGTGCCTTTTGTATTAAATTCGGATGCAATTTCTGTGTTTCATCGTCAATTAGAAGGTCCAAGGGATACAGTAAACCTGAAATGAAGCATCGGAATTTAAAACTGACTCACAGGAGAGGCTCAAATCATACAAAGTTAGAGTGTCAGTCCTCTTGTACTTAAGTCGGCATTGTGCCTTTTGTATTAAATTCGGATGCAGTTATTGTATTTCATTATCAATAAGAAGGTCCAAGGTATACAGTAAACCTGAAGTGAAGCGTCGGAATCGAAAACTGGACTCACAGGAGAGGTTCAAATCATAGAAAGTTAGAGTGTAGTCCTCTTGTACTTAAGTCGGCATTGTGCCGTTAGTTTTAAATTCCGGATGCAATTTCTGTGTTTCATCGTAAATAAGAAGGTCCTAGGAATACAGTAAACCTGAAGTGAAGCAACGGATCTAAAACTGGACTCACAGGAGAGGTTCAAATCATAGAAAGTTAGAGTGTAGTCCTCTTGTACTTAAGTCGGCATTGTGCCGTTTGTATTAGATTCGGATGCAATTTCTGTGTTTCATCGTCAATAAGAAGGTCCTAGGAATACAGTAAACCTGAAGTGAAGCATCGGATCTAAAACTGGACTCACAGGAGAGGTTCAAATCATAGAAAGTTTGAGTGTCAGTCGTCTTGTACTTAAGACGGCATTGTGCCTTTGTATTAAATTCGGAAGCAATTTTTGTGCTTCATCGTCAATAAAAAGGTCCACGGTATACAGAAAACCTGAAGAGAAAGCATCGGAATCTAAAACTGGACTCACAGGAGCTGTTAAATCCTAGAAAGTTAGAGTGTCAGTCCTCTTGAACTTAAGTGGGCATTGTGCCCTTTGTATTAAATTCGGATGCAATTTCTGTATTTCATCGGCAATAAGAAGGTCCAAGGTATACAGTAAACCTGTAGTGAAGCATCAGAATCTAAAACTGGACTCACAGGAGAGGATCAAACCACAGAAAGTTAGAGTGCCAGTCCTCTTGTACTTAAGTGGGCATTGTGCATTTTGTATTAAATTCGGATGCAATTTCTATGTTTCATCGTCAATAAGAAGGTCCAAGGTATACAGTCAACCTGAAGTGAAGCATCGGAATCTAAAACTGGACTCACAGGAGAGGTTCAAATCTTAGAAAGTTAGAGTGTCAGTCCTCTTGTACTTGAGTCGGCGTTGTGCGGTTTTGTATTAAATTCGGATGCAATTTCGGCGTTTCATCGTCAATAAGAAGGTCCTAGGTGTACAGTACACATGAAATGAAACATCGGAATCTAAAACTGGACTCACAGGAGAGGTTCAAATCATAGAATGTTAGAGTGTCAGTCCACTTGTACTTAAGTCGGCATTGTGCCATTTGTATTAAATTCGGATGCAATTTCTTTGTTTCATCGTCAATAAGAAGGTCCTAGGTATACAGTAAACCTGAAGTGAAGCATCGGAATTTGAAACTGAATTCACAGGAGAGGTTTAAATCATAGAAAGTTAAAGTGTCTGTCCTCTTGTACTTAAGTCGGCACTGTGCCTTTTGTATTAAATTCAGATGCAATTTCTGTGTTTCATCGTCAATAAGAAGGTCCAAGGGATACAGTAAACCTGAAGTGAAGCATCGGAATCTAAAACTGGACTCACATTAGAGGTTAAAATCATAGACAGTTAGAGTATCAGTCTTCTTGTACTTAAGTCGGCATTGTGCATTTGTATTAAATTCGGATGCAATTTCTGTATTTCTTCGTCAATAAGAAGGTGCAAAGTATACAGTAAACCTAAAGTGAAGCATCGGAATCTAAAACTGGACTTACAAGAGTGGTTCAAATCATAGAAAGTTAGCGTGTCAGTCCTCGTGTACTTAGGTCGGCATTGTGTCTTTTGTTTTAAATTCAGATGCAATTTCTGTGTTTCATCGTCAATAAGAAGGTCCAAGGGATACAGTAAACCTGAAGTGAAGCATCGGAATCTAAAACTGGACTCGCAGGAGAGGTTCAAATCATAGAAAGTTAGAGTGTCAGTCCGCTTGTACTTAAGTCGGCACTGTGCCTTTTGTATTAAATTCGGATGCAATTTCTGTGCTTCATCGTCAATAAGAAGGTCCAAGGGATACAGTAAACCTGAAGTCAACCATCTGAATCTAAAACTGGACTCACAGGAGAGGTTCAAATCATAGAAAGTTAGAGTTTCAGTCCTCTAGTACTTAAGTCAGCGTTGTGCCTTTTGTATTAAATTCGGATGCTATTTCTGTGTTTCATCGTCAATAAGAAGGTCCGAGGGATACAGTAAACACGAAGTGAAGCATCGGAAACTATAACTGGACTCTCAGGAGAGGTTCAAATCATAGAAAGTTAGAGTGTCAGTCCTCTTGTACTTAAGTCGGCATTGTGCGTTTTGTATTAAATTCGGATGCAATTTCTATATTTCATCGTCAATAAGAAGGTCCAAGGGATACAGTAAACCTGAAGTGAAGCATCGGAATCTAAAACTGGACTCACAGGAGCGGTTTAATCATAGAAAGTTAGAGTGTCTGTCCTCTTGTACTTAAGTCGTCATTGTGCCTTTTGTATTAAATTCGCATGCAATTTCTGTGCTTCATCGTCAATAAGAAGGTCCAAGGGATACAGTACACCTGAAGTGAAGCATCGGAATCTAAAACTGGACTCACAGGAGAGGTTCAAATCTTAGGAAGTTAGAGAGTCAGTCCTCTTGTACTTAAGTCGACATTGTGCCTTTTGTATTAAATTCGGATGCAATTTCTGTATATCATCGTCAATAAGAAGGTCCTAGGTGTACAGTACACCTAAAATGAAGCATCGGAATCTACAACTGGACTCACAGGAGAGGTTCAAATCTTAGAAAGTTAGAGTGTCAGTCGTCTTGTACTTGAGTCGGCATTGTGCCCTTTGTATTAAATTCGGATTCAATATCTGTGTTTCATCGTCAATAAGAAGGTCCAAGGGATACAGTTAACCTGAAGTGAAGCATCGGAATGTAAAACTGGACTCACAGGAGAGGTTCAAATCTTAGAATGTTAGAGAGTCAGTCCTCTTGTACTTAAGTCGACATTGTGCCTTTTGTATTAAATTCGGATGCAATTTCTGTATATCATCGTCAATAAGAAGGTCCTAGGTGTACAGTACACCTAAAATGAAGCATCGGAATCTACAACTGGACTCACAGGAGTGGTTCAAATCTTAGAAAGTTAGAGTGTCAGTCCTCTTGTACTTAAGTCGGCATTGTGCCTTTTGTATTAAATTCGGATGCAATTTCTGTGTTTCATCGTCAATTAGAAGGTCCAAGGGATACGGTAAACCTGAAATGAAGCATCGGAATTTAAAACTGACTCACAGGAGAGGCTCAAATCATACAAAGTTAGAGTGTCAGTCCTCTTGTACTTAAGTTGGCATTGTGCCATTTGTATTAAATTCGGATGCAATTTCTGTGTTTCATCGTCAATAAGAAGGTCCAAGGGGTACAGTAAACCTGAAGTGCAGCATCTGAACCTAAAACTGGACTCACAGGAGAGGTTCAAATCATAGACAGTTAGAGTGTCAGTCTTATTGTACTTAAGTCGGCATTGTGCCTTTTGCATTAAATTCGGATGCAATTTCTGTGTTTCATCGTCAATAAGAAGGTCCAAGGGATACAGTACACCTGAAGTGAAGCATCGGAATCTAAAACTGGACTCACAGGAGAGGTTCAAATCTTAGAAAGTTAGAGAGTCAGTCCTCTTGTACTTAAGTCGACATTGTGCCTTTTGTATTAAATTCGGATGCAATTTCTGTATATCATCGTCAATAAGAAGGTCCTAGGTGTACAGTACACCTAAAATGAAGCATCGGAATCTACAACTGGACTCACAGGAGAGGTTCAAATCTTAGAAAGTTAGAGTGTCAGTCGTCTTGTACTTGAGTCGGCATTGTGCCCTTTGTATTAAATTCGGATTCAATATCTGTGTTTCATCGTCAATAAGAAGGTCCAAGGGATACAGTTAACCTGAAGTGAAGCATCGGAATCTAAAACTGGACTCACAGGAGAGGTTCAAATCTTAGAATGTTAGAGAGTCAGTCCTCTTGTACTTAAGTCGACATTGTGCCTTTTGTATTAAATTCGGATGCAATTTCTGTATATCATCGTCAATAAGAAGGTCCTAGGTGTACAGTACACCTAAAATGAAGCATCGGAATCTACAACTGGACTCACAGGAGTGGTTCAAATCTTAGAAAGTTAGAGTGTCAGTCCTCTTGTACTTAAGTCGGCATTGTGCCTTTTGTATTAAATTCGGATGCAATTTCTGTGTTTCATCGTCAATTAGAAGGTCCAAGGGATACAGTAAACCTGAAATGAAGCATCGGAATTTAAAACTGACTCACAGGAGAGGCTCAAATCATACAAAGTTAGAGTGTCTGTCCTCTTGTACTTAAGTCGGCATTGTGCCGTTTGTATTAAATTCGGATGCAATTTCTGTGTTTCATCGTCAATAAGAAGGTCCTAGGAATACAGTAAACCTGTAGTGAAGCATTGGATCTAAAACTGGACTCACAGGAGAGGTTCTAATCATAGAAAGTTTGAGTGTCTGTCCTCTTGTACTTAAGACGGCATTGTGCCTTTGTATTAAATTCGGGTGCACTTTCTGTGTTTCATCGTCAATAAGAAGGTCCAAGGTATACAGTAAACCTGAAGTGAAGCATCGGAATCCAAAACTGGACTCACAGGAGAGGTTCAAATCATAGAAAGTTAGAGTGTCAGTCCTCTTGTACTTAAGTCGGCATTGTTCCTTTTGTATTAAATTCGGATGCAATATCTGTGTTTCATTGTCAATAACAAGGTCCAAGGGATACAGTAAACCTGAAGTGAAGCATCAGAATCCAAAACCGGGCTCACAGGAGAAGTTCAAATCATAGAAAGTTAGAGTGTCAGTCCTCTTGTACTTAAGTCGGCATTGTGCCTTTTGTATTAAATTCGGATGCAATTTCTGTGTTTCATCGTCAATTAGAAGGTCCAAGGGATACAGTAAACCTGAAATGAAGCATCGGAATTTAAAACTGGACTCACAGGAGAGGTTCAAATCATAGAAAGTTAGAGTGTCAGTCCTCTTGTACTTAAGTCGGCATTGTGCCTTTTGTATTAAATTCGGGTGCAAACTCTGTGTTTCATCGTCAATAAGAAGGTCCAATGATTACAGTAAACCTGAAGTGAAGCATCGAAATAAAACTCAACTCACAGGAGAGGTTCAAATCATAGAAAGTTAGAGTGTCAGTCCTCTTGTACTTAAGTCGGCATTGTGCCGTTTGTATTAAATTCGGATGCAATTTCTGTGTTTCATCGTCAATAAGAAGGTCCTAGGAATACAGTAAACCTGAGGTGAAGCATCGGATCTAAAACTGGACTCACTGGAGAGGTTCAAATCATAGAAAGTTTGAGTGTCAGTCCTCTTGTACTTAAGACGGCATTGTGCCTTTGTATTAAATTCGGATGCAATTTCTGTGTTTCATCGTCAATAAGAAGGTCCAAGGTATACAGTAAACCTGAAGTGAAGCATCGGAATCTAAAACTGGACTCACAGGAGAGGTTCAAATCATAGAAAGTTAGAGTGTCAGTCCTCTTGTACTTAAGTTGGCATTGTGCCTTTTGTATTACATTCGGAAGCAATTTTTGTGCTTCATCGTCAATAAAAAGGTCCACGGTATACAGAAAACCTGAAGAGAAAGCATCGGAATCTAAAACTGGACTCACAGGAGCTGTTAAATCCTAGAAAGTTAGAGTGTCAGTCCTCTTGAACTTAAGTGGGCATTGAGCCCTTTGTATTAAATTCGGGTGCAATTTCTGTATTTCATCGGCAATAAGAAGTTCCAAGGAATACAGTAAACCTGTAGTGAAGCATCAGAATCTAAAACTGGACTCACAGGAGAGGTTGAAACCATAGAAAGTTAGAGTGATAGTCCTCTAGTACTTAAGTGGGCATTGTGCCTTTCGTATTAAATCGGATGCAATTTCTATGTTTCATCGTCAATAAGAAGGTCCAAGGTATACAGTAAACCTGAAGTGAAGCATCGGAGTATAAAACTGGACTCACAGGAGTGGTTTAAATCATAGAAAGTTAGAGTGTCAGTCCTCTTGTACTTCAGTCGGCGTTGTGCCTTTTGTATTAAATTCGGATGCAAATTCTGTGTTTCATCGTCAATAGGAAGGTCCAATGATTACAGTAAACCTGAAGTGAAGCATCGAAATAAAACTCAACTCGCAGGAGAGGTTCAAATCATAGAAAGTTAGAGTGTCAGTCCTCTTGCACTTAAGTCGGCATTGTGCATTTTGTATTAAATTTGGATGCAATTTCTGTGTTTCATCGTCAATAAAAAGGTCCAAGGGATACAGTAAACCTGAAGTGAAGCATCGGAATCTAAAACTGGACTCACAGGAGAGGTTCAAATCACAGAAAGTTAGAGTGTCAGTCCTCTTGTACTTAAGTGGGCATTGTGCCTTTTGTATTAAATTCGGTTGCAATTTCTGTATTTCATCGGCAATAAGAAGGTCCAAGGTATACAGTAAACCTGAAGTGAAACATCAGAATCCAAAACTGGATTCACAGGAGAGGTTCAAATCATAGAAAGTTAGAGTGTCAGGCCTCTTGTACTTAAGTCGGCATTCTGCCTTTTGTATTGAATTCGAATGCAATTTCTGTGTTTCATCGTGAATTAGAAGATCCAAGGGATACAGTAAACCTGATGTGAAGCATCGGAATCGAAAACATGACTCACAGGAGAGGTTAAAATCATAGAAAGTTACAGTGTCAGTCCTCTTGTACTTAAGTCGGCATTGTAACTTTTGTATTAAACCTGGATGCTATATCTGTGCTTCATCGTCAATAAGAACGTCCAAGGGATACAGTAAACCTGAAGTTAAGCATCTGAATCTAAGACTGGACTCACAGGAGAGGTTCAAATCATAGGACGTTAGAGTGTCAGTCCTCTTATACTTAATTCGGCATTGTGTCTTTTGTATTAAATTCGGATGTAATTTCTGTGTTTCATCGTCAATAAGAATGTCCAAGGTATACAGTAAACCTGAAGTGAAGCATGGGAATCTACAACTCAACTCACAGGAGAGGTTCAAATCATAGAAAGTTAGAGTGTTAGTCCCCTTATACTTAAGTCGGCATTGGGCCTATTGTATTAAATTGGGATGCAATTTCTGTGTTTTATCCTCAATAAGAAGGTCCAAGGTATACAGTAAACCTGAAGTGAAGCATCGGAATTTAAGACTGGATTCACAAGAGAGGTTTAATTCATAGAAAATTAGTGTGTCTGTCCTCTTGTACTTAAGTCGGCATTGTGCCTTTTGTATTAAATTCGGATGCAATTTCTGTGTTTCATCGTCAATAAGAAGGTCCAAGGTTTACAGTAAACCTGAGTGAAGCATCGAAATCTAAAACTCAACTCACAGGAGAGGTTCAAATTATAGGGAGTTAGAGTGTCAGTCCTCTTGTACTTAAGTCGGCATTGTGCCTTTTGTATTAAATTCGGATGCAATATCTGTGTTTCATTGTCAATAACAAGGTCCAAGGGATACAGTTAACCTGAAGTGAAGCATCAGAATCCAAAACCGGGCTCACAGGAGAAGTTCAAATCATAGAAAGTTAGAGTGTCAGTACTCTTGTACTTACGTCGGCATTGTGCCTTTTGTATTAAATTCGGATGCAATTTCTGTGTTTCATCGTCAATAAGAAGGTCCTAGGTGTACAGTACACCTAAAATGAAGCATCGGAATCTATAACTGGACTCTCAGGAGAGGTTGAAATAATAGAAAGTTAGAGTGTCAGTCGTCTTGTACTTGAGTCGGCATTGTGCCCTATGTATTAAATTCAGATGCAATATCTGTGTTTCATCGTCAATTAGAAGGTCCAAGGGATACAGTAAACCTGAAATGAAGCATCGGAATTTAAAACTGGACTCACAGGAGAGGCTCAAATCACACAAAGTTAGAGTGTCAGTCCTCTTGTACTTAAGTCGGCATTGTGCCGTTTGTATTAAATTCGGATGCAATTTCTGTGTTTCATCGTCAATAAGAAGGTCCTAGGAATACTGTAAACCTGAAGTGAAGCATCGGAATCTAAAACTGGACTCTCAGGAGTGATTTAAATCATAGAAAGTTAGAGTGTCAGTCCTGTTGTACTTAAGTCGGCATTGTGCCTTTTGTATTAAATTCGGATGCAAACTCTGTGTTTCATCGTCAATAAGAAGGTCCAATGATTACAGTAAACCTGAAGTGAAGCATCGAAATAAAACTCAACTCACAGGAGAGGTTCAAATCATAGAAAGTTAGAGTGTCAGTCCTCTTGTACTTAAGTCGGCATTGTGCCTTTTGTATTAAATTCGGAAGCAATTTTTGTGCTTCATCGTCAATAAAAAGGTCCACGGTATACAGAAAACCTGAAGCGAAAGGATCGGAATCTAAAACTGGACTCACAGGAGCTGTTAAATCCTAGAAAGTTAGAGTGTCAGTCCTCTTGAACTTAAGTGGGCATTGAGCCCTTTGTATTAAATTCGGGTGCAATTTCTGTATTTCATCGGCAATAAGAAGGTCCAAGGTATACAGTAAACCTGTAGTGAAGCATCAGAATCTAAAACTGGACTCACAGGAGAGGTTCAAACCATAGAAAGTTAGAGTGATAGTCCTCTTGTACTTAAGTGGGCATTGTGCCTTTTGTATTAAATCGGATGCAATTTCTAAGTTTCATCGTCAATAAGAAGGTCCAAGGTATACAGTAAACCTGAAGTGAAGCATCGGAGTATAAAACTGGACTCACAGGAGTGGTTTAAATCATAGAAAGTTAGAGTGTCAGTCCTCTTGTACTTAAGTCGGCGTTGTGCCTTTTGTATTAAATTCGGATGCAAATTCTGTGTTTCGTCGTCAATAAGAAGGTCCAATGATTACAGTAAACCTGAAGTGAAGCATCGAAATAAAACTCAACTCGCAGGAGAGGTTCAAATCATAGAAAGTTGGAGTGTCAGTCCTCTTGCACTTAAGTCGGCATTGTGCCTTTTGTATTAAATTTGGATGCAATTTCTGTGTTTCATCGTCAATAAAAAGGTCCAAGGGATACAGTAAACCTGAAGTGAAGCATCGGAATCTAAAACTGGACTCACAGGAGAGGTTCAAATCACAGAAAGTTAGAGTGTCAGTCCTCTTGTATTTAAGTGGGCATTGTGCCTTTTGTATTAAATTCGGTTGCAATTTCTGTATTTCATCGGCAATAAGAAGGTCCAAGGTATACAGTAAACCTGAAGTGAAACATCAGAATCCAAAACTGGATTCACAGGAGAGGTTCAAACCATAGAAAGTTAGAGTGTCAGGCCTCTTGTACTTAAGTCGGCATTCTGCCTTTTGTATTGAATTCGAATGCAATTTCTGTGTTTCATCGTCAATTAGAAGATCCAAGGGATACAGTAAACCTGAAGTGAAGCATCGGAATCTAAAACATGACTCACAGGAGAGGTTAAAATCATAGAAAGTTACAGTGTCAGTCCTCTTGTACTTAAGTCGGCATTGTAACTTTTGTATTAAACCTGGATGCTATATCTGTGCGTCATCGTCAATAAGAACGTCCAAGGGATACAGTAAACATGAAGTTAAGCATCTGAATCTAAGACTGGACTCACAGGAGAGGTTCAAATCATAGGACGTTAGAGTGTCAGTCCTCTTATACTTAATTCGGCATTGTGTCTTTTGTATTAAATTCGGATGCAATTTCTGTGTTTCATCGTCAATAAGAATGTCCAAGGTATACAGTAAACCTGAAGTGAAGCATGGGAATCTACAACTCAACTCACAGGAGAGGTTCAAATCATAGAAAGTTAGAGTGTTAGTCCCCTTATACTTAAGTCGGCCATGGGCCTATTGTATTAAATTCGGATGCAATTTCTGTGTTTCATCCTCAATAAGAAGGTCCAAGGTATACAGTAAACCTGAAGTGAAGCATCGGAATTTCAGACTGGATTTACAAGAGAGGTTTAATTCATAGAAAGTTAGAGTGTCTGTCCTCTTGTACTTAAGTCGGCATTGTGCCTTTTGTAATTAATTCGGATGCAATTTCTGTGTTTCATCGTCAATAAGAAGGTCCAAGGTTTACAGTAAACCTGAGTGAAGCATCGAATTCTAAAACTCAACTCACAGGAGAGGTTCAAATTATAGGGAGTTAGAGTGTCAGTCCTCTTGTACTTAAGTCGGCATTGTGCCTTTTGTATTAAATTCGGATGCAACTTCTGTGTTTCATCGGCAATAAGAAGGTCCAAGGGATACAGTAAACCTGAAGTGAAGCATCGGCATCTAAAACTGGACTCACAGGAGAGGTTCAAATCATAGAAAAATTAGAGTGTCAGTCTTCTTGTACTTAAGTCGGCATTGTGCCTTTTGTATTAAATTCGGATGCAATTTCTGTGTTTCATCGTCAATAAGAAGGTCCAAGGTATACAGTACACCTGAGAGACGCATCGAAATCTAAAACTCAACTCACAGGAGAGGTTCAAATTATAGAAAGTTAGAGTGTCAGTCCTCTTGTACTGAATTCGGCATTGTGCCTTTTGTATTAAATTCGGAAGCAATTTTCGTGCTTCATCGTCAATAAAGAGGTCCACGGTATACTGAAAACCTGAAGAAAAAGCATCGGAATCTAAAACTGGAATCACAGGAGCTGTTAAATCCTAGAAAGTTAGAGTGTCAGTCCTCTTGAACTTAAGTGGGCATTGTGCCCTTTGTATTAAATTCGGATGCAATTTCTATATTTCATCGGCAATAAGAAGGTCCAAGGTATACAGTAAACCTGTAGTGAAGCATCAGAATCTAAAACTGGACTCACAGGAGAGGTTCAAACCATAGAAAGTTAGAGTGTCAGTCCTCTTGTACTTAAGTGGGCATTGTGAATTTTGTATTAAACTCGGATGCATTTTCTATGTTTCATCGTCAATAAGAAGGTCCAAAGTATACAGTAAACCTGAAGTGAAGCATCGGAATCTAAAACTGAACTCACAGGAGTGGTTTAAATCATAGAAAGTTAGAGTGTCAGTCCTCTTATACTTAATTCGGCAATGTGTCTTTTGTATTAAATTCGGATGCAATTTCTGTGTTTCATCGTCAATAAGAATGTCCAAGGTATACAGTAAACCTGAAGTGATGCATCGGAATCTACAACTCAACTCACAGGAGAGGTGCAAATCATAGAAAGTTAGGGTGTTTGTCCTCTTATACTTACGTCGGCATTGGGCCTATTGTATTAAATTCGGATGCAATTTCTGTGTTTCATCCTCAATAAGAAGGTCCAAGGTATACAGTAAACCTGGAGTGAAGCATCGAAATTTAAGACTGGATTCACAGGAGAGGTTTAATTCATAGAAAGTTAGAGTGTCTGTCCTCTTGTGCTTAAGTCGGCATTGTGCCTTTTGTATTAAATTCGGATGCAATTTCTGTGGTTCATCGTCAAGAAGAAGGTCCAAGGTATACAGAAAACCTGAAGAGAAAGCATCGGAATCTAAAACTAGGCTCACAGGAGCGGTTAAATCATAGAAAGTTAAAGTTTCAGTCCTCTTGTACTTAAGTCGGCATTGTGCCTTTTGTATTAAATTCGGATGCAATTTCTGTGTTTCATCGTCAATAAGAAGGTCCAAGGTTTACAGTAAACCTGAGTGAAGCATCGAAATCTAAAACTCAACTCACAGGAGAGATTCAAATTATAGAAAGTTAGAGTGTCAGTCCTCTTGTACTTAAGTCGGCATTGTGCCTTTTGTATTAAATTCGGATGCAATTTCTGTGTTTCATCGTCAATAAGAAGGTCCAAGGAATACAGTAAACGTAAAGTGAAGCATCGGAATCTAAAACTGGACTCACAGGAGAGGTTCAAATCATAGAAAAATTAGAGTGTCAGTCTTCTTGTACTTAAGTCGGCATTGTGCCTTTTGTATTAAATTCGGATGCAATTTCTGTATTTCATCGTCAATAAGAAGGTCCAAGGTATATAGTAAACCTGAAGTGAAGCATCGGAGTCTAAAACTGGACTCACTGGAGAGGTTCAAATCATAGAAAGATAGAGTGTCAGTCCTCGTGTACTTAAGTCGGCATTGTGTCTTTTGTTTTAAATTCGGATGAAATTTCTGTGTTTCATCGTCAATAAGAAGGTCCAAGGTTTACAGTAAACCTGAAGTGAAGCATCGGATTCCAAAACAGGACTCACAGGAGAGGTTCAAATCATAGAAAGTTAGAGTGTCAGTCCTCTTGTACTTATGTCGGCATTGTGCCTTTTGTATTAAATTCGGATGAAATTTCTGTGCTTCATCGTCAATAAGAAGGTCCAAGGTATACAGAAAACCTGAAGAGAAAGCATCGGAATCTAAAACTGGACTCACAGGAGCGGTTAAATCATAGAAAGTTAGTGTGGCAGTCCACTTGTACTTAAGTAGGCATTGTGCCTTTTGTAATAAATTCGGATGCAATTTCTGTGTTTCATCGTCAATTAGAAGGTCCAAGGGATACAGTAAACCTCAAGTGAAGCATCGTAATCTAAAACTGCACTCACGGGAGAGGTTCAAATCATAGATCGTTAGAGTGTCAGTCTTCTTGTACTGAAGTCGGCATTGTGCCTTTTGTATTAAATTCGGATGCAATTTCTGTATTTCATCGTCAATAAGAAGGTCCAAGGTATAGAGTAAACCTGAAGTGAAGCATCGGAATCCAAAACTGGACTCACAAGAGAGCTTCAAATCATAGAAAGTTAGAGTGTCAATCCTCTAGTACTTATGTCGGCATTGTGCCATTTGTATTAAATTCGGAGTCAATTTCTGTGTTTCATCGTCAATAAGAAGGTCCAAGGGATACAGTAAACTTGAAGTGCAGCATCGGAATCTAAAACTGGACTCAAAGGCGAGGTTCAAATCATTGAAAGTTAGAGTGTCAGTCCTCTTGTACTTAAGTCGGCATTGTGCCTTTTGTATTAAATTCGGATGCAATTTCTGTGTTTCATCGTCAATAAGAAGGTCCAAGGGATACAGTAAACCTGAAGTGAAGCATCGGAGTATAAAACTGGACTCACAGGAGTGGTTTAAATCATAGAAAGTTAGAGTGTCAGTCCTCTTGTACTTAAGTCGGCGTTGTGCCTTTTGTATTAAATTCGGATGCAAATTCTGTGTTTCGTCGTCAATAAGAAGGTCCAATGATTACAGTAAACCTGAAGTGAAGCATCGAAATAAAACTCAACTCGCAGGAGAGGTTCAAATCATAGAAAGTTGGAGTGTCAGTCCTCTTGCACTTAAGTCGGCATTGTGCCTTTTGTATTAAATTTGGATGCAATTTCTGTGTTTCATCGTCAATAAAAAGGTCCAAGGGATACAGTAAACCTGAAGTGAAGCATCGGAATCTAAAACTGGACTCACAGGAGAGGTTCAAATCACAGAAAGTTAGAGTGTCAGTCCTCTTGTATTTAAGTGGGCATTGTGCCTTTTGTATTAAATTCGGTTGCAATTTCTGTATTTCATCGGCAATAAGAAGGTCCAAGGTATACAGTAAACCTGAAGTGAAACATCAGAATCCAAAACTGGATTCACAGGAGAGGTTCAAACCATAGAAAGTTAGAGTGTCAGGCCTCTTGTACTTAAGTCGGCATTCTGCCTTTTGTATTGAATTCGAATGCAATTTCTGTGTTTCATCGTCAATTAGAAGATCCAAGGGATACAGTAAACCTGAAGTGAAGCATCGGAATCTAAAACATGACTCACAGGAGAGGTTAAAATCATAGAAAGTTACAGTGTCAGTCCTCTTGTACTTAAGTCGGCATTGTAACTTTTGTATTAAACCTGGATGCTATATCTGTGCGTCATCGTCAATAAGAACGTCCAAGGGATACAGTAAACATGAAGTTAAGCATCTGAATCTAAGACTGGACTCACAGGAGAGGTTCAAATCATAGGACGTTAGAGTGTCAGTCCTCTTATACTTAATTCGGCATTGTGTCTTTTGTATTAAATTCGGATGCAATTTCTGTGTTTCATCGTCAATAAGAATGTCCAAGGTATACAGTAAACCTGAAGTGAAGCATGGGAATCTACAACTCAACTCACAGGAGAGGTTCAAATCATAGAAAGTTAGAGTGTTAGTCCCCTTATACTTAAGTCGGCCATGGGCCTATTGTATTAAATTCGGATGCAATTTCTGTGTTTCATCCTCAATAAGAAGGTCCAAGGTATACAGTAAACCTGAAGTGAAGCATCGGAATTTCAGACTGGATTTACAAGAGAGGTTTAATTCATAGAAAGTTAGAGTGTCTGTCCTCTTGTACTTAAGTCGGCATTGTGCCTTTTGTAATTAATTCGGATGCAATTTCTGTGTTTCATCGTCAATAAGAAGGTCCAAGGTTTACAGTAAACCTGAGTGAAGCATCGAATTCTAAAACTCAACTCACAGGAGAGGTTCAAATTATAGGGAGTTAGAGTGTCAGTCCTCTTGTACTTAAGTCGGCATTGTGCCTTTTGTATTAAATTCGGATGCAACTTCTGTGTTTCATCGGCAATAAGAAGGTCCAAGGGATACAGTAAACCTGAAGTGAAGCATCGGCATCTAAAACTGGACTCACAGGAGAGGTTCAAATCATAGAAAAATTAGAGTGTCAGTCTTCTTGTACTTAAGTCGGCATTGTGCCTTTTGTATTAAATTTGGATGCAATTTCTGTGTTTCATCGTCAATAAGAAGGTCCAAGGTATACAGTACACCTGAGAGACGCATCGAAATCTAAAACTCAACTCACAGGAGAGGTTCAAATTATAGAAAGTTAGAGTGTCAGTCCTCTTGTACTGAATTCGGCATTGTGCCTTTTGTATTAAATTCGGAAGCAATTTTCGTGCTTCATCGTCAATAAAAAGGTCCACGGTATACTGAAAACCTGAAGAAAAAGCATCGGAATCTAAAACTGGAATCACAGGAGCTGTTAAATCCTAGAAAGTTAGAGTGTCAGTCCTCTTGAACTTAAGTGGGCATTGTGCCCTTTGTATTAAATTCGGATGCAATTTCTATATTTCATCGGCAATAAGAAGGTCCAAGGTATACAGTAAACCTGTAGTGAAGCATCAGAATCTAAAACTGGACTCACAGGAGAGGTTCAAACCATAGAAAGTTAGAGTGTCAGTCCTCTTGTACTTAAGTGGGCATTGTGAATTTTGTATTAAACTCGGATGCATTTTCTATGTTTCATCGTCAATAAGAAGGTCCAAAGTATACAGTAAACCTGAAGTGAAGCATCGGAATCTAAAACTGAACTCACAGGAGTGGTTTAAATCATAGAAAGTTAGAGTGTCAGTCCTCTTATACTTAATTCGGCAATGTGTCTTTTGTATTAAATTCGGATGCAATTTCTGTGTTTCATCGTCAATAAGAATGTCCAAGGTATACAGTAAACCTGAAGTGATGCATCGGAATCTACAACTCAACTCACAGGAGAGGTGCAAATCATAGAAAGTTAGGGTGTTTGTCCTCTTATACTTACGTCGGCATTGGGCCTATTGTATTAAATTCGGATGCAATTTCTGTGTTTCATCCTCAATAAGAAGGTCCAAGGTATACACTAAACCTGGAGTGAAGCATCGAAATTTAAGACTGGATTCACAGGAGAGGTTTAATTCATAGAAAGTTAGAGTGTCTGTCCTCTTGTGCTTAAGTCGGCATTGTGCCTTTTGTATTAAATTCGGATGCAATTTCTGTGGTTCATCGTCAAGAAGAAGGTCCAAGGTATACAGAAAACCTGAAGAGAAAGCATCGGAATCTAAAACTAGGCTCACAGGAGCGGTTAAATCATAGAAAGTTAAAGTTTCAGTCCTCTTGTACTTAAGTCGGCATTGTGCCTTTTGTATTAAATTCGGATGCAATTTCTGTGTTTCATCGTCAATAAGAAGGTCCAAGGTTTACAGTAAACCTGAGTGAAGCATCGAAATCTAAAACTCAACTCACAGGAGAGATTCAAATTATAGAAAGTTAGAGTGTCAGTCCTCTTGTACTTAAGTCGGCATTGTGCCTTTTGTATTAAATTCGGATGCAATTTCTGTGTTTCATCGTCAATAAGAAGGTCCAAGGAATACAGTAAACGTAAAGTGAAGCATCGGAATCTAAAACTGGACTCACAGGAGAGGTTCAAATCATAGAAAAATTAGAGTGTCAGTCTTCTTGTACTTAAGTCGGCATTGTGCCTTTTGTATTAAATTCGGATGCAATTTCTGTATTTCATCGTCAATAAGAAGGTCCAAGGTATATAGTAAACCTGAAGTGAAGCATCGGAGTCTAAAACTGGACTCACTGGAGAGGTTCAAATCATAGAAAGATAGAGTGTCAGTCCTCGTGTACTTAAGTCGGCATTGTGTCTTTTGTTTTAAATTCGGATGAAATTTCTGTGTTTCATCGTCAATAAGAAGGTCCAAGGTTTACAGTAAACCTGAAGTGAAGCATCGGATTCCAAAACAGGACTCACAGGAGAGGTTCAAATCATAGAAAGTTAGAGTGTCAGTCCTCTTGTACTTATGTCGGCATTGTGCCTTTTGTATTAAATTCGGATGAAATTTCTGTGCTTCATCGTCAATAAGAAGGTCCAAGGTATACAGAAAACCTGAAGAGAAAGCATCGGAATCTAAAACTGGACTCACAGGAGCGGTTAAATCATAGAAAGTTAGTGTGGCAGTCCACTTGTACTTAAGTAGGCATTGTGCCTTTTGTAATAAATTCGGATGCAATTTCTGTGTTTCATCGTCAATTAGAAGGTCCAAGGGATACAGTAAACCTCAAGTGAAGCATCGTAATCTAAAACTGCACTCACGGGAGAGGTTCAAATCATAGATCGTTAGAGTGTCAGTCTTCTTGTACTGAAGTCGGCATTGTGCCTTTTGTATTAAATTCGGATGCAATTTCTGTATTTCATCGTCAATAAGAAGGTCCAAGGTATAGAGTAAACCTGAAGTGAAGCATCGGAATCCAAAACTGGACTCACAAGAGAGCTTCAAATCATAGAAAGTTAGAGTGTCAATCCTCTAGTACTTATGTCGGCATTGTGCCATTTGTATTAAATTCGGAGTCAATTTCTGTGTTTCATCGTCAATAAGAAGGTCCAAGGGATACAGTAAACTTGAAGTGCAGCATCGGAATCTAAAACTGGACTCAAAGGCGAGGTTCAAATCATTGAAAGTTAGAGTGTCAGTCCTCTTGTACTTAAGTCGGCATTGTGCCTTTTGTATTAAATTCGGATGCAATTTCTGTGTTTCATCGTCAATAAGAAGGTCCAAGGGATACAGTAAACCTGAATTGAAGCATCAGAATCCAAAACTGGACTCACAGGAGAGGTTCAAATCATAGAAAGTTAGAGTGTCTGTCCTCTTGTACTTAAGTCGGCATTGTGCGTTTTGTATTAAATTCGGATGCAATTTCTGTGTTTCATAGTCAATAAGAAGGTCCAAGGGATACAGTAAACCTGAAGTGAACCATCGGAATCTAAAACTGGACTCACAGGAGAGGTTCAAATCATAGAAAGTTAGAGTTTCAGTCCTCTTGTACTTAAGTCGGCAATGTGCTTTTGTATTAACTTCGGATGCAATTTCTGTGTTTCATGGTCAATAAGAAGGTCCGAGGGATACAGTTAACCTGAAGTGAAGCATCGGGATCTATAACTGGAGTCTCAGGAGAGGTTCAAATCATAGAAAGTTAGTGTGTAAGTCCTCTTGTACTTAAGTCGGCATTGTGCTTTTTGTATTAAATTCGATGCAATTTCTGTATTTCATCGTCAATAAGAAGGTCCAAGGTATACTGTAAACCTGAAGTGAAGCGTCAGAAACTAAAACTTGACTCACAGGAGAGGTTCAAATCATAGAATGTTAGAGTGTCAGTCCTCTTGTACTTAAGTTGGCATTGTGCCTTTTGTATTGAATTCGGATGCAATTTATGTATTTCATCATTAATAAGATGGTCCTAGGAATACAGTAAACCTGAAGTGAAGCATCGGATCTAAAACTGGACTCACAGGAGAGGTTCAAATCATAGAAAGTTAGAGTGTCAGTCCTTTTGTACTTAAGTCGGCATTGTGCCTTTTGTATTAAATTCGGATGCAATTTCTGTGTTTCATCGTCAATAAGACGGTCCAAGGTATACAGTAAACCTGAGAGACGCATCGAAATCTAAAACTCAACTCACAGGAGAGGTTCAAATTATAGAAAGTTAGAGTGTCAGTCCTCTTGTACTGAATTCGGCATTGTGCCTTTTGTATTAAATTCGGAAGCAATTTTCGTGCTTCATAGTCAATAAAAAGGTCCACGGTATACAGAAAACCTGAAGAAAAAGCATCGGAATCTAAAACTGGAATCACAGGAGCTGTTAAATCTTAGAAAGTTAGAGTGTCAGTCCTCTTGAACTTAAGTGGGCATTGTGCCCTTTGTATTAAATTCGGATGCAATTTCTGTATTTCATCGGCAATAAGAAGGTCCAAGGTATACAGTAAACCTGTAGTGAAGCATCAGAATCTAAAACTGGACTCACAGGAGAGGTTCAAACCATAGAAAGTTAGAGTGTCAGTCCTCTTGTACTTAAGTGGGCATTGTGCCTTTTGTATTAAACTCGGATGCATTTTCTATGTTTCATCGTCAATAAGAAGGTCCAAGGTATACAGTAAACCTGAAGTGAAGCATCGGAATCTAAAACTGGAGTCACAGGAGTGGTTTAAATCATAGAAAGTTAGAGTGTCAGTCCTCTTATACTTAATTCGGCAATGTGTCTTTTGTATTAAATTCGGGTGCAATTTCTGTGTTTCATCGTCAATAAGAATGTCCAAGGTATACAGTAAACCTGAAGTGATGCATCGGAATCTACAACTCAACTCACAGGAGAGGTGCAAATCATAGAAACTTAGAGTGTTTGTCCTCTTATACTTACGTCGGCATTGGGCCTATTGTATTAAATTCGGATGCAATTTCTGTGTTTCATCCTCAATAAGAAGGTCCAAGGTATACAGTAAACCTGGAGTGAAGCATCGGAATTTAAGACTGGACTCACAGGAGAGGTTTAATTCATAAAAAGTTAGAGTGTCTGTCCTCTTGTGCTTAAGTCGGCATTGTGCCTTTTGTATAAAATTCGGATGCAATTTCTGTGGTTCATCGTCAATAAGAAGGTCCAAGGTATACAGAAAACCTGAAGAGAAAGCATCGGAATCTAAAACTGGACTCACAGGAGCGGTTAAATCATAGAAAGTTAGTGTGGCAGTCCACTTGTACTGAAGTAGGCATTGTGCCTTTTGTAATAAATTCGGATGCAATTTCTGTGTTTCATCGTCAATTAGAAGGTCCAAGGGATACAGTAAACCTCAAGTGAAGCATCGTAATCTAAAACTGCACTCACGGGAGAGGTTCAAATCATAGATCGTTAGAGTGTCAGTCTTCTTGTACTGAAGTCGGCATTGTGCCTTTTGTATTAAATTCGGATGCAATTTCTGTATTTCATCGTCAATAAGAAGGTCCAAGGTATAGAGTAAACCTGAAGTGAAGCATCGGAATCCAAAACTGGACTCACAAGAGAGCTTCAAACCATAGAAAGTTAGAGTGTCAATCCTCTAGTACTTATGTCGGCATTGTGCCATTTGTATTAAATTCGGAGTCAATTTCTGAGTTTCATCGTCAATAAGAAGGTCCTAGGGATACAGTAAACTTGAAGTGCAGCATCGGAATCTAAAACTGGACTCAAAGGCGAGGTTCAAATCATTGAAAGTTAGAGTGTCAGTCCTCTTGTACTTAAGTCGGCATTGTGCCTTTTGTATTAAATTCGGATGCAATTTCTGTGTTTCATCGTCAATAAGAAGGTCCAAGGGATACAGTAAACCTGAATTGAAGCATCAGAATCCAAAACTGGACTCACAGGAGAGGTTCAAATCATAGAAAGTTAGAGTGTCTGTCCTCTTGTACTTAAGTCGGCATTGTGCGTTTTGTATTAAATTCGGATGCAATTTCTGTGTTTCATAGTCAATAAGAAGGTCCAAGGGATACAGTAAACCTGAAGTGAACCATCGGAATCTAAAACTGGACTCACAGGAGAGGTTCAAATCATAGAAAGTTAGAGTTTCAGTCCTCTTGTACTTAAGTCGGCAATGTGCTTTTGTATTAACTTTGGATCCAATTTCAGTGTTTCATCGTCAATAAGAAGGTCCGAGGGATACAGTAAACCTGAAGTGAAGCATCGGAATCTATAACTGGAGTCTCAGGAGAGGTTCAAATCATAGAAAGTTAGAGTGTAAGTCCTTTTGTACTTAAGACGGCATTGTGCGTTTTGTATTAAATTCGGATGCAATTTCTGTATTTCATCGTCAATAAGAAGGTCCAAGGTATACTGTAAACCTGAAGTGAAGCGTCAGAAACTAAAACTTGACTCACAGGAGAAGTTCAAATCATAGAATGTTAGAGTGTCAGTCCTCTTGTACTTAAGTTGGCATTGTGCCTTTTGTATTAAATTCGGATGCAATTTCTGTATTTCATCATTAATAAGATGGTCCTAGGAATACAGTAAACCTGAAGTGAAGCATCGGATCTAAAACTGGACTCACAGGAGAGGTTAGAATTATAGAAAGTTAGAGTGTCAGTCCTTTTGTACTTAAGTCGGCATTGTGCCTTTTGTATTAAATTCGGATGCAATTTCAGTGTTTCATCGTCAATAAGAAGGTCCAAGGTATACAGTAAACCTGAAGTGAAGCATCGGAATCTAAAACTGGACTCACAGGAGCGGTTAAATCATACAAAGTTAGAGTGTCAGTCCTCTTGTACTTAAGTCGGCATTGGGCCTTTTGTATTAAATTCGCATGCAATTTCTGTGCTTCATCGTCAATAAGAACGACCAAGGGATACAGTAAACCTGAAGTGAAGCATCGGAATCTAGTACTGGACTCACAGGACAGGTTCATATCATAGAACGTTAGAGTGTCAGTCCTCTAGTACTTAAGTTGGCATTGTGCCTTTTGTAATAAATTCGGATGCAATTTCTGTGTTTCATCGTCAATAAGAATGTCCAAGGTATACAGTAAACCTGAGGTGAAGCATCGGAATCTATAACGCAACTCACAGGAGAGGTTCAAATCATAGGAAGTAAGAGTGTCAGTCCTTTTGTACTAAAGTCGGCATTGTGCCTTTTGTATTACATTTGGATGCAATTTCTGCGTTTCATCGCAATAAGAAGGTCCGAGGGATACAGTAAACCTGAAGTGAAGCATCGGAATCTAAAACTGGATTCACACGAGAGGTTTAAATCATAGAAGGTTAGAGTGTCAGTCCTCTTGTACTTCAGTCGGCATTGTGCCTTTTGTATTAAATTCATATGCAATTTCTGTGTTTCATCGTCAATTAGAAGGTCCAAGGTTTACAGAAGACCTGAACTGAAGCATCGAAATCTAAAACTCAACTCACAGGAGAGGTTTAAATCATAGAAAGTTAGAGTGTCAGTCCTCTTGTACTTAAGTCGGTATTGTGCCTTTTGTATTAAATTCGGATTGAATTTCTGTGTTTCATCGTCAATAAGAAGGACCAAGGTATACAGTAAACCTGAAGTGAAGCATCAGAAACTAAAACTGGACTCACAGGAGAGGCTTAAATCATAGAAAGTTAGAGTGTCAGTCCTCTTGTACTTATGTGGGCATTGTGCCTTTTGTATTAAACTCGGATGCAATTTCTATGTTTCATCGTCAATAAGAAGGTCCAAGGTATACAGTAAACCTGAAGTGAAGCATCGGAAACTAAAACTGGACTCACAGGAATGGTTTAAATCATAGAAAGTTAGAGTGTCAGTCCTCTTATACTTAATTCGGCATTGTGTCTTTTGTATTAAATTCGGATGCAATTTCTGTGTTTCATCGTCAATAAGAAGGTCCAAGGATACAGTAAACCTTAAGTGAAGCATCGGAATCTAAAACTGGATTCACACGAGAGATTTAAATCATAGAAGGTTAGAGTGTCAGTCCTCTTGTACTTCAGTCGGCATTGTGCCTTTTGTATTAAATTCATATGCAATTTCTGTGTTTCATCGTCAATAAGAAGGTCCAAGGTTTACAGAAAACCTGAACTGAAGCATCGAAATCTAAAACTCAACTCACAGGAGAGGTTTAAATCATAGAAAGTTAGAGTATCAGTCCTCTTGTACTTAAGTCGGTATTGTACCTTTTGTATTAAATTCGGATTGAATTTCTGTGTTTCATCGTCAATAAGAAGGACCAAGGTATACAGTAAACCTGAAGTGAAGCATCAGAAACTAAAACTGGACTCACAGGAGAGGCTTAAACCATAGAAAGTTAGAGTGTTTGTCCTCTTATACTTACGTCGGCATTGGGCCTATTGTATTAAATTCGGATGCAATTTCTGTGTTTCATACTCAATAAGAAGGTCCAAGGCATACAGTAAACCTGGAGTGAAGCATCGGAATTTAAGACTGGATTCACAGGAGAGGTTTAATTCATAGAAAGTTAGAGTGTCTGTCCTCTTGTGCGTAAGTCGGCATTGTGCCTTTTGTATTAAATTCGGATGCAATTTCTGTGGTTCATCGTCAATAAGAAGGTCCAAGGTATACAGAAAACCTGAAGAGAAAGCATCGGAATTTAAAACTAGGCTCACAGGAGCGGTTAAATCATAGAAAGTTAAAGTTTCAGTCCTCTTGTACTTAAGTCGGCATTGTGCCTTCTGTATTATATTCGGATGCAATTTCTGCGTTTCATCGTCAATAAGAAGGTCCAAGGTTTACAGTAAACCTGAGTGAAGCATCGAAATCTAAAACTCAACTCACAGGAGAAATTCAAATTATAGAAAGTTAGAGTGTCAGTCCTCTTGTACTTAAGTCGGCATTGTGCCTTTTGTATTAAATTCGGGTGCAATTTCTGTGTTTCATCGTCAATAAGAAGGTCCAAGGAATACAGTAAACGTAAAGTGAAGCATCGGAATCTAAAACTGGACTCACAGGAGAGGTTCAAATCATAGAAAAATTAGAGTCTCAGTCTTCTTGTACTTAAGTCGGCATTGTGCCTTTTGTATTAAATTCGGATGCAATTTCTGTATTTCATCGTCAATAAGAAGGTCCAAGGTATATAGTAAACCTGAAGTGAAGCATCGGAGTCTAAAACTGGACTCACTGGAGAGGTTCAAATCATAGAAAGATAGAGTGTCAGTCCTCGTGTACTTCAGTCGGCATTGTGCCTTTTGTATTAAATTCGGATGAAATTTCTATGCTTCATCGTCAATAAGAAGGTCCAAGGTATACAGAAAACCTGAAGAGAAAGCATCGGAATCTAAAACTGGACTCACAGGAGCGGTTAAATCATAGAAAGTTAGTGTGGCAGTCCACTTGTACTTAAGTAGGCATTGTGCCTTTTGTAATAAATTCGGATGCAATTTCTGTGTTTCATCGTCAATTAGAAGGTCCAAGGGATACAGTAAACCTCAAGTGAAGCATCGTAATCTAAAACTGGACTCACGGGAGAGGTTCAAATCAATGATCGTTAGAGTGTCAGTCCTCTTGTACTGAAGTCGGCATTGTGCCTTTTGTATTAAATTCAGATGCAATTTCTGTATTTCATCGTCAATAAGAAGATCCAAGGTATAGAGTAAACCTGAAGTGAAGCATCGGAATCCAAAACTGGACTCACAAGAGAGCTTCAAATCATAGAAAGTTAGAGTGTCAATCCTCTAGTACTTATGTCGGCATTGTGCCATTTGTATTAAATTCGGATGCAACTTCTGTGTTTCATCGTCAATAAGAAGGTCCAAGGGATACAGTAAACTTGAAGTGCAGCATCGGAATCTTAAACTGGACTCAAAGGCGAGGTTCAAATCATTGAAAGTTAGAGTGTCAGTCCTCTTGTACTTAAGTCGGCATTGTGCATTTTGTATTAAATTCGGATGCAATTTCTGTGTTTCATCGTCAATAAGAAGGTCCAACGGATACAGTAAACCTGAATTGAAGCATCAGAATCCAAAACTGGACTTACAGGAGAGGTTCAAATCATAGAAAGTTAGAGTGTCTGTCCTCTTGTAGTTAAGTCGGCATTGTGCGTTTTGTATTAATTTCGGATGCAATTTCTGTGTTTCATAGTCAATAAGAAGGTCCAAGGGATACAGTAAACCTGACGTGAACCATCGGAATCTAAAACTGGACTCACAGGAGAGGTTCAAATCATAGAAAGTTAGAGTTTCAGTCCTCTTGTACTTAAGTCGGCAATGTGCTTTTGTATTAACTTCGGATGCAATTTCTGTGTATCATCGTCAATAAGAAGGTCCGAGGGATACAGTAAACCTGAAGTGAAGCATCGGAATCTATAACTGGAGTCTCAGGAGAGGTTCAAATCATAGAAAGTTAGAGTGTAAGTCCACTTGTACTTAAGTCGGCATTGTGCGTTTTGTATTAAATTCGGATGCAATTTCTGTATTTCATCGTCAATAAGAAGTTCCAAGGTATACTGTAAACCTGAAGTGAAGCGTCAGAATCTAAAACTTGACTCACAGGAGAGGTTCAAATCATAGAATGTTAGAGTGTCAGTTATCTTGTACTTAAATTGGCATTGTGCCTTTTGTATTAAATTCGGATGCAATTTCTGTATTTCATCATTAATAAGATGGTCCTAGGAATACAGGAAACCTGAAGTGAAGCATTGGATCTAAAACTGGACTCACAGGAGAGGTTCAAATCATAGAAAGTTAGAGTGTCAGTCCTTCTGTACTTAAGTCGGCATTGTGTCTTTTGTATTAAATTCGGATGCAATTTCAGTGTTTCATCGTCAATAAGAAGGTCCAAGGTATACAGTAAACCTGAAGTGAAGCATCGGAATCTAAAACTGGACACACAGGAGCGGTTAAATCATACAAAGTTAGAGTGTCAGTCCTCTTGTACTTAAGTCGGCATTGTGCCTTTTGTATTAAATTCGCATGCAATTTCTGTGCTTCATCGTCAATAAGAACGTCCAAGGGATACAGTAAACCTGAAGTGAAGCATCGGAATCTAATACTGGACTCACAGGAGAGGTTCATATCATAGAACGTTAGAGTGTCGGTCCTCTAGTACTTAAGTTGGCATTGTGCCTTTTGTAATAAATTCGGATGCAATTTCTGTGTTTCATCGTCAATAAGAATGTCCAAGGTATACAGTAAACCTGAAGTGAACCATCGGAATCTACAACGCAACTCACAGGAGAGGTTCAAATCATAGGAAGTAAGAGTGTTAGTCCTTTTGTACTAAAGTCGGCATTGTGCCTTTTGTATTAAATTTGGATGCAATTTCTGCGTTTCATCGTCAATAAGAAGGTCCAAGGGATACAGTAAACCTGAAGTGAAGCATCGGAATCTAAAACTGGATTCACACGAGAGGTTTAAATCATAGAAGGTTAGACTGTCAGTCCTCTTGTACTTCAGTCGGCATTGTGCCTTTTGTATTAAATTCATATGCAATTTCTGTGTTTCATCGTCAATAAGAAGGTCCAAGGTTTACAGAAAACCTGAACTGAAGCATCGAAATCTAAAACTCAACTCACAGGAGAGGTTTAAATCATAGAAAGTTAGAGTGTCAGTCCTCCTGTACTTAAGTCGGTATTGTGCCTTTTGTATTAAATTCGGATTGAATTTCTGTGTTTCATCGTCAATAAGAATGACCAAGGTATACAGTAAACCTGAAGTGAAGCATCAGAAACTAAAACTGGACTCACAGGAGAGGCTTAAATCATAGAAAGTTAGAGTGTCTGTCCTCTTGTACTTAAGTCGGCATTGTGCCTTGTGTATTAAATTCGGATGCAATTTCTGTGTTTCATCGTCAATGAGAAGGTCCAAGGTATACAGTCAACCTGAAGTGAAGCATCGGAATTTAAAACTGACTCACAGGAGTGGTTCAAATCATACAAAGTTAGAGTGTCAGTCCTCTTGTACCTAAGTCGTTATTGTGCCTTTTGTATTAAATTCGGATGCAATTTCTGTGTTATATCGTCAATAAGAATGTCCAAGGTATACTGTAAACCTGAAGTGAAGCATCAGAATCTACAACTCAACTCACAGGAGAGGTTCAAATCATAGAAAGTTAGAGTGTCAGTCCTCTTGTGCTTAAGTCGGCATTGTGCCTTTTGTATTAAATTCGGATGCAATTTCTGTGCTTCATCGTCAATAAGAAGGTCCAAGGGATACAGTAGACCTGAAGTGAAGCATCGGAATCTATAACTGGACTCACAGGAGAGGTTCAAATCATAGAATGCTAGAGTGTCAGTCCTCTTGTACTTAAGGCGGCATTGTGCCTTTTGTATAAATTTCGGATGCAATTACTGTGTTTCATCGTCAATAAGAGGGTCCAAGGGATACAGTAAACTTGAAGTGCAGCATCGGAATCTAAAACTGGACTCAAAGGCGAGGTTTAAGTCATAGGAGGTTAGAGTGTCAGTCTTCTTGTACTTAATTCGGCGCTGTGCCTTTTGTACTAAATTCGGATGCAATTTCTGTGTTTCATCGTCAATAAGAAGGTCCAAGGGATACAGTAAACCTGAAGTGAAGCATCGGAATCTCAAACTGGACTCACAGGAGAGGTTCAAATCATAGAAAAACTAGAGTGTCAGTCTTCTTGTACTCTTGTCGGCATTGTGCCTTTTGTATTAAATTCGGATGCAATTTCTGTGTTTCATCGTCAATAAGGAGGTCCAAGGTTAACAGTAAACCTGAGTGAAGCATCGAAATCTAAAACTCAAATCACAGGAGAGGTTCAATATATAGAAAGTTAGTGTGTCAGTCCTCTTGTACTTAAGTCGGCATTGTGCCTTTTGTATTAAATTCGGAAGCAATTTTCTCGCTTCATCGTCAATAAAAAGGTCCACGGTATACAGAAAACCTGAAGAGAAAGCATCGGAATCTAAAACTGGAATCACAGGAGCTGTTAAATCCTGGAAAGTTAGAGTGTCAGTCCTCTTGAACTTAAGTGGGCATTGTGCCCTTTGTATTAAATTCGGATGCAATTTCTGTATTTCATCGGCAATAAGAAGGTCCAAGGTATACAGTAAACCTGTAGTGAAATATCAGAATCTAAAACTGAACTCACAGGAGAGGTTCAAACCATAGAAAGTTAGAGTGTCAGTCCTCTCGTACTTAAGTGGGCATTGTGCCTTTTGTATTAAATTCGGATGCAATTTCTATGTTTCATCGTCAATAAGAAGGTCCAAGGTACACAGTAAACCTAAAGTGAAGCATCGGAATCTAAAACTGGACTCACAGGAGTGGTTTAAATCATAGAAAGTTAGAGTGTCAGTCCTCCTATACTTAATTCGGCATTGTGTCTTTTGTATTAAATTCGGATGCAATTTCTCTGTTTCATCGTCAATAAGAATGTCCAAGGTATACAGTAAACCTGACGTGATGCATCGTAATCTACAACTCAACTCACAGGAGAGGTGCAAATCATAGAAAGTTAGAGTGTTTGTCCTCTTATACTTACGTCGGCATTGGGCCTATTGTATTAAATTCGGATGCAATTTCTGTGTTTCATCCTCAATAAGAAGGTCCAAGGTATACAGTAAACCTGGAGTGAAGCATCGGAATTTAAGACTGGATTCACAGGAGAGGTTTAATTCATAGAAAGTTAGAGTGTCGTTCCTCTTGTACTTAAGTCGGCATTGTGACTTTTGTATTAAATTCGGATGCAATTTCTGTGGTTCATCGTCAATAAGAAGGTCCAAGGTATACAGAAAACCTGAAGAGAAAGCATCGGAATCTAAAACTAGTCTCACAGGAGCGGTTAAATCATAGAAAGTTAAAGTTTCAGTCCTCTTGTACTTAAGTCGGCAATGTGCTTTTGTATTAACATCGGATGCAATTTCTATGTTTCATCGTCAATAAGAAGGTCCGTGGGATACAGGAAACCTGAAGTGAACCATCGGAATCGATAACTGGAGTCTCTGGAGAGGTTCAAATCATAGAAAGTTAGGGTGTAAGTCCTCTTGTACTTAAGTCGGCATTGTGCTTTTTGTATTAAATTCGGATGCAATTTCTGTATTTCATCGTCAATAAGAAGGTCCAAGGTATACTGTAAACCTGAAGTGAAGCATCAGAATCTACAACTAAACTCACAGGAGAGGTTCAAATCATAGAAACTTAGAGTGTCAGTCCTCTTGTGCTTAAGTCGGCAATGTGCCTTTTGTATTAAATTCGGATGCAATTTCTGTGCTTCATCGTCAATAAGAAGGTCCAAGGGATACAGTAAACCTGAAGTGAAGCTTCGGAATCTATAACTGGACTCACAGGAGAGGTTCAAATCATAGAAAGTTAGAGTGTCAGTCCTATTGTACTTAAGTCGGCATTGTGAATTTTGTATTAAATTCGGATGCAATTTCTGTGCTTCATCGTCAATAAGAAAGGTCCAAGTGATACAGTAAACCTGAAGTGAAGCATCGGAATCTAAAACTGGACTCACAGGAGAGGTTCAAATCATAGAACGTTAGAGTGTCAGTCCTCTTGTACGTAAGTCGGCATTGTGACTTTTGTATTGAATTCGGATGCAATTTCTGTATATCTACGTCAATAAGAAGGTCCAAGGTATAGAGTAAACCTGAGGTGAAGCATCGGAAACCAAAACTGGACTCACAGGAGAGGTTCAAATCATAGAATGTTAGAGTGTCAGTCCTCTTGTACTTAAGGCGGCATTGTGCCTTTTGTATAAAATTCGGATGCAATTACTGTGTTTCATCGTCAATAAGAGGGTCCAAGGGATACAGTAAACTTGAAGTGCAGCATCGGAATCTAAAACTGGACTCAAAGGCGAGGTTCAAGTCATAGGAGGTTAGAGTGTCAGTCCTCTTGTACTTAATTCGGCGTTGTGCCTTTTGTATTAAATTCGGATGCAATTTCTGTGTTTCATCGTCAATAAGAAGGTCCAAGGGATACAGTAAACCTGAAGTGAAGCATCGGAATCTCAAACTGGACTCACAGGAGAGGTTCAAATCATAGAAAAATTAGGGTGTCAGTCTTCTTGTACTTAAGTCGGCATTGTGCCTTTTGTATTAAATTCGGATGCAATTTCTGTGTTTCATCGTCAATAAGAATGTCCAAGGTATACAGTAGCCCTGAAGTGATGCATCGGAATCTACAACTCAACTCACAGGAGAGGTGCATATCATAGAAAGTTAGAGTGTTTGTCCTCTTATACTTACGTCGGCATTGGGCCTATTGTATTAAATTCGGATGCTATTTCTGTGTTTCATCCTCAATAAGAAGGTCCAAGGTATACAGTAAACCTGGAGTGAAGCATCGGAATTTAAGACTGGATTCACAGGAGAGGTTTAATTCATAGAAAGTTAGAGTGTCTGTCCTCTTGTACTTAAGTCGGTATTGTGACTTTTGTATTAAATTCGGATGCAATTTCTGTGGTTCATCGTCAATAAGAAGGTCCAAGGTATACAGAAAACCTGAAGAGAAAGCATCGGAATCTAAAACTAGTCTCACAGGAGCGCTTAAATCATAGAAAGTTAAAGTTTCAGACCTCTTGTACTTAAGTCGGCATTGTGCCTTTTGTATTAAATTCGGATGCAATCTCTGTGTTTCATCGTCAATAAGAAGGTCTAAGGTTTACAGTAAACCTGAGTGAAGCATCGAAATCTAAAACTCAACTCACAGGAGAGATTCAAATTATAGAATGTTAGAGTGTCAGTCCTCTTGTACTTAAGTCGGCATTGTGCCTTTTGTATTAAATTCGGATGCAATTTCTGTGTTTCATCGTCAATAAGAAGGTCCAACGAATACAGTAAACCTAAAATGAAGCATCGGAATCTAAAACTGGACTCACAGGAGAGGTTCAAATCATAGAAAAATTAGAGTGTCAGTCTTCTTGTACTTAAGTCGGCATTGTGCCTTTTGTATTAAATTCGGATGCAATTTCTGTATTTCATCGTCAATAAGAAGGTCCAAGGCATATAGTAAACCTGAAGTGAAGCATCGGAGTCTAAAACTGGACTCACTGGAGAGGTTCAAATCATAGAAATATAGAGTGTCAGTCCTCGTGTACTTAAGTCGGCATTGTGTCTTTTGTTTTAAATTCGGATGAAATTTCTGTGTTTCATCGTCAATAAGAAGGTCCAAGGGATACAGTAAACCTGAAGTGAAGCATCGGAATCCAAAACAGGTCTCACAGGAGAGGTTCAAATCATAGAAAGTTAGAGTGTCAGTCCTCTTGTACTTATGTCGGCATTGTGCCATTTGCATTAAATTCGGATGAAATTTCTGTGCTTCATCGTCAATAGAAGGTCCAAGATATACAGAAAACCTGAAGAGAAAGCATCGGAATCTAAAACTGGACAAACAGGAGCGGTTAAATCATAGAAAGTTACTGTGGCAGTCCACTTGTACTTAAGTCGGCATTGTGCCTTTTTTAATATATTCGGATGCAATTTCTGTGTTTCATCGTCAATTAGAAGGTCCAAGGGATACAGTAAACCTCAGGTGAAGCATCGTAATCTAAAACTGGACTCACAGGAGAGGTTCAAATCATAGAAAGTTAGAGTGTCAGTCCTCTTGTACTGAAGTCGTCATTGTGCCTTTTGTATTAAATTCGGATGCGATTTCTGTATTTCATCGTCAATAAGAAGCTCCAAGGTATAGTGTAAACCTGAAGTGAAGCATCGGAATCCAAAACTGGACTCACAAGAGAGCTTCAAATCATAGAAAGTTAGAGTGTCAATCCTCTAGTACTTATGTTGGCATTGTGCCATTTGTATTAAATTCGGATGCAATTTCTGTGTTTCATCGTCAAGAAGAAGGTCCAAGGGATACAGTAAACCTGAAGTGAAGCATTGGAATCTATAACTGGAGTCTAAGGAGAGGTTCAAATCATAGAAAGTTAGAGTGTAAGTCCTCTTGTACTTAAGTCGGCATTGTGCTTTTTGTATTAAATTCGGATGCACTTTCTGTATTTCATCGTCAATAAGAAGGTCCAAGGTATACTGTAAACCTGAAGTGAAGCGTCAGAATCTAAAACTTGACACACAGGAGAAGTTCAAATCATAGAATGTTGGAGTGTCAGTCCTCTTGTACTTAAGTTGGCATTGTGTCTTTTGTATTAAATTCGGATGCAACTTCTGTGTTTCATCATCAATAAGATGGTCCTAGGAATACAGTAAACCTGAAGTGTACATCGGATCTAAAACTGGACTCACAGGAGAGGTTCAAATCATAGAGAGTTAGAGTTTCAGTCCTCTTGTACTTAAGTCGGCATTGTGCCTTTTGTATTAAATTCGGATGCAATTTCAGTGTTTCATCGTCAATAAGAAGGTCCAAGGTATACAGTAAACCTGAAGTGAAGCATCGGAATCTAAAACTGGACTCACAGGAGCGGTTAAATCATACAAAGTTATAGTGTCAGTCCTCTTGTACTTAAGTCGGCATTGTGCCTTTTGTATTAAATTCGCATGCAATTTCTGCGTTTCATCGTCAATAAGAAGGTCCAAGGGATACAGTAAACCTGAATTGAAGCATCGGAATCTAATACTGGACACACAGGAGATGTTCATATCATAGAACGTTAGAGTGTCAGTCCTCTAGTAGTTAACTTGGCATTGTGCCTTTTGTAATAAATTCGGATGCAATTTCTGTGTTTCATCGTCAATAAGACTGTCCAAGGTATACAGTAAACCTGAAGTGAAGCATCGGAATCTACATCTCAACTCACAGGAGAGGTTCAAATCATAGGAAGTAAGAGTGTCAGTCCTCTTGTACTTAAGTCGGCATTGTGCCTTTTGTATTAAATTTGGATGCAATTTCTGCGTTTCATCGTCAATAAGAAGGTCCAAGGGATACAGTAAACCTGAAGTGAAGCATCGGAATCTAAAACTGGATTCACACGAGAGGTTTAAATCATAGAAGGTTAGAGTGTCAGTCCTCTTGTACTTCAGTCGGCATTGCGCCTTTTGTATTAAATTCGGATGCAATTTCTGTGTTTCATCGTCAATAAGAAGGTCCAAGGGATACAGTAAACCTGAAGTGAAGCATCGGAATCTAATACTGGACACACAGGAGAGGTTCATATCATAGAACGTTAGAGTGTCAGTCCTCTAGTAGTTAACTTGGCATTGTGCCTTTTGTAATAAATTCGGATGCAATTTCTGTGTTTCATCGTCAATAAGACTGTCCAAGGTATACAGTAAACCTGAAGTGAAGCATCGGAATCTACATCTCAACTCACAGGAGAGGTTCAAATCATAGGAAGTAAGAGTGTCAGTCCTCTTGTACTTAAGTCGGCATTGTGCCTTGTGTATTAAATTCGCATGCAATTTCTGTGTTTCATCGTCAATATGAACTTCCAAGGTATACAGTAAATCTAAAGTGAAGCATCGGAATCTAAAACTGGACTCTCAGGAGAGGTTAAAATCATAGAAACTTAGAGTGTCAGTCCTCTTGTACTTAAGTCGGCATTGGGACTTTTGTATTAAATTCGGATGCATTTTCTGTGTTTCATCGTCAATGAGAAGGTCCAAGGTATACAGTCAACCTGACGTGAAGCATCGGAATTTAAAACTGACTCACAGGAGTGGTTCTAATCATACCAAGTTAGAGTGTCAGTCCTCTTGTGCCTAAGTCGGCATTGTGCCTTTTGTATTAAATTCGGATGCAATTTCTGTGTTATATCGTCAATAAGAATTTCCAAGGTATACAGTAAACCTGAAGTGAAGCATCAGAATCTACAACTCAACTCACAGGAGAGGTTCAAATCATAGAAAGTTAGAGTGTCAGTCCTCTTGTGCTTAAGTCGGCATTGTGCCTTTTGTATTAAATTCGGATGCAATTTCTGTGCTTCATCGTCAATATAAGGTCCAAGGGATACAGTAAACCTGAAGTGAAGCATCGGGATCTATAACTGGACTCACAGGAGAGGTTTAAATCATAGAAAGTTAGAGTGTCAGTCCCATTGTACTTAAGTCGTCATTGTGAATTTTGTATTAAATTCGGATGCAATTTCTGTGCTTCATCGTCAATAAGAAAGGTCCAAGGGATACAATAAACCTGAAGTGAAGCATCGGAATCTCAAACTGGACTCAAAGGAGAGGTTCAAATCATAGAACGTTAGAGTGTCAGTCCTCTTGTACTTAAATCGGCATTGTGCCTTTTGTATTAAATTCGGATGCAATTTCTGTGTTTCATCGTCAATAAGAATGTCCAAGATTTACAATAAACCTGAAGTGAAGCATCGGAATCTACAACTCTACACACAGGAGAGGTTAAAGTCATAGAATGTTGCAGTGTCAGTCCTCTCGTACTTAAGTCGGCATTGTGACTTTTGCATTAATTCCGGATGCAATTTCTGTGTTACATAGTCAATAAGAAGGTCCAAGGTATACAGTGAACCTGAAGAGAAGCATCGGAATCTAAAACTGGATTCAAAGGATAGGTTTAAATCATAGAAAGTTAGAGTGGCATTCCTCTTGTTCTTATGTCGGCATTGTGCCTTTTGTATTAAATTCGGATGCAATTTCTGTGTTTTATCGTCAATAAGAAGGTCCATGGGATACAGTAAACCTGAAGTTAAGCATCGGAATCTCAAACTGGACTCAC
Source organism: Schistocerca americana (assembly GCF_021461395.2). Classification (NCBI taxonomy): domain Eukaryota; kingdom Metazoa; phylum Arthropoda; class Insecta; order Orthoptera; family Acrididae; genus Schistocerca; species Schistocerca americana. The sequence goes on from NC_060126.1 coordinate 18,038,065, forward strand.
AGGAGAGGTTCAAATCATAGAAAGTTAGAATGTCAGTTCTCTTGTACTTAAGTCGGCATTGTGAGTTTTGTATTAAATTAGGATGCAATTTCTGTGTTTCATCGTCAATGAGAAGGACCAAGGGATACGGTAAACCTGAAGTGAAGCATTGGAATCTAAAACTGGACTCACAGGAGAGGTTCAAATCATAGAACGTTAGAGTGTCAGTCCTCTTGTACGTAAGTCGGCATTGTGACTTTTGTATTAAATTCGGATGCAATTTCTGTATTTCTACGTCAATAAGAAGGTCCAAGGTATAGAGTAAACCTGAAGTGAAGCATCGGAAACCAAAAGTGGACGCTCAGGAGAGGTTCAAATCATAGAACGTTAGAGTGTCAATCCTCTTGTACTTATGTTGGCATTGTGCCATTTGTATTAAATTCGGATGCAATTTCTGTGTTTCATCGTCAAGAAGAAGGTCCAAGGGATACAGTAAACCTGAAGTGAAGCATTGGAATCTATAACTGGAGTCTAAGGAGAGGTTCAAATCATAGAAAGTTAGAGTGTAAGTCCTCTTGTACTTAAGACGGCATTGTGCTTTTTGTATTAAATTCGGATGCACTTTCTGTATTTCATCGTCAATAAGAAGGTCCAAGGTATACTGTAAACCTGAAGTGAAGCGTCAGAATCTAAAACTTGACACGCAGGAGAAGTTCAAATCATAGAATGTTAGAGTGTCAGTCCTCTTGTACTTAAGTTGGCATTGTGTCTTTTGTATTAAATTCGGATGCAACTTCTGTGTTTCATCATCAATAAGATGGTCCTAGGAATACAGTAAACCTGAAGTGTACATCGGATCTAAAACTGGACTCCCAGGAGAGGTTCAAATCATAGAAAGTTAGAGTTTCAGTCCTCTTGTACTTATGTCGGCATTGTGCCTTTTGTATTAAATTCGGATGCAATTTCAGTGTTTCATCGTCAATAAGAAGGTCCAAGGTATACAGTAAACCTGAAGTGAAGCATCGGAATCTAAAACTGGACTCACAGGAGCGGTTAAATCATACAAAGTTAGAGTGTCAGTCCTCTTGTACTTAAGTCGGCATTGTGCCTTTTGTATTAAATTCGCATGCAATTACTGTGCTTCATCGTCAATAAGAACGTCCAAGGGAGACAGTAAACCTGAAGTGAAGCATCGGAATCTAATACTGGACACACAGGAGAGGTTCATATCATAGAACGTTAGAGTGTCAGTCTTCTAGTAGTTAACTTGGCATTGTGCCTTTTGTAATAAATTCGGATGCAATTTCTGTGTTTCATCGTCAATAAGACTGTCCAAGGTATACAGTAAACCTGAAGTGAAGCATCGGAATCTTCATCTCAACTCACAGGAGAGGTTCAAATCATAGGAAGTAAGAGTGTCAGTCCTCTTGTACTTAAGTCGGCATTGTGCCTTTTGTATTAAATTTGGATGCAATTTCTGCGTTTCATCGTCAATAAGAAGGTCCAAGGGATACAGTAAACCTGAAGTGAAGCATCGGAATCTAAAACTGGATTCACACGAGAGGTTTAAATCATAGAAGGTTAGAGTGTCAGTCCTCTTGTACTTCAGTCGGCATTGCGCCTTTTGTATTAAATTCGGATGCAATTTCTGTGTTTCATCGTCAATAAGAAGGTCCAAGGTTTACAGAAAACCTGAAGTGAAGCATCGAAATCTAAAACTCAACTCACAGGAGAGGTTGAAATCATAGAAAGTTAGAGTGTCAGTCCTCTTGTACTTAAGTCGGTATTGTGCCTTTTGTATTAAATTCGGATTGAATTTCTGTGTTTCATCGTCAATAAGAAGGACCAAGGTAGACAGTAAACCTGAAGTGAAGCATCAGAAACTAAAACTGGACTCACAGGAGTGGTTTAAATCATAGAAAATTAGAGTGTCTGTCCTCTTGTACATAAGTCGGCATTGTGCCTTGTGTATTAAATTCGCATGCAATTTCTGTGTTTCATCGTCAATATGAAGGTCCAAGGTATACAGTAAATCTAAAGTGAAGCATCGGAATCTAAAACTGGACTGTCAGGAGAGGTTAAAATCATAGAAACTTAGAGTGTCAGTCCTCTTGTACTTAAGTCGGCATTGTGACTTTTGTATTAAATTCGGATGCAATTTCTGTGTTTCATCGTCAATGAGAAGGTCCAAGGTATACAGTCAACCTGACGTGAAGCATCGGAATTTAAAACTGACTCACAGGAGTGGTTCTAATCATACCAAGTTAGAGTGTCAGTCCTCTTGTACCTAAGTCGGCATTGTGCCGTTTGTATTAAACTCGGATGCAATTTCTGTGTTATATCGTCAATAAGAATTTCCAAGGTATACAGTAAACCTGAAGTGAAGCATCAGAATCTACAACTCAACTCACAGGAGAGGTTCAAATCATAGAAAGTTAGAGTGTCAGTCCTCTTGTGCTTAAGTCGGCATTGTGCCTTTTGTATTAAATGCGGATGCAATTTCTGTGCTTCATCGTCAATAAGAAGGTCCAAGGGATACAGTAAACCTGAAGTGAAGCATCGGGATCTATAACTGGACTCACAGGAGAGGTTCAAATCATAGAAAGTTAGAGTGTCAGTCCCATTGTACTTAAGTCGTCATTGCGAATTTTGTATTAAATTCGGATGCAATTTCTGTGCTTCATCGTCAATAAGAAAGGTCCAAGGGATACAATAAACCTGAAGTGAAGCATCGGAATCTCAAACTGGACTCAAAGGAGAGGTTCAAATCATAGAACGTTAGAGTGTCAGTCCTCTTGTACTTAAGTCGGCATTGTGCCTTTTGTATTAAATTCGGATGCAATTTCTGTGTTTCATCGTCAATAAGAATGTCCAAGATTTACAATAAACCTGAAGTGAAGCATCGGAATCTACAACTCTACACACAGGAGAGGTGAAAGTCGTAGAATGTTACAGTGTCAGTCCTCTTGTACTTAAGTCGGCATTGTGACTTTTGCATTAATTCCGGATGCAATTTCTGTGTTACATAGTCAATAAGAAGGTCCAAGGTATACAGTGAACCTGAAGAGAAGCATCGGAATCTAAAACTGGATTCAAAGGATAGGTTTAAATCGTAGAAAGTTAGAGTGGCATTCCTCTTGTTCTTAAGTCGGCATTGTGCCTTTTGTATCAAATTCGGATGCAATTTCTGTGTTTTATCGTCAATTAGAAGGTCCAAGGGCTACAGTAAACCTGAAGTGAAGCATCGGAATCTCAAACTGGACTCACAGGAGAGGTTCAAATCATAGAAAGTTAGAATGTCAGTTCTCTTGTACTTAAGTCGGCATTGTGAGTTTTGTATTAAATTAGGATGCAATTTCTGTGTTTCATCGTCAATGAGAAGGACCAAGGGATACGGTAAACCTGAAGTGAAGCATTGGAATCTAAAGCTGGACTCACAGGAGAGGTTCAAATCATAGAACGTTAGATTGTCAGTCCTCTTGTACGTAAGTCGGCATTGTGACTTTTGTATTAAATTAGGATGCAATTTCTGTGCTTCATCGTCAATAAGAAGGTCCAAGGGATACAGTAAACCTGAAGTGAAGCATCGGGATCTATAACTGGACTCACAGGAGAGGTTCAAATCATAGAAAGTTAGAGTGTCAGTCCCATTGTACTTAAGTCGTCATTGTGAATTTTGTATTAAATTCGGATGCAATTTCTGTGCTTCATCGTCAATAAGAAAGGTCCAAGGGATACAATAAACCTGAAGTGAAGCATCGGAATCTCAAACTGGACTCAAAGGAGTGGTTCAAATCATAGAACGTTAGAGTGTCAGTCCTCTTGTACTTAAGTCGGCATTGTGCCTTTTGTATTAAATTCGGATGCAATTTCTGTGTTTCATCGTCAATAAGAATGTCCAAGATTTACAATAAACCTGAAGTGAAGCATCGGAATCTACAACTCTACACACAGGAGAGGTTAAAGTCATAGAATGTTACAGTGTCAGTCCTCTTGTACTTAAGTCGGCATTGTGACTTTTGCATTAATTCCGGATGCAATTTCTGTGTTACATAGTCAATAAGAAGGTCCAAGGTATACAGTGAACCTGAAGAGAAGCATCGGAATCTAAAACTGGATTCAAAGGATAGGTTTAAATCATAGAAAGTTAGAGTGGCATTCCTCTTGTTCTTAAGTCGGCATTGTGCCTTTTGTATTAAATTCGGATGCAATTTCTGTGTTTTATCGTCAATTAGAAGGTCCAAGGGCTACAGTAAACCTGAAGTGAAGCATCGGAATCTCAAACTGGACTCACAGGAGAGGTTCAAATCATAGAAAGTTAGAATGTCAGTTCTCTTGTACTTAAGTCGGCATTGTGAGTTTTGTATTAAATTAGGATGCAATTTCTGTGTTTCATCGTCAATGAGAAGGACCAAGGGATACGGTAAACCTGAAGTGAAGCATTGGAATCTAAAGCTGGACTCACAGGAGAGGTTCAAATCATAGAACGTTAGAGTGTCAGTCCTCTTGTACGTAAGTCGGCATTGTGACTTTTGTATTAAATTAGGATGCAATTTCTGTGCTTCATCGTAAATAAGAAGGTCCAAGGGATACAGTAAACCTGAAGTGAAGCATCGGGATCTATAACTGGACTCACAGGAGAGGTTCAAATCATAGAAAGTTAGAGTGTCAGTCACATTCTACTTAAGTCGTCATTGTGAATTTTGTATTAAATTCGGATGCAATTTCTGTGCTTCATCGTCAATAAGAAAGGTCCAAGGGATACAATAAACCTGAAGTGAAGCATCGGAATCTCAAACTGGACGCACAGGAGAGGTTCAAATCATAGAACGTTAGGGTGTCAATCCTCTTGTACTTAATGCGGCATTGTGCCTTTTATATTAAATTCGGATGCAATTTCCGTGTTTCATCGTCAATAAGAAGGTCCAAGGGATACAGTAAATTTGAAGTGCAGCATCGGAATCTAAAACTGGACTCAAAGGCGAGGTTTAAGTCATAGGAGGTTAAAGTGTCAGTCCTCTTGTACTTAATTCGGCGTTGTGCCTTTTGTATTAAATTCGGATGCAATTTCTGTGTTTCATCGTCAATAAGAAGGTCCAAGGGATACAGTAAACCTGAATTGAAGCATCAGAATCTAAAACTGGACTCACAGGAGAGGTTCAAATCATAGAAAGTTAGAGTGTCAGTCCTCATGTACTTAAGTCGGCATTGTGCCGTTTGTATTAAATTAGGATGCAATTTCTGTATTTCATCGTCAATAAGAAGGTTCAAGGTATACTATAATCCTGAAGTGAAGCGTCGGAATCTAAAACTGGACTCACAGGAGAGGTTCAAATCATAGAATGTTAGAGTGTCAGTCCTCTTGTACTTGAGTCGGCATTGTTCCTTCTGTATCAAATTCGGATGCAATTTCTGTGCGTCATCGTCAATAAGAAGGTCAAGGGCTACAGTAAACCTGAAGTGAAGCATCGGAATCTAAAACTGGACTCACAGGAGAGGTTCAAATCATAGAACGTTAGAAAGTCAGTCCTCTTGTACTTAAGTTGGCATTGTGCCTTTTGTATTAAATTCGGATGCAATTTCGGTTTTTCATCGTCAATAAGATTGTCCAAGGTATACAGTAAACCTGAAGTGAAGCATCGGAATCTACAGTTCAACTCACAGGAGGGGTTCAAATCATAGAAAGTTAGAGTGTCAATCCTCTTGTGCTTAAGTCTGCATTGTGCCTTTTGTATTAAATTCGGATGAAATTTCTGTGCTTCATCGTCAATAAGAGGGTCCAAGGTATACAGAAAACCTAAAGAGAAAGCATCGGAATCTAAAACTGGACTCACAGGAGCGGTTAAATCATAGAAAGTTAGAGTGGCAGTCCTCTTGTACTTAAGTCGGCATTGTGCCTTTTGTATTAAATTCGGATGAAATTTCTATGTTTCTTCGTCAATAAGAAGGTCCAAGGGATACAGTAAACCTGAAGTGAAGCATCAGAATCTCAAACTGGACTCACAAGAGTGGTTCAAATCATAGAAATTTAGAGTGTCAGTCCTCTTCTACTTAAGGCAGCATTGTGCCTTTTGTATTAAATGCGGATGCAATTTCTGTGTTTCATAGTCAATAAGAAGGTCCAAGGTATAGAGTGAACCTGAAGAGAAGCATCAGAATCTAAATCTGGGTTCAAAGGAGAGGTTTAAATCATAGAAAGTTAGAGTGGCAGTCCTCTTGTTCTTAATTCGGCGTTGTGCCTTTTGTATTAAATTCGGATGCAATTTCTGAGTTTCATCGACAATAAGAAGGTACAACGGATACAGTAAACCTGAATTGAAGCATCAGAATCTAAAACTGGACTCACAGGAGAGGTTCAAATCATAGAAAGTTAGAGTGTCTGTCCTCTTGTGCTTAAGTCGGCATTGTGCCTTTTGTATTAAATTCGGATGCAATTTCTGTGCTTCATCGTCAATAAGAAGGTCCAAGGGATACAGTAAACCTGAAATGAAGCATCGGAATCTGTAACAGGACTCACAGGAGAGGTTCAAATCATAGAAAGTTAGAGTGTCAGTCCTATTGTTCTCAAGTTGGCATTGTGCCTTTTGTATTAAATTCGGATGCAATTTCTGTGCTTCATCCTCAATAAGAAGGTCCAAGGGATACAGTAAACCTGAAGTGAAGCATCGGAATCTAAAACAGGACTCAAAGGAGAGGTTCAATCATAGAACGTTAGAGTGTCAGTCCTCTTGTGCTTAAGTCGGCATTGTGCCTTTTGTATTAAATTCGGATGCAATTTCTGTGTTTCATCGTCAATAAGAATGTCAAAGATTTACAATACACCTGAAGTGAAGCATCGGAATCTATAACTCAACACACAGGAGAGGTTAAAATCATGGAAAGTTAGAGTGTCAGTCCACTTGTACTTAAGTCGGCATTGTGCCTTTTGCATTTAATTCGGATGCAATTTCTGTGTTTCATCGTCAATAAGAAGGTCCAAGGTATACAGTAAACCTGAAGTGAAGCATCGGAATCTAAAACTGGATTCAAAGGAGAGGTTTAAATCATAAAATTTAGAGTGTCAGTCCTCTTGTACTTAAGTCGGCATTTTGCCTTTTGTAATAAATTCGGATGAAATTTCTGTGCTTAATCGACAAAAAGAAGGTCCAAGGTATACAGAAAACCTAAAGAGAAAGCATCGGAATCTGAAACTGGACTCACAGGAGCGGTTAAATCATAGAAAGTTAGAGGGGCAGTCCTCTTGTACTTAAGTCGGCCTTGTGCCTTTTGTATTAAATTCGGATGAAATTTCTGTGTTTCTTCGTCAATAAGAAAGTCTAAGGGATACAGTAAACCTGAAGTGAAGCATCAGAATCTCAACCTGGACTCACAGGAGAGGTTCAAATCATAGAAAGTTACAGTGTCAGTCCTCTTGTACTTATGTTGGCATTGTGCCTTTTGTATTAAATTCGGATGCAATTTCTGTGTTTCATCGTCAATGAGAAGGACCAAGGGATACGGTAAACCTGAAGTGAAGCATCGGTATCTAAAACTGGACTCACAGGAGAGGTTCAAATCATAGAACGTTAGAGTGTCAGTCCTCTTGTACTTAAGTCGGCATTTTGCCTTTTGTATTAAATTCGGATGCAATTTCTGTATTTCATCATCAATAAGAAGGTCCAAGGTATAGAGTAAACCTGAAGTGAAGCATCGGAATCCAAAACTGGACTCAAAGGAGAGGTTCAAATCATAGAACGTTAGAGTGTCAGTCCTCTTGTACTTAAATCGGCATTGTGCCTTTTGTATTAAATTCGGATGCAATTTCTGTGTTTCATCGTCAATAAGAATGTCCAAGATTTACAATAAACCTGAAGTGAAGCATCGGAATCTACAACTCTACACACAGGAGAGGTTAAAGTCATAGAATGTTAGAGTGTCAGTCCTCTTGTACTTAAGTCGGCATTGTGACTTTTGCATTCAATCCGGATGCAATTTCTGTGTTTCATAGTCAATAAGAAGGTCCAAGATATACAGTGAACCTGAAGAGAAGCATCGGAATCTAAAACTGGATTCAAAGGATAGGTTTAAATCATAGAAAGTTAGAGTGGCATTCCTCTTGTTCTTAAGTCGGCATTGTGCCTTTTGTATTAAATTCGGATGCAATTTCTGTGTTTTGTCGTCAATAAGAAGGTCCAAGGGATACAGTAAACCTGAAGTGAAGCATCGGAATCTCAAACTGGACTCACAGGAGAGGTTCAAATCATATAAAGTTAGAGTGTCAGTTCTCTTGTACTTAAGTCGGCATTGTGAGTTTTGTATTAAATTAGGATGCAATTTCTGTGTTTCATCGTCAATGAGAAGGACCAAGGGATACGGTAAACCTGAAGTGAAGCATTGGAATCTAAAACTGGACTCACAGGAGAGGTTCAAATCATAGAACGTTAGAGTGTATAGAGGCACATTTGCATGCCGAGCGTGAGTTTCCTCGGAAACGCGAGATATTATTTAAATAAATAATCAGTGACAAATAAATAAAGCCTATGGCACACAACTGCAGCGCTGTGTCGCTGATAAAACAAAAGTACATTTTCGTTAGTCGTATGTTTGATTAAAAAAAAAAAAAAGGAAGAGCCCTGGTTGAAGTGGTGCGAGAAGCACGTATTTTAGTTTATTGTCTGGCACACCGCCATATTTCATGATATAGAAAATTACTGCGAGTTGCAACCATACTAGGCACTCGATTCTGTAAAGAATTTATATTTATAAAAGTAAGTAGGATTATGAACTGTAGGCTTATTCATTGAATATATCTGATTTAACTAACTGTGTAATTTTTTGTTTAGTAGACAATCACCTCTGTACGACGTTTTGGCATGGCTGGCAAATTATTGTAATATTGAGATTTAGTTTATGAGTCCGCACCTACCGCAGCAGTCTTTGGAAACGATTTAATTACGAAGTCCGATTATTTCAGTTTTATTTCACGGTCAACTACGAGTAACATTGCCTTTACGAAAAAGCCATTGTCAAGCGTCTGATACCGAATAATCAAAACCTGACGACTCATAGGAGAGCCAATCAGACAGATAAAAATAATTAATATTTTATTTTATTTTATTTTATTTTATTTATTTTATATTGGCGACTGCGTGTCGGACCTGTTATTTTGTCATTTGTTACATTGTTCTCTTTGTTTCATGTGAAAAATCAACCTTCTGGTCCTGGACTTGACTATATGAGAAATAAAAAAAAATCAGAAGATATTTGCCAATTATAAAATTTTGCGGGAAGACGCAAAGAAGCTTCCAGCAAAATAAGGTAAGACGCAGCATCTTTGCATTAGCAGGCTTGACCAGACGTATAATTCAGTGTATTAGCTTTTCAGTAAAATTCTGTAGTGTTTCTTTTCCGCATAACAGTTTCAGTGATAAATTCCATTCTCAGTATTTTTCCTTAAACAATAACGTATGCAACAATACCAATACACGAGTGTACAATATGGCCGACTTCTGTACGATATCATGTAACATGGCCAGCAGCCATTACCAATAATCTCAAATTCAGTTTATATTTTTAAATTAACAGACAGCCATTGTTGCTACGACCGATTCATGCTCAACTGCATTTTATTTTAAAACCAGTGTCAAACATTAATTTCTTGAAATATATAGCACGTGTGGCATGGTAATAACTAGAAAACAATACGCAAAAATGGAACAGCAAAGACGTACTATTCAGACGCAATCCGACTCGGACGAGAGACAAATGTTAGAAAATGACTTTACGACAGCAACCGGTAGTGACGATACATCAAATATTGACGCAAGTGTCAACGGAAATTTTGACAATAGGCCGTCCACCACAAAAATTTCAAAGTCTCAGTCAGAGCCCATGTTAATACATGACGTCACGTCTAATGACGCGGCGGGGGCAGAGACCTTGCAAACAGTAAACATTGCCAACATGTTACAAATGCTAATGAAACAAAACGCAGAAAATATGGCAACCTTAAGGATGCAGAACGCGGAAAACATGGCAACCTTAAAGACACAAAATGAACAGTTAAAGACACAAAATGACGAAATTAAATCTGATCTCATAGCAATCAAGGCATGTAATGACACTTTGTGTAAACGTGTGGAACTTATAGACGCCACACTGACCGAACAGATGACTGAACTCAGTACGAAATTTTCCAAGCTTAATACGAGACAAGAAAAGACTACAAATGACGTAGCACTTTTACAGAAACAATTAAAAAACCTTGATGTCACGTGTGAAGCTCTTACTGAACAAATTCAAACATATCCTTCAGTACACGACAACCTTGAAAAACGAATTACTGACGTGCAGAATAAATTTGACGATGTTGAACAACACCTGACTGACATCTTACAATCTGATGCCACAGCTCATTTTCAAAATATTAATAAAGAATTTCATGATTGGGTAGAGAACAAAGACAAACATTTTGATAGATGCATACGTGAAAATTTACCAACAATTGTGCACGACTCCGTAGCGGAATACATCACTAATAACAAACAGCTGATTAGTGACGCAGTACAATCCGTCACTGCACCCATGAGACAATTCACCGATCAACCACAGTCTGAATGTAACGAAAATATCAGTCAAAATGTACAGTTCAGAAACCAATATACATTCGAGTATGACGCACACATACCGCACACCACAAACACACAAGAACAAAACACACCACGACTACAACACATACCACGACGTGCAACCACAAACACAAGCTATTATCATGGTAAACCACAGCAACATTATCGTAATTACTCGCCAGCTGAGCATTGCAGTAATTACAGTGGAACAAATCCATATCATAATGCAAAGGAAGACGAAAGCTTAATAAAACACAGGCAATTTCAGGCTTTTATCCCAGAGAAACGAACCATTCATCCGGTGATTTTTCTCAAATCTTTTAGTAACGCATTTCCACGCACTTGGAGTGACCGGAAAAAGATTTCATATATTGTCGGTTACATCCAAGGCGATGCAGCTGTCTGGGCATACAGTCAAGCTGACGTATGTACCACGTACAGTGAGTTTGAGCGTGCTTTTCTGAACAAATTCTGGTCGCAATCCGTCCAGGAGCGACTCAGAAGACAAATTTTAGAACCTGAAACTTTTAACAGTAAAAATGGTAACTTACGCAGATATTTTGAAAAATACTTGAACATGGGACATTTTTTAGACGAACCAGTCGCAACACGTGATATACTCCGAGCGTTGAAGGCCAAATTGCCTTTCAACATTAAGGAAAAACTTCTACATATCCCGGATGACGATTCAGATTATTTTTTAACAGCTTTAGATTCGGTTGACATGTTACTTCAAGATCAGCGCTTCGCGCGGCAAAACAGCAGCCACAATGTTTACACTAGTGGTATGCAAAACATGCAGGCTTGCCAACACAATTCTGGCGCGCCCACAGTTGGATACGCGGTACAACAAAAACAGCAAACTCACATGCCGTCTCAGTACGGAAATCAAAATCAACACGCGTATTCCAATACGAACAATAGTTACAACAGTAATAACATTTCATGCGGCAATCCATACAAAAGGCACCGCGGTAATAACTGCAACGGTAACAACGGATACAAAGGTAATAACAAAAACACAAACAGAAATAGAAATAATAATAACTACGAGCCAAGACAGCATCAAGGTTGGACTCGTAACGATCAGTACTTTCATTCAAACTCTGCTTTACCACAGCAGCCACCAGGTCAAAATTGGAGCATACCTTACGACCGACAGGTAAGTTATGATGCGCAACAGCAACAACAACCGCAAAAGTTTGGAGATCATAATAGGCAATATCCGAATGTGAATATAATAGAAATGACACCTGATGCACAACCTCAATCTGTGTCAGTACCTAGTACAAATGATAATCCAACAAACTAGAAACAGTCACTACTTTGCCCCAGGTCGTGGCTGAAGAATCCTTGGGGGGCGGCTTCAATGTTAATCAGTTATTTGACACCACACTTGAACAACAGAATAATGATATGCCGAGTAATTCTAAACAAAAACTACCTGTTTTATTTATAAGATACAACCGCAATAACAATATATCAGATGAACTTTTACAAGACAGTACACAATGTCGTTTAAACACAAATGAAATTGTTTTAGCATCCACTACTGGTGTAGTAGGTGGGATTCCAACTACTATTATCCTAGATACAGGTGCAGCTGTGAGCGTTTTATCTTTTAATTTTTATAAAAAGATGTGTGAATTGGAACCTGTGCCTGAGTTTCCTGCCCAAAACTGTAAAATAACTACTGCACTAGGTAATAAGTCATGTAGGGTTACGAAGCAAGTTTTTGTAAACGTTAAAATAGGTAATGGAACCGTACAATGGCCATTCCTGGTTGTACAAAACCTTGTGACAAATTGCATATTAGGAATAGATATTATGAGCGAGAAGGACTGCATTATAGACTTCTCCAAAGGTAAATGTATTTTAAATGATAAAGGCAGTGTAATTATTATTGATTTGGACAGGAGAACTCTAAAGCATGACAAACACTGTACAGGGTACAAGGTTCAGTTAGTACTTGACAAAGACATTCAAGACATGCAAACACACTCATCTGACACAGAGCTAATGGACTTGAAAACATTGCTTGATCATAAGATAAGTGAAGCTACAGCTCTCAGTGTACATGAACGTATAAAACTACAGGAAGTGTTATCCAAATATTTACAAGTTTTTACCAAACGATTAGGTGTTATCAACACGTATGTGTACAAGATTGAAGTTAAGCCTCACAAGATCTTCTACCATAAGACATATAACGTACCGTTATCTCAACGACCTGCTGTGTGGCAAGAACTAAAACAAATTACAACATAGATTGTAAGTAGTATAGAAATTTTCATTTCAGCGGTTCCAGTGACGCAGTTGAAGACAGAAGAACTTTTCTTTCAACGCCGCGGCACCACCGAGAAGACTGAATATTAAAGTAAAATTTATGATTACGTAGCAGTGAATGATATACAAATTTTTCACGGAACATTTGTGACTGTAGGTACCACTGACCTGGTATGACACCTGACGAACCGACAGACGTCATCTGTGAAGCGATCTTTTACTTCGAGAAATAGATTAGACGCACATCTCTCAACACGAAAAGCATCTACCAGTAGTCAAGGCCACACAGACACACTACACACACGCACAAAACGCGAGGAATCGAACATTTTCTCTCTCTTACTATTTTGAATATTTATTGAGTAGTGAAAACGCCTGGTCTTGCCTACTGATGTAATGAATGTTGTGTCTAACCTATCTTAATTTCAGATGACATCACAAAAAACATCGATAATATCCCAGCAAAACCGCTAAAGAGGATGTAAATATCTGCAATTCATGTAATCAAATATGACACAATGTAATAACCTATAGCTATGTAATGATGATGTAAACATGTTTATGTGCAACTGTATTATGTTTATGCTAAGAAAATATGTGACGTGTATATGTATGATTACTTATGTTTTTTTTTAACTGATGTATAATGTAACTGTTACTGTGTGAAAATTTGAACGATAACGAGTGCCAAAATGTGAAAAACTTTAAAAAAAAAAAAAAATGCGTAGTGAACCACTGTTCACGGACATTAACGTACATTACTAAGTCTGCAACTACGCAGAAACCTATGTGAAAGAAACTGTTAATGACATTCATGATGCATCGTACCTTTGTTAACGCGATGAACGATTTCTTCGATGAGTAACCACGAACATTTAGGTGAGCTATATTTAAAAAAAAAAAAACTGAATATGTGAAGTGCATAATTCGTGCATCGTCTAGCGACATTACTACAGTACCCAACTTCAAGATGTTAACTGGATTAAATGGACACAAAGTGCCTGTCCAGAAAACAACACGACGGGTGGAAGAATTTTGGTTGGAACTTCAGGGAATGAAATGTTCTCGAAATGTGACGGACACGCTTACCTGGACTGTCCAAGGATCGACGCCAGCTATGTGCCGTCCGAGGTTCTGCAACCAAGCTTCCACGGAATATCGAAAACGAACTGCATATGGACTAATTACTCGACGGGTCACGTCTGATCTGTAATAAGCAATGCTTTTACTCACTACGAACTGCATCACAACGACTATAATGGAAATAGGAAATGGACATGCTTATGTATCAATCACGTTGTTATACAGCGATGTTACTGTGATCAAAAAACTTTACCACGACGACACTAACCTGTGAAACAGTACTGTGCAGTAGATGAATATGAACTGTAATAACGACACGATGTGTTTAGGTCAACGCACCTGAAACAACAGAACATTTTTCTTTGAAGCATTTCATTGCAATGCTATGTAACTAAGAACATTCAACAATCTAAAGTTGTATTGTATTATAACAAATATTGTAATTTTAAAACTAAGTTACCTGTCATAGAATGTAGTCTTCATATGTAATCTTGGTGGAATATTTTCTTTGTGCAACGACTAAGAAATGCGCGCGCACACGAACAATATGAACTGCAATACTGTGCCGCGTGATCTAAATTTACGAAATAACGGCAGTGCCGTAGTTACACAGACGCTTCTGCGCATGCGCGCACTCTGTTTTGCCAACATAAGAACTTTTTCGGCGCACGCGCGTCATTCAAATTTTGTATATAATATACAGTATAATGTAAGTCATGTAAATAGTTGTAGATAACTTAGATTTTCTTCTGCCTTTAGGTGAATTGCTCGCCTGCGGGTGTGTCCTTTCGCCTCGCAATTCAGGGGGCAATATAAAGGCACATTTGCATGCCGAGCGTGAGTTTCCTCGGAAACGCGAGATATTATTTAAATAAATAATCAGTGACAAATAAATAAAGCCTATGGCACACAACTGCAGCGCTGTGTCGCTGATAAAACAAAAGTACATTTTCGTTAGTCGTATGTTTGATTAAAAAAAAAAAAAAGGAAGAGCCCTGGTTGAAGTGGTGCGAGAAGCACGTATTTTAGTTTATTGTCTGGCACACCGCCATATTTCATGATATAGAAAATTACTGCGAGTTGCAACCATACTAGGCACTCGATTCTGTAAAGAATTTATATTTATAAAAGTAAGTAGGATTATGAACTGTAGGCTTATTCATTGAATATATCTGATTTAACTAACTGTGTAATTTTTTGTTTAGTAGACAATCACCTCTGTACGACGTTTTGGCATGGCTGGCAAATTATTGTAATATTGAGATTTAGTTTATGAGTCCGCACCTACCGCAGCAGTCTTTGGAAACGATTTAATTACGAAGTCCGATTATTTCAGTTTTATTTCACGGTCAACTACGAGTAACATTGCCTTTACGAAAAAGCCATTGTCAAGCGTCTGATACCGAATAATCAAAACCTGACGACTCATAGGAGAGCCAATCAGACAGATAAAAATAATTAATATTTTATTTTATTTTATTTTATTTTATTTATTTTATAAGTGTCAGTCCTCTTGTACGTAAGTCGGCATTGTGACTTTTGTATTAAATTTGGATGCAATTTCTGTATTTCTACGTCAATAAGAAGGTCCAAGGTATAGAGTAAACCTGAAGTGAAGCATCGGAAACCAAAACTGGACGCACAGGAGAGGTTCAAATCATAGAACATTAGAGTGTCAGTCCTCTTGTACTTAAGGCGGCATTGTGCCTTTTGTATTAAATTCGGATGCAATTTCTGTGTTTCATCGTCAATAAGAAGGTCCAAGGGATACAGTAAATTTGAAGTGCAGCATCGGAATCTAAAACTGGACTCAAAGGCGAGGTTTAAGTCATAGGAGGTTAGAGTGTCAGTCCTCTTGTACTTAATTCGGGGTTGTGCCTTTTGTATTAAATTCGGATGCAATTTCTGTGTTTCATCGTCAATAAGAAGGTCCAAGGTATACAGTAAACCTGAATTGAAGCATCAGAAACTAAAACTGGACTCACAGGAGAGGTTCAAATCATAGAAAGTTAGAGTGTCTGTCCTCATGTACTTAAGTCGGCATTGTGCCGTTTGTATTAAATTAGGATGCAATTTCTGTATTTCATCGACAATAAGAAGGTTCAAGGTATACTATAATCCTGAAGTGAAGCGTCGGAATCTAAAACTGGACTCACAGGAGAGGTTCAAATCATAGAATGTTAGAGTGTCAGTCCTCTTGTACTTGAGTCGGCATTGTGCCTTCTGTATTAAATTCGGATGCAATTTCTGTGCTTCATCGTCAATAAGAAGGTCCAAGGGATACAATAAACCTGAAATGAAGCATCGGAATCTAAAACTGGACTCACAGGAGAGGTTCAAATCATAGAACGTTAGAGTGTCAGTCCTCTTGTACTTAAGTTGGCATTGTGCCTTTTGTATTAAATTCGGATGCAATATCTGTTTTTCATCGTCAATAAGAATGTCCAAGGTATACAGTAAACCTGAAGTGAAGCATCGGAATCTACAGTTCAACTCACAGGAGGTGTCCAAATCATAGAAAGTTAGAGTGTCAATCCTCTTGTGCTTAAGTCTGCATTGTGCCTTTTGTATTAAATTCGGATGAAATTTCTGTTCTTCATCGTCAATAAGAAGGTCCAAGGTATACAGTAAACCTGAAGTGAAGCATCGGAATCTAAAACTGGATTCAAAGGAGAGGTTCAAATCATAGAAAGTTAGAGTGTCAGTCCTATTGTACTTAAGTCGTCATTGTGAATTTTGTATTAAATTCGGATGCAATTTCTGTGCTTCATCGTCAATACGAAAGGTCCAAGGGATACAGTAAACCTGAAGTGAAGCATCGGAATCTCAAACTGGACTCAAAGGAGAGGTTCAAATCATAGAACGTTAGAGTGTCAGTCCTCTTGTACTCAAATCGGCATTGTGCCTTTTGTATAAATTCGGATGCAATTTCTGTGTTTCATCGTCAATAAGAATGTCCAAGATTTACAATAAACCTGAAGTGAAGCATCGGAATCTACAACTCTACACACAGGAGAGGTTAAAGTCACAGAATGTTAGAGTGTCAGTCCTCTTGTACTTAAGTCGGCATTGTGACTTTTGCATTAAATCCGGATGCAATTTCTGTGTTTCATAGTCAATAAGAAGGTCCAAGATATACAGTGAACCTGAAGAGGAGCATCGGAATCTAAAACTGGATTCAAAGGATAGGTTTAAATCATAGAAAGTTAGAGTGGCATTCCTCTTGTTCTTAAGTCGGCATTGTGCCTTTTGTATTAAATTCGGATGCAATTTCTGTGTTTTGTCGTCAATAAGAAGGTCCAAGGGATACAGTAAACCTGAAGTGAAGCATCGGAATCTCAAACTGGACTCACAGGAGAGGTTCAAATCATAGAAAGTTAGAGTGTCAGTTCTCTTGTACTTAAGTCGGCATTGTGAGTTTTGTATTAAATTAGGATGCAATTTCTGTGTTTCATCGTCAATGAGAAGGACCCAGGGATACGGTAAACCTGAAGTGAAGCATTGGAATCTAAAACTGGACTCACAGGAGAGGTTCAAATCATAGAACGTTAGAGTGTCAGTCCTCTTGTACTTAAGGCGGCATTGTGCCTTTTGTATTAAATTCGGATGCAATTTCTGTGTTTCATCGTCAATAAGAAGGTCCAAGGGATACAGTAAATTTGAAGTGCAGCATCGGAATCTAAAACTGGACTCAAAGGCGAGGTTTAAGTCATAGGAGGTTAGAGTGTCAGTCCTCTTGTACTTAATTCGGGGTTGTGCCTTTTGTATTAAATTCGGATGCAATTTCTGTGTTTCATCGTCAATAAGAAGGTCCAAGGTATGCAGTAAACCTGAATTGAAGCATCAGAAACTAAAACTGGACTCACAGGAGAGGTTCAAATCATAGAAAGTTAGAGTGTCTGTCCTCATGTACTTAAGTCGGCATTGTGCCGTTTGTATTAAATTAGGATGCAATTTCTGTATTTCATCGTCAATAAGAAGGTTCAAGGTATACTATAATCCTGAAGTGAAGCGTCGGAATCTAAAACTGGACTCACAGGAGAGGTTCAAATCATAGAATGTTAGAGTGTCAGTCCTCTTGTACTTGAGTCGGCATTGTGCCTTCTGTATTAAATTCGGATGAAATTTCTGTGCTTCATCGTCAATAAGAAGGTCCAAGGGATACAATAAACCTGAAGTGAAGCATCGGAATCTAAAACTGGACTCACAGGAGAGGTTCAAATCATAGAACGTTAGAGTGTCAGTCCTCTTGTACTTAAGTTGGCATTGTGCCTTTTGTATTAAATTCGGATGCAATATCTGTTTTTCATCGTCAATAAGAATGTCCAAGGTATACAGTAAACCTGAAGTGAAGCATCGGAATCTACAGTTCAACTCACAGGAGGGGTTCAAATCATAGAAAGTTAGAGTGTCAATCCTCTTGTGCTTAAGTCTGCATTGTGCCTTTTGTATTAAATTCGGATGAAATTTCTGTGCTTCATTGTCAATAAGAAGGTCCAAGGGATACAGTAAACCTGAAATGAAGCATCGGAATCGTTAACAGGACTCACAGGAGATGTTCAAATCATAGAAAGTTAGAGTGTCAGTCCTACTGTTCTCAAGTCGGCATTGTGCCTTTTGTATTAAATTCGGATGCAATTTCTGTGCTTCATGCTCAATAACAAGGTTCAAGGGATACAGTAAACCTGAAGTGAAGCATCGGAATCTAAAACAGGACTCAAAGGAGAGGTTCAATTCATAGAACGTTAGAGTGTCAGTCCTCTTGTACTTAAGTCGGCATTGTGCCTTTTGTATTAAATTCGGATGCAATTTCTGTGTTTCATCGTCAATAAGAATGTCAAAGATTTACAATACACCTGAAGTGAAGCATCGGAATCTATAACTCAACACACAGGAGAGGTTAAAATTATGGAAAGATAGTGTGTCAGTCCGCTTGTACTTAAGTCGGCATTGTGCCTTTTGCATTTAATTCGGATGCAATTTCTGTGTTTCATCGTCAATAAGAAGGTCCAAGGTATACAGTAAACCTGAAGTGAAGCATCGGAATCTAAAACTGGATTCAAAGGAGAGCTTTAAATCATAAAAGTTAGAGTGTCAGTCCTCTTGTACTTAAGTCGGCATTGTGCCTTTTGTAATAAATTCGGATGAAATTTCTGTGCTTCATCGTCAATAAGCAGGTCCAAGGTATACAGAAAACCAAAAGAGAGAGCATCGGAATCTGAAACTGGACTCACAGGAGCGGAAAAATCATAGAAAGTTAGAGTGGCAGTCCTCTTGTACTTAAGTCGGCATTGTGCCTTTTGTATTAAATTCGGATGAAATTTCTGTGTTTCTTCGTCAATAAGAAGGTCCAAGGGATACTGTAAACCTGAAGTGAAGCATCAGAATCTCAACCTGGACTCACAGGAGGGGTTCAAATCACAGGAAGTTACAGTGTCAGTCCTCTTGTACTTATGTTGGCATTGTGCCTTTTGTATTAAATTGGGATGCAATTTCTGTGTTTCATCGTTAATGAGAAGGACCAAGGGATACGGTAAAACCTGAAGTGAAGCATCGGTATCTAAAACTGGACTCACAGGAGAGGTTCAAATCATAGATCGTTAGAGTGTCAGTCCTCTTGTACTTAAGTCGGCATTTTGCCTTTTGTATTAAATTCGGATGCAATTTCTGTATTTCATCATCAATAAGAAGGTCCAAGGTATAGAGTAAACCTGAAGTGAAGCATCGGAATCCAAAACTGGACTCACAGGAGAGGTTCAAAACATAGAAAGTTAGAGAGTCAGTCCTCTTGTACTTGAGTCGGCATTGTGCCTTTTGTATTAAATTCGGATGCAATTTCTGTGTTTCATCGTCAATAAGATGGTCCTAGGAATACAGTAAACCTGAAGTGAGGCACCGGATCTAAAACTGGACTCACAGGAGAGGTTCAAATCATAGAAAGTTAGAAAGTCAGTCCTCTTGTACGTATGTCAGCATTGTGCCTTTTGTATTAAATTTGGATGCAATTTCCGTTTTTCATCGCCAATAAGAATGTCCAAGGTATACAGTAAACCTGAAGTGAAGCATCGGAATCTCAAACTGGATTCACTGGAGAGGTTCAAATATTAGAAAGTTAGAGTGTCAGTCCTCTTGTACTTAAGTCGGCATTGTGCCTTTTGTATTAAATTCGGATGAAATTTCTGTGCTTCATCGTCAATAAGAAGGTCCAAGGTATACAGAAAACCTAAAGAGAAAGCATCGGAATCAAAAACTGGACTCACAGGGGCGGTTAAATTATAGAAAGTTAGAGTGGCAGTCCTCTTGTACTTAAGTCGGCATTGTGCCTTTTGTGTTAAATTCGGATGAAATTTCTGTGTTTCTTCGTCAATAAGAAGGTCCAAGGGATACAGTAAACCTGAAGTGAAGCATCAGATTCTCAAACTGGACTCACAGGAGAGGTTCAAATCGTAGAAAGTCAGAGTGTCAGTCCTCTTGTACTTAAGGCAGCTTTGTGCCTTTTCTATTAAATACGGATGCAATTTCTGTGTTTCATAGTCAATAAAAAGGTCCAAGGTATACAGTGAACCTGAAGAGAAGCATCAGAATCTAAAACTGGATTCAAAGGAGAGGTTTAAATCATAGAAAGATAGAGTGGCAGTCCTCTTGTTCTTAAGTCGGCATTGTGCCTTTTGTATTTAATTCGGATGCAATATCTGTGTTTCATCGTCAATAAGAATGTCCAAGGGATACAGTAAACCTGAAGTGAAGCATCGGAATCTCAAACTGGATTCACTGGAGAGGTTCAAATATTAGAAAGTTAGAGTGTCAGTCCTCTTGTACTTAAGTCGGCATTGTGAGTTTTGTATTAAATTCGGATGCAAATTCTGTGTTTCATCGTCAATGAGAAGGACCAAGGGATACGGTAAACCTGAAGTGAAGCATTGGAATCTAAAACTGGACTCACAGGAGAGGTTCAAATCATAGAACGTTAGAGTGTCAGTCCTCCTGTACGTAAGTCGGCATTGTGCCTTTTGGATTAAATTCGGATGCAATTTCTGTATTTTTACGTCAATAAGAAGGTCCAAGGTATAGAGTAAACCTGAAGTGAAGCATCGGAAACCAAAACTGGACTCACAGGAGAGGTTCAAATCATGGAATGTTAGAGTGTCAGTCCACTTGTACTTGAGGCGGCATTGTGCGTTTTGTATTAAATTCGGATGCAATTTCTGTGTTTCATCGTCAATAAGGAGGTCCAAGGGATACAGTAAACCTGAAGTGAAGCATCGGAATCCAAAATCGGGCTCACAGGAGAGGTTCAAATCATAGAAATTTAGTGTGTTTGTCCTCTTTTACTTAAGTCGGCATTGTGCCTTTTGTATTAAATTCGGATGCAATTTCTGTGTTTCGTCGTTAATTAGAAGGTCTAAGGGATACAGTAAACCTGAAATGAGGCATCGGAATCTAAAACTGGACTCACAGGTAAGGTTCAAATCATAGAAAGTTAGAGTGTCAGTCCTCTTGTACTTAAGTCGGCATGGTGACATTTGTATTAAATTAGGATGCAATTTCTGTGTTTCATCGTCAGTAAGAAGGTCCAAGGGATACAGTAAACTTGAAGTGCAGCATCGGAATCTAAAACTGGACTCAAAGGCGAGGTTCAAATCATAGAAAGTTAGAGTGTCAGTCCTCCTGTACTTAATTCGACATTGTGCCTTTTATATTAAATTAGAATGCAATTTCTGTGTTTCATCGTCAATAAGAAGGTCCAAGGGATACAGTAAACCTGAATTGAAGCATCAGAATCTAGAACTGGACTCACAGGAGAGGTTCAAATCATAGAAAGTTAGAGTGGCAGTCCTCTTGTACTTAAGTTGGCATTGTGCATTTTGTATTGAATTCGGATGTAATTTCTGAGTTTCATCGTCAATAAGAAGGTCCAAGTGATACAGTAAACCTGAAGTCCAGCATCGTAATCTAAAACTGGACTCACATGAGAGGTTTAAATCATAGTAAGTTAGAGTTTCAGACCGCTTGTACTTAAGTCGGCATTGTGCCTTTTGTATTAAATTCAGATGCAATTTCTGTGTTTCATCGTCAATAAGAAGATCCGAGGGATACAGTAAACCTGAAGTGAAGCATCGGAATCTATAACTGGACTCTCAGGAGGTGTTCAAATCATTGAAAGTTATAGTGTCAGTCCTCTTGTACATAAGTCGGCATTGTGCCTTTGTATTGAATTCGGATGCAATTTCTGAATTTCATCGTCAATAAGAAGGTCCAAGGTATACAGTAAACCTGAGGTGAAGCGTCGGAATCTAAAACTGGACTCACAGGAGAGGTTCATATCATAGAATGTTAGAGTGTCAGTCCTCTTGTACTTATGTCGGCATTGTGCCTTTTGTATTACATTCGGATGCAATTTCTGTGTTTCATCTTCAATAAGATGGCCCTAGGAATACAGTAAACCTGAAGTGAAGCATCGGATCTAAAACTGGACTCACAGGAGAGGTTCAAATCATAGAACGTTAGAGTGTCAGTTCTCTTGTACTTAAGTTGGCATTGTGCCTTTTGTATTAATCTCGGAAGCAATTTCTGTGTTTCATCGTCAATGAGAAGGACCAAGGGATACGGTAAACCTGAAGTGAAGCATCGGAATCTAAAACTGGACTCACAGGAGAGGTTCAAATCATAGAACGTTAGAGTGTCAGCCCTCTTGTACTTAAGTCGGCATTGTGCCTTTTGTATTAAATTCGGATGCAATTTCTGTATTTCATCATCAATAAGAAGGTCCAAGGTATAGAGCAAACCTGAAGTGAAGCATCGGAATCCAAAACTGGATTCAAAGGAGAGATTTAAATCATAAAAGTTAGAGTGTCAGTCCTCTTGTACTTAAGTCGGCATTGTGCCTTTTGTATTAAATTCGGATGAAATTTCTGTGCTTCATCGTTAATAAGAAGGTCCAAGGTATACAGAAAACCTAAAGAGAAAGCATCGGAATCTAAAACTGGACTCACAGGAGCGGTTAAATCATAGAAAGTTAGAGTGGCAGTCCTCTTGTACTTAAGTCGGCATTGTGACTTTTGTATTAAATTCGGATGAAATTTCTGTGTTTCTTCGTCAATAAGAAGGTCCAAGGGATACAGTAAACCTGAAGTGAAGCATCAGAATCTCAAACTGGATTCACAGGAGAGGTTCAAATCACAGAACGTTAGAGTGTCAGTCTTATAGTACTTATGTCGGCATTGTGCCTTTTGTATTAAAATCGGATGCAATTTCTGTATTTCATCATCAATAAGAAGGTCCAAGGTATAGAGTAAACCTGAAGTGAAGCATCGGAATCCAAAATCTGGCTCACAGGATTGGTTCAAATCATATAAATTTTGTGTGTTGGTCCTCTTTTACTTAAGTCGGCATTGTGCCTTTTGTATTAAATTCTAATGCATTTTCTGTGTTTCTTCGTCAATAAGAAGGTCCAAGGTTTAGAGTAAACCTGACGTGAAGCATCGGAATCCAAAACTGGACTCACAGGAGAGGTTCAAATCATAGAGAGTTAGAGTGTCAGTCCTCTTGTACTAAAGGCGGCATTGTGCCTTTTGTATTAATTTCGGATGCAATTTCTGTGTTTCATCGTTAATAAGAAGGTCCAAGTGATACAGTAAACCTGAAGTGCAGCATCGTAATCTAAAACTGGACTCACATGAGGGGTTTAAATCATAGTAAGTTAGAGTTTCAGTCCTCTTGTACTTAAGTCGGCATTGTGCCTTTTGTATTAAATTCAGATGCAATTTCTGTGTTTCATCGTCAATAAGAAGATCCGAGGGATACAGTAGACCTGAAGTGAAGCATCGGAATCTATAACGGGACTCTCAGGAGGGGTTCAAATCATTGAAAGTTATAGTGTCAGTCCTCTTGTACATAAGTCGGCATTGTGCCTTTTGTATTTAATTCGGATGCAATTTCTGTTTTCATCGTCAATAACATAGTCCAAGGTATACAGTAAACCTGAGGTGAAGCGTCGGAATCTAAAAGTGGACTCACAGGAGAGGTTCAAATCATAGAAAGTTAGAGTGTCAGTCCTCTTGTACTTAAGTCGGCATTGTGCCTTTTGTATTACATTCGGATGCAATTTCTGTGTTTCATCTTCAATAAGATGGTCCTAGGAATACAGTAAACCTGAAGTGAAGCATCGGATCTAAAACTGGACTCACAGGAGAGGTTCAAATCATAGTAAGTTAGAGTGTCAGTCCTCATGTACTTGAGTCGGCTTTGTGCCTTTTGTATTAATTTCAGATGCAATTTCTGTGTTTCATCGTCAATAAAAAGGCACAAGGGGTACAGTAAACCTGAAATGAAGCATCAGAATCTCAAACTGGACTCACAGGAGAGGTTCAAATCATAGAAAGTCAGAGTGTCAGTCCTCTTGTACTTAGGTTGGCATTGTGCCTATTGTATTAATTTCGGATTCAATTTCTGTGTTTCATCGTCAATGAGAAGGACCAAGGGATACGGTAAACCTGAAGTGAAGCATCGGAATCTAAAACTGGACTCACAGGAGAGGTTCAAATCATAGAACGTTAGAGTGTCAGTCCTCTTTACTTAAGTCGGCATTGCGCCTTTTGTATTAAATTCGGATGCAATTTCTGTATTTCATCATCAATAAGAAGGTCCAAGGTATAGAGTAAACCTGAAGTGAAGCATCAGAATCCAAAACTGGATTCAAAGGAGAGGTTTAAATCATAAAAGTTAGAGTGTCAGTCCTCTTATACTTAAGTCGGCATTGTGCCTTTTGTATTAAATTCGGATGAAATTTCTGTGCTTCATCGTTAATAAGAAGGTCCAAGGTATACAGAAAACCTAAAGAGAAAGCATCGGAATCTAAAACTGGACTCACAGGAGCGGTTAAATCATAGAAAGTTAGAGTGGCAGTCCTCTTGTACTTAAGTCAGCATTGTGACTTTTGTATTAAATTCGGATGAAATTTCTGTGTTTCTTCGTCAATAAGAAGGTCCAGGGGATACAGTAAACCTGAAGTGAAGCATCAGAATCTCAAACTGGACTCACAGGAGAGGTTCAAATAATAGAAAGTTAGAGTGTCAGTCCTCTTGTACTTAAGTTGGCATTGTGCCTTTTGTATTAATTTCGGATGCAATTTCTGTGTTTCATCGTCAATGAGAAGGACCAAGGGATACGGTAAACCTGAAGTGAAGCATTGGAATCTAAAACTGGACTCACAGGAGAGGTTAAATTCACAGAACGTTAGAGTGTCAGTCCTCTAGTACTTAAGTCGGCATTGTGCCTTTTGTGTTAAAATCGGATGCAATTTCTGTATTTCATCATCAATAAGAAGGTCCAAGGTATAGAGTAAACCTGAAGTGAAGCATCGGAATCCAAAACTGGACTCACAGGAGAGGTTCAAATCATAGAAAGTTAGAGTGTCAGTCCTCTTGTACTTAAGGCAGAATTGTGCTTTTGTATTAAATTCGGATGCAATTTCTGTGTTTCATTGTCATTAAGGAGGTCCAAGGGATACAGTAAACCTGAAGTGAAGCATCGGAATCCAAAATCGGGCTCACAGGATTGGTTCAAATCATAGAAATTTAATGTGTTGGTCCTCTTTTACTTAAGTCGGTATTGTGCCTGTTGTATTAAATTCTAATGCATTTTCTGTGTTTCTTCGTCAATAAGAAGGTCCAAGGGATACAGTAAACCTGAAGTGAAGCATCAGAATCTCAAACTGGACTCACAGGAGAGGTTCTAATCATAGAAAGTTAGAGTGTCAGTCCTCATGTACTTAAGTTGGCATTGTGCTTTTGTATTAAATTCAGATGCATTTTCTGTGTTTCATCGTCAATGAGAACTACCAAGGGATACGGTAAACTTGAGGTGAAGCATCGGAATCTAAAACTGGACTCTCAGGAGAGGTTCAAATCATAGAACGTTAGAGCGTCAGTCCTCTTGTACTTATGGCGGCATTCTGCCTTTTGTATTAAATTCGGATGCAATTTCTGTATTTCATCATCAATAAGAAGGTCCAAGGTTTAGAGTAAACCTGAAGTGAAGCTTCGGAATCCAAAACTGGACTCACAGGAGAGGTTCAAATCATAGAAAGTTAGAGTGTCAGTCCTCTTGTACTTAAGGCGGCATTGTGCCTTTTGTATTAAATTCGGATGCAATTTCTTTGTTTCATCGTCAATAAGAAGGTCCAAGGGATATTGTGAACCTCAAGTGAAGCATCGGAATATAAAACCGGGCTCACAGGAGATGTTCAAATCACAGAAAGTTAGAGTGTCTGTCATCTTTTACTTAAGTCGGCATTGTTCCTTTTGTATTAAATTCAGCTGCAATTTCTGTGTGTCATCGTCAATTAGAAGGTCCAAGGGATACAGTAAACCTGAAACGAAGCATCGGAATCTAAAACTGGACTCACAGGTAAGGTTCAAATCATAGAAAGTTAGAGTGTCATTCCTCTTGTACTTAAGTCGGCATGGTGCCATTTGTATTAAATTCGGATGCAATTTCTGTGTTTCATCGTCAATAACAAGGACCAAGGGATACTGTGAACCAGAAGTGAAGCATCGGAATCGAAAACCGGGCTCACAGGAGAGGTTCAAATCATAGAAAGTTAGAGTGTCTGTCCTCTTTTACTTAAGTCGGCATTGTGCCTTTTGTATTAAATTCGGATGCAATTTCTGTGTTTCATCGTCAATTAGAAAGTCCAAGGGATAGAGTAAACCTGAAATCAAGCATCGGAAACTAAAACTGGACTTGCGGGTAAGGTTCAAATCATAGAAAGTTAGAGTGTCATTCCTCTTGTACTTAAGTCGGCATGGTGCCATTTGTATTAAATTCGGATTCAATTTCAGTGTTTCATCGTCAATAAGAAGTTCCAAGGAATACAGTAAACTTGAAGTGCAGCATCGGAATCTAAAACTGGACTCAAAGGCGAGGTTCAAATCATAGTAAGTTAGAGTGTTAGTGCTCTTGTAGTTAATTCGGCATTGTGCCTTTTCTATTAAATTCGGATGCAATTTCTGTGTTTCATCGTCAATAAGAAGGTCCAAGGGATACAGTAAACCTGAATTGAAGCATCACAATCTTAAACTGGACTCACAGGAGAGGTTCAAATCATAGAAAGTTAGAGTGTCAGTCCT
Source organism: Schistocerca americana (assembly GCF_021461395.2). Classification (NCBI taxonomy): domain Eukaryota; kingdom Metazoa; phylum Arthropoda; class Insecta; order Orthoptera; family Acrididae; genus Schistocerca; species Schistocerca americana. Next base: position 18,065,150 of record NC_060126.1, read on the forward strand.
CTTGTACTTAAGTCGGCATTGTGCATTTTGTATTAAATTCGGTTGTAATTTCTGTGTTTCATCGTAAATAAGAAGGTCCAAGTGATACAGTAAACCTGAAGTGTAGCATCGTAATCTAAAACTGGCCTCACATGAGAGGTTCAAATCATAGTAAGTTAGAGTGTCAGTCCTCTTGTACTTAAGTCAGCATTGTGCCTTTTGTATTAAATTCGGATGCAATTTCTGTGTTTCATCGTCAATAAGAATGTCCAAGCTATACAGTAAAGCTGAAGCGAAGCATCGGAATCTACAACTCAACTCACAGGAGAGGTTCAAATCATAGAAAGTTAGAGTGTCAGTCCTCATGTACTTGAGTCGGCTTTGTGCCTTTTGTATTAAATTCGGATGCAATTTCTGTGTTTCATCATCAATAAGAAGGTCCAAGGGGTACAGTAAACCTGAAGTGAAGCATCGGAATCTAAAACTGAACTCACAGGAGAGGTTCAAATCATAGAAAGTTAGTGTGTCAGTCCTTTTGTCCTTAAGTCAGCATTGTGCCTTTTATATTAAATTCGGATGCAATTTCTGTGCTTCATCGTCAATAAGAAGGTCCAAGGGATACAGTAAACCTGGAGTGAAGCATCGAAATCTAAAACTGGACTCACAGGAGAGGTTCAAATCATAGAACGTTAGAGTGTCAGTCCTCTTGTACTTAAGGCGGCATTGTGCCTTTTGTATTAAATTCGGATGCAATTTCTGTATTTCATCATCAATAAGAAGGTCCAAGGTTTAGTGTAAACCTGAAGTGAAGCATCGGAATCCAAAACTGGACTCACAGGAGAGGTTCAAATCATAGAAAGTTAGAGTGTCAGTCCTCTTGTACTTAAGTTGGCATTGTGCCTTTTGTATTAATTTCGGATGCAATTTCTGTGTTTCATCGTCAATGAGAAGGACCAAGGGATATGGTAAACCTGAAGTGAAGCATCGGAATCTAAAACTGGACTCACAGGAGAGGTTCAAATCATAGAACGTTAGAGTGTCAGTCCTCTTGTACTTAAGTCGGCATTGTGCCTTTTGTATTAAATTCGGAGGCAATTTCTGTATTTCATCATCAATAAGAAAGTCAAAGGTGTAGAGTAAACCTGAAGTGAAGCATCGGAATCCAAACCTGGACTCACAGGAGAGGTTCAAATCATAGAAAGTTAGAGTGTCAGTCCTCTTGTACTTAAGGCAGCATTGTGACGTTTGTATTAAATTCGGATGCAATTTCTGTGTTTCATCGTCAATAAGGAGGTCCAAGGGATACAGTAAACCTGAAGTGAAGCATCGGAATCCAAAATCGGGCTCACAGGAGACTTTCAAATCATAGAAATTTAGTGTGTTTGTCCTCTTTTACTTAAGTCGGCATTGTGGCTTTTGTATTAAATTCGGATGCAACTTCTGTGTTTCATCGTTAATTAGAAGGTCCAAGGGATACAGTTAACCTGAAATGAAGCATCGGAATCTAAAACTGGACTCACAGGTAAGGTTCAAATCATAGAAAGTTAGAGTGTCAGTCCTCTTGTACTTAAGTCGGCATGGTGACGTTTGTATTAAATTCGGATGCAATTTCTGTGTTTCATCGTCAATAAGAAGGTTCAAGGGATACAGTAAAATTGAAGTGCAGCATCGGAATCTAAAACTGGACTTAAAGGCGAGGTTCAAATCACAGAAAGTTAGAGTGTCAGTCCTACTGTACTTAATTCGGCATTGTGCCTTTTGTATTAAATTAGAATGCAATTTCTGTGTTTCATCGTCAATAAGAAGGTCCAAGGATACAGTAAACGTGAATTGAAGCATCAGAATCTTAAACTGGACTCACAGGAGAGGTTCAAATCATAGAAAGTTAGAGTGTCAGTCCTCTTGTACTTAAGTTGGCATTGTGCTTTTGTATTAAATTCAGATGCATTTTCTGTGTTTCATCGTCAATGAGAAGGACCAAGGGATACGGTAAACTTGAAGTGAAGCATCGGAATCTAAAACTGGACTCACAGGAGAGGTTCAAATCATAGAACGTTAGAGTGTCAGTCCTCTTGTACTTAAGGCGGCATTGTGCCTTTTGTATTAAATTCGGATGCAATTTCTGTATTTCATCATCAATAAGAAGGTCCAAGGTTTAGAGTAAACCTGAAGTGAAGCATCGGAATCTAAAACTGGACTCACAGGAGAGGTTCAAATCATAGAAAGTTAGAGTGTCGGTCCTCTTGTACTTAATGCGGCATTGTGCCTTTTGTATTAAATTGGGATGCAATTTCTGTGTTTCATCGTCAATAAGAAGGTCCAAGGGATACTGTGAACCTGAAATGAAGCATCGGAATCCAATACCGGGCTCACAGGAGAGGTTCAAATCATAGAAAGTTGGAGTGTCTGTGCTCTTTTACTTAAGTCGGCATTGTGCCTTTTGTATTAAATTCGGATGCAATTTCTGTGTTTCATCGTCCATTACAAAGTCCAAGGGATACAGTAAACCTGAAATGAAGCATCGGAATCTCAAACTGGACTCACAGGTAAGGTTCCTATATTAGAAAGTTAGAGTGTCATTCCTCTTGTACTTAAGTCGGCATGGTGCCATTTGTATTATATTCGGATGCAATTTCTGTGTTTCATCGTCAATAAGAAGTTCCAAGGAATACAGTAAACTAGAAGTGAAGCATCGGAATCTAAAACTGGACTCAAAGGCGAGGTTCAAATCATAGAAAGTTAGAGTGTCAGTCCTCTTGTACTTAATTCGGCATTGTGCCTTTTGTATTAAATTCGGATGCAATTTCTGTGTTTCATCGTCAATAAGAAGATCCAAGGGATACAGTAAACCTGAATTGAAGCATCAGAATCTTAAACTGGACTCACAGGAGAGGTTCAAATCATAGAAAGTTAGAGTTTCAGTCCTCTTGTAGTTAAGTCAGCATTGTGCCTTCTGTATTAAATTCGGATGCAATTTCTGTGTTTCATCGTCAATAAGAAGGTCCAAGGGATACAGTAAACCTGAAGTGAAGCATTGGAATCTAAAACTGGACTCACAGGAGCGGTTAAATCATAGAAAGTTAGAGCGTCAGTCCTCTTGGCTTTATGTCGGCATTGTGCCTTTTGTATTAAATTCGCATGCAATTTCTGTGCTTCATCGTCAATAAGAATGTCCAAAGGAAACAGTAAACCTGAAGTGCAGCATGGGAATCTAAAACTGGACTCACAGGAGTGGTTCAAATCATAGAACGTTGGAGTGTCAGTCCTCTTGTACTTAAGTTGGCATTGTGCCTTTTGTATTAAATTCGGATGCAATTTCTGTGTTTCATCGTCAATAAGTATGTCCAAGGTATACAGTAAAGCTGAAGCGAAGCATCGGAATCTACAACTCAACTCACAGGAGAGGTTCAAATCATAGAAAGTTAGAGTGTCAGTCCTCATGTACTTGAGTCGGCTTTGTGCCTTTTGTATTAAATTTGGATGCAATTTCTGTGTTTCATCGACAATAAGAAGGTCCATGGTATACAGTAAAACTGAAGTGAAGCATCGGAATCTAATACTGGATTCACACTAGAGGTTTAAATCATAGAATGTTAGAGTGTCAGTCCTCTTGTACTTAAGTCGGCATTGTGCCTTTTGTATTAAATTCGGATGCAATTTCTGTGTTTCATCGTCAATAAGAAGGTCCAAGGGGTACAGTAAACCTGAAGTGAAGCATTGGAATCTAAATCTGGACTCACAGGTAAGGTTCAAATCATAGAAAGTTAGGGTGTCAGTCCTCTTGTACACAGGTCGGCATTGTGCCTTTGTATTAAATTCGGATGCAATTTCTGTATTTCATCGTCAATAAGAAGGTCCAAGGTATACAGGAAACCTGAGGTGAAGCGTCGGAATCTAAAACTGGACTCACAGGAGAGGTTCAAATCATAGAATGTTAGAGTGTCAGTCCTCTTGTACTTAAGTCGGCATTGTGACTTTTGTATTAAATTCGGATGAAATATCTGTGTTTCATCTTCAATAAGATGGTCCTAGGAATACAGTAAACCTGAAGTGAAGCATCGGATCTAAAACTGGACTCACAGGAGAGGTTCAAATCATAGAAAATTAGAGTGTCAGTCCTATTGTACATAAGTTGGCATTGTGCCTTTTGTATTAAATTGGATGCAATTTTTGTGTTTCAACGTCAATAAGAAGGTCCAAGGTATACAGTAAACCTGAAGTGAAGCATCGGAATCTAAAACTGGACTCACAGGAGAGGTTCAAATCATAGAAAGTTAGAGTGTCAGTCCTCTTGTACTTAAGTATGCATTGTGCCTTTTGTATTAAATTCGGATGCAATTTCTGTGTTTCATCGACAATAAGAATGTCCAATGTATACAGTAAACCTGATGCGAAGCATCGGAATCTACAACTCAACTCACAGGAGAGGTTCAAATCATAGAAAGTTAGAGTGTCAGTCCTCATGTACTTGAGTCGGCTTTGTGCCTTTTGTATTAAATTCGGATGCAATTTCTGTGTTTCATCGTCAATAAGAAGGTCCATGGTATACAGTAAACCTGAAGTGAAGCATCGGAATCTAATACTGGATTCACAATAGCGGTTTGAATCATAGAATGTTAGAGTGTCAGTCCTCTTGTACTTAAGTCGGCATTGTGGCTTTTGTATTAAATTCGGATGCAATTTCTGTGTTTCATCGTCAATTAGAAACTCCAAGGGATACAGTAAACCTGAAATGAAGCATCGGGATCTAAAACTGGACTCACAGGTAAGGTTCAAATCATAGAAAGTTAGAGTGTCAGTCCTGTTGTACTTAATTCGGCATTGTGCCTTTTGTATTAAATTCGGATGCAATTTCTGTGTTTCATCGTCAATAAGAAGGTCCAAGGGATACAGTAAACCTGATTTGAAGCATCAGAATCTTAAACTGGACTCACAGGAGAGGTTCAAATCATAGAAAGTTAGAGTGTCAGTCCACTTGTACTTAAGTCGGCATTGTGCATTTTGTATTAAATTCGGATGTAATTTCTGTGTTTCATCGTCAATAAGAAGGTCCAAGTGATACAGTAAACCTGAAGTGAACCATCGGAATCTAAAACTGGACTCACAGGAGAGGTTCAAATCATAGAAAGTTAGAGTGTCAGTCCTCTTGTACTTAAGTCGGCATTGTGTCTATTGTATTAAATTCAGATGCAATTTCTGTGTTTCATCGTCAATAAGAAGATCCGAGGGATACAGTAAACCTGAAGTGAAGCATCGGAATCTATAACTGGACTCTCAGGAGGGGTTAAAATCGTTGAAAGATATAGTGTCAGTCCTCTTGTACATAAGTCGGCATTGTGCCTTTGTATTAAATTCGGATGCAATTTCTGTGTTTCATCGACAATAAGAATGTCCAAGGTATACAGTAAACCTGAAGCGAAGCATCGGAATCTACAACTCAACTCACAGGAGAGGTTCAAATCATAGAAAGTTAGAGTGTCAGTCCTCTTGTACTTAAGTCGGCATTGTACCTTTTGTATTAAATTCGGATGCAATTTCTGTATTTCATCATCAATAAGAAGGTCCAAGGTATAGAGTAAACCTGAAGTGAAGCATCGGAATCCAAAACTGGACTCCCAGGAGAGGTTCAAATCATAGAAAGTTAGAGTGTCAGACCTCTTGTACTTAAGGCAGCATTGTGCCTTTTGCATTAAATTCGCATGCAATTTCTGTGTTTCATCGTCAATTAGGAGGTCCAAGGGATACAGTAAACCTGAAGTGAAGCATCGGAATCCAAAATCGGGCTCACAGGAGAGGTTCAAATCATAGAAATTTAGTGTGTATGTCCTCTTTTACATAAGCCGGCATTGTGCCTTTTGTATTAAATTCGGATGCAATTTCTGTGTTTCATCGTTAATTACAAGGTCCAAGGATTACAGTAAACCTGAAATGAAGCATCGGAATCTAAAACTGTACTCACAGGTAACGTTCAAATCATAGAAAGTTAGAGTATCAGTCCTCTTGTACTTAAGTCGGCATGGTGACATCTGTATGCTGTTCCCATAATGCATTCAAAAGTAATACAATTTCTGTGTTTCATCGTCATTAAGAAGGTCCAAGGGATACAGTAAACTTGAAGTGCAGCATCGGAATTTAAAACTGGACTCACAGGAGAGGTTCAAATCATAGAAAGTTAGAGTGCCTGTCCTCTTGTACTTAAGTCGGCATTGTGCATTTTGTATTAAATTCGGATGCAATATCTGTGTTTCATCGTCAATAAGAAGGTCCAAGGGATACAGTAAACCTGAAGTGAAGCATCGGAATCTAAAACTGGACTCACAGGAGAGGTTCAAATCATAGAACGTAAGAGTGTCAGTCCTCTTGTACTTAAGTTGGCATTGTGCCTTTTGTATTATATTCGGATGCAATTTCTGTGTTTCATCGACAATAAGAATGTCCAAGGTATACAGTAAACCTGAAGCGAAGCATCGGAATCTACAACTCAACTCACAGGAGAGGTTCAAATCATAGAAAGTTAGAGTGTCAGTCCTCATGTACTTGAGTCGGCTTTGTGCCTTTTGTATTAAATTCGGATGCAATTTCTGTGTTTCATCGTCAATAAGTAGGTCCATGGTATACAGTAAACCTGAAGTGAAGCATCGGAAAGTAATACTGGATTCACACTAGAGGTTTAAATCATAGAATGTCAGAGTGTCAGTCCTCTTGTACTTAAGTCGGTCGTGTGCCTTTTGTATTAAATTCGGATGCAATTTCTGTGTTTCATCGTCAATAAGAAGGTCCAAGGGGTACAGTAAACCTGAAGTGAAGCATCTGAATCTAAAACTGAACTCACAGGAGAGGTTCAAATCATAGAAAGTTAGTGTGTCAGTCCTTTTGCACTTAAGTCGGCATTGTGCCTTTTATATTAAATTCGGATGCAATTTCTGTGCTTCATCGTCAATAAGAAGGTCCAAGGGATTCAGTAAACCTGAGGTGAAGCATCGGAATCTAAAACTGGACTCACAGGAGAGGTTCAAATCATAGAACGTTGAGTGTCAGTCCTCTTGTACTTAAGTTGGCATTGTGCCTTTTGTATTAAATTCGGATGCAATTTCTGTTTTTCATCGTCAATAAGAATGTCCAAGGTATACAGTAAACCTGAAGTGAAGCATCGGAATCTACAACTCAACTCACAGGAGAGGTTCAAATCATAGAAAGTTAGAGTGTCAGTCATCTTGCCCTTAAGTCGGCATTGTGCCATTTGTATTAAATTCCGATGCAATTTCTGTGTTTCATCGTCCATACGAATGTCCAAGATTTACAATACACCTGAAGTGAAGCATCGGAATCTACAACTCAACACACAGGAGAGGTTAAAATCATGGAAAGTTAGAGTGTCAGTCCTCTTGTACTTAAGTCGGCATTGTGCCTTTTGCATAAAATTCGGATGCAATTTCTGTGTTTCATCGTCAATAAGAAGGTCCAAGGTATACAGAAAACCTAAAGAGAAAGCATCGCAATCTAATACTGGACTCACAGGAGCGGCAAAATCATAGAAAGTTAGAGTGGCAGTCCTCTTGTACTTAAGTCGGCATTGTGCCTTTTGTATTAAATTCGGATGAAATTTCTGTGTTCCTTCGTCAATAAGAAGGTCCAAGGGATACAGTTAACCTGAAGTAAAGCATCAGAATCTCAAACTGGACTCACAGGAGAGGTTCAAATCATAGAAAGTTAGAGTGTCATTTCTCTTGTACTTAAGTCGGCATGGTGCCATTTGTATTAAATTCGGATGCAATTTCTCTGTTTCATCGTCAATAAGAAGGTCCAAGGGATACTGTGAACTTGAAGTGAAGCATCGGAATCCAAAACCGGGCGCACAGGAGAGGTTCAAATCATAGAAAGTTAGAGTGTCTGTCTGCTTTTACTTAAGTCGGCATTGCGCCTTTTGTATTAAATTCGGATGCAATTTCTGTGTTTCATCGTCAATTAGAAAGTCCAAGGTATACAGTAAACCTGAAATGAAGCATCGAAATCTAAAACTGGACTCACAGGTAAGGTTCAAATCATAGAAAGTTAGAGTGTCATTCCTCTTGTACTTAAGTCGGCATGGTGCCATTTGTATTAAATTCGGATGCGATTTCAGTGTTTCATCGTCAATAAGAAGGGCCAAGGAATACAGTAAACTTGAAGTGCAGCATCGGAATCTAAAACTGGACTCAAAGGCGAGATTCAAATCATAGAAAGTTAGAGTGTCAGTCCTCTTGTACTTAAGTCGGCATTGTGCCTTTTGTATTAAATTCAGATGCAATTTCTGTGTTTCATCGTCAATAAGAAGATCCGAGGGATACAGTAAACCTGAAGTGAAGCATCGGAATCTATAACTGGACTCTCAGGAGGGGTTAAAATCATTGAAAGTTATAGTGTCAGTCCTCTTGTACATAAGTCGGCATTGTGCCTGAGTATTAAATTCGGATGAAATTTCTGTATTTCATCGTCAATAAGAACATCCAAGGTATACAGTAAACCTGAGGTGAAGCGTCGGAATCTAAAACTGGACTCACAGGAGATTTTCAAATCATAGAAAGTTAGAGTGTCAGTCCTCTTGTACTTAAGTCGGCATTGTGCCTTTTGTATTAAATTCGGATGCAATTTCTGTGTTTCATCTTCAATAAGATGGTCCTAGTAATACAGTAAACCTGAAGTGAAGCATCGGATCTAAAACTGGACTCACAGGAGAGGTTCAAATCATAGAAAGTTAGAGTGTCAGTCCTCTTGTACATAAGTCGGCATTGGGCCTTTTGTATTAAATTCGGATGCAATTTCTGTGTTTCAACGTCAATAAGAAGGTCCAAGGTATACAGTAAACCTCAAGTGAAGCATCGGAATCTAAAACTGGACTCACAGGAGAGGTTCAAATCATAGAACGTTAGAGTGTCAGTCCTCTTGTACTTAAGTCGGCATTGTACCTTTTGTATTAAACTCGGATGCAATTTCTGCATTTCATCATCAATAAGAAGGTCCAAGGTATAGAGTAAACCTGAAGTGAAGTATCGGAATCCAAAACTGGACTCACAGGAGAGGTTCAAATCATAGAAAGTTAGAGTGTCAGTCCTCTTGTACTTAAGGCAGCATTGTGCCTTTTGTATTAAATTCGGATGCAATTTCTGTGTTTCATTGTCAATTAGGAGGTCCAAGGGATTCAGTAAACCTGAAGTGAAGCATCGGAATCTAAAACTGGACTCACAGGAGAGGTTCAAATCATAGAACGTTGAGTGTCAGTCCTCTTGTGCTTAAGTTGGCATTGTGCCTGTTGTATTAAATTCGGATGCAATTTCTGTTTTTCATCGTCAATAAGAATGTCCAAGGTATACAGTAAACCTGATATGAAGCATCGGAATCTACAACTCAACTCACAGGAGAGGTTCAAATCATAGAAAGTTAGAGTGTCAGTCCTCTTGCGCTTAAGTCGGCATTGTGCCTTTTGTATTAAATTCGGATGCAATTTCTGTGTTTCATCGTCAATAAGAATGTCCAAGATTTATAATACACCTGAAGTGAAGCATCGGAATCTACAACTCAACACACAGGAGAGGTTAAAATCATGGGAAGTTAGAGTGTCAGTCCTCTTGTACTTAAGTCGGCATTGTGCCTTTTGTATTAAATTCGGATGCAATTTCTGTGTTTCATCGTCAATAAGAAGGTCGAAGGTATACAGAAAACCTAAAGAGAAAGCATCGGAATCTAATACTGGACTCACAGGAGCGGTTAAATCATAGAAAGTTAGAGTGGCAGTCCTATTGTACTTAAGTCGGCATTGTGCCTTTTGTATTAAATTCGGATGAAATTTCTGTGTTCCTTCGTCAATAAGAAGGTCCAAGGGATACAGTAAACCTGACATGAAGCATCAGAATCTCAAACTGGACTCACAGGAGAGGTTCAAATCATAGAAAGTTAGAGTGTCATTCCTCTTGTACTTAAGTCGGCATGGTGCCATTTGTATTAAATTCGGATACAATTTCTGTGTTTCATCGTCAATAAGAAGGTCCATGGGATACTGTGAACCTGAAGTGAAGCATCGGAATCCAAAACTGGGCTCACAGGAGAGGTTCAAATCATTGAAATTTAGAGTGTCTGTCCTCTTTTACTTAAGTCGGCATTGTGCCTTTTGTATTAAATTCGGATGCAATTTCTGTGTTTCATCGTCAACTAGAAAGTCCAAGGGATACAGTAAACCTGAAATGAAGCATCGGAATCTAAAACTGGACTCACAGGAGAGGTTCAAATCATAGAAAGTTAGAGTGCCTGTCCTCTTGTACTTAAGTCGGCATTGTGCATTTTGTATTAAATTCGGATGCAATATCTGTGTTTCATCGTCAATAAGAAGGTCCAAGGGATACAGTAAACCTGAAATGAAGCATCGGAATCTAAAACTGGACTCACAGGAGAGGTTCAAATCATAGAACGTAAGAGTGTCAGTCCTCTTGTACTTAAGTTGGCATTGTGCCTTTTGTATTATATTCGGATGCAATTCCTGTGTTTCATCGACAATAAGAATGTCCAAGGTATACAGTAAACCTGAAGCGAAGCATCGGAATCTACAACTCAACTCACAGGAGAGGTTCAAATCATAGAAAGTTAGAGTGTCAGTCCTCATGTACTTGAGTCGGCTTTGTGCCTTTTGTATTAAATTCGGATGCAATTTCTGTGTTTCATCGTCAATAAGTAGGTCCATGGTATACAGTAAACCTGAAGTGAAGCATCGGAATGTAATACTGGATTCACACTAGAGGTTTAAATCATAGAATGTCAGAGTGTCAGTCCTCTTGTACTTAAGTCGGTCGTGTGCCTTTTGTATTAAATTCGGATGCAATTTCTGTGTTTCATCGTCAATAAGAAGGTCCAAGGGGTACAGTAAACCTGAAGTGAAGCATCTGAATCTAAAACTGAACTCACAGGAGAGGTTCAAATCATAGAAAGTTAGTGTGTCGGTCCTTTTGCACTTAAGTCGGCATTGTGCCTTTTATATTAAATTCGGATGCAATTTCTGTGCTTCATCGTCAATAAGAAAGTCCAAGGGATACAGTAAACCTGAAGTGAAGCATCGGAATCTAAAACTGGACTCACAGGAGAAGTTCAAATCATAGAACGTTGAGTGTCAGTCCTCTTGAAAAGTTGGCATTGTGCCTTTTGTATTAAATTCGGATGCAATTTCTGTTTTTCATCGTCAATAAGAATGTCCAAGGTATACAGTAAACCTGAAGTGAAGCATCGGAATCTACAACTCAACTCACAGGAGAGGTTCAAATCATAGAAAGTTAGAGTGTCAGTCATCTTGCCCTTAAGTCGGCATTGTGCCTTTTGCATTAAATTCGGATGCAATTTCTGTGTTTCATCGTCAATAAGAAGGTGCAAGGTATACAGAAAACCTAAAGAGAAAGCATCGGAATCTAATACTGGACTCACAGGAGCGGCTAAATCATAGAAAGTTAGAGTGGCAGTCCTCTTGTACTTAAGTCGGCATTGTGCCTTTTGTATTAAATTCGGATGAAATTTCTGTGTTCCTTCGTCAATAAGAAGGTCCAAGGGATACAGTTAACCTGAAGTAAAGCATCAGAATCTCAAACTGGACTCACAGGAGAGGTTCAAATCATAGAAAGTTACAGTGTCATTCCTCTTGTACTTAAGTCGGCATGGTGCCATTTGTATTAAATTCGGATGCAATTTCTGTGTTTCATCGTCAATAAGAAGGTCCAAGGGATACTGTGAACTTGAAGTGAAGCATCGGAATCCAAAACCGGGCGCACAGGAGAGGTTCAAATCATAGAAAGTTAGAGTGTCAGTCCTCTTGTACATAAGTCGGCATTGGGCCTTTTGTATTAAATTCGGATGCAATTTCTGTGTTTCAACGTCAATAAGAAGGTCCAAGGTATACAGTAAACCTCAAGTGAAGCATCGGAATCTAAAACTGGACTCACAGGAGAGGTTCAAATCATAGAACGTTAGAGTGTCAGTCCTCTTGTACTTAAGTCGGCATTGTACCTTTTGTATTAAACTCGGATGCAATTTCTGTATTTCATCATCAATAAGAAGGTCCAAGGTATAGAGTAAACCTGAAGTGAAGTATCGGAATCCAAAACTGGACTCACAGGAGAGGTTCAAATCATAGAAAGTTAGAGTGTCAGTCCTCTTGTACTTAAGGCAGCATTGTGCCTTTTGTATTAAATTCGGATGCAATTTCTGTGTTTCATTGTCAATTAGGAGGTCCAAGGGATTCAGTAAACCTGAAGTGAAGCATCGGAATCTACAACTCAACTCACAGGAGAGGTTCAAATCATAGAAAGTTAGAGTGTCAGTCATCTTGCCCTTAAGTCGGCATTGTGCCTTTTGTATTAAATTCGGATGCAATTTCTGTGTTTCATCGTCAATACGAATGTCCAAGATTTACAATACACCTGAAGTGAAGCATCGGAATCTACAACTCAACTCACAGGAGAGGTTCAAATCATAGAAAGTTAGAGTGTCAGTCCTCTTGTACTTAAGTCGGCATTGTGCGTTTTGTATTAAATTCAGATGCAATTTCTGTGTTTCATCGTCAATAAGAAGATCCGAGGGATACAGTAAACCTGAAGTGAAGCATCGGAATCTATAACTGGACTCTCAGGAGGGGTTAAAATCATTGAAAGTTATAGTTTCAGTCCTTTTGTACATAAGTCGGCATTGTGCCTTTGTATTAAATTCGGATGCAATTTCTGTATTTCATCGTCAATAAGAAGATCCAAGGTATACAGTAAACCTGAGGTGAAGCGTCGGAATCTAAAACTGGACTCACAGGAGAGGTTCAAATCATAGAAAGTTAGAGTGTCAGTCCTCTTGTACTTAAGTCGGCATTGTGCCTTTTGTATTAAATTCGGATGCAATTTCTGTGTTTCATCTTCAATAAGATGGTCCTAGGAATACAGTAAACCTGAAGTGAAGCATCGGATCTAAAAGTGGACTCACAGGAGAGGTTGAAATCATAGAAAGTTAGATTGTCAGTCCTCTTGTACATAAGTCGGCATTGTGCCTTTTGTATTAAATTCGGATGCAATTTCTGTGTTTCAACGTCAATAAGAAGGTCCAAGGTATACAGTAAACCTCAAGTGAAGCATCGGAATCTAAAACTGGACTCACAGGAGAGGTTCAAATCATAGAACGTTAGAGTGTCAGTCCTCTTGTACTTAAGTCGGCATTGTACCTTTTGTATTAAACTCGGATGCAATTTCTGTATTTCATCATCAATAAGAAGGTCCAAGGTATAGAGTAAACCTGAAGTGAAGTATCGGAATCCAAAACTGGACTCACAGGAGAGGTTCAAATCATAGAAAGTTAGAGTGTCAGTCCTCTTGTACTTAAGGCAGCATTGTGCATTTTGTATTAAATTCGGATGCAATTTCTGTGTTTCATCGTCAATTAGGAGGTCCAAGGGATACAGTAAACCTGAAGTGAAGCATCGGAATCTAAAACTGCACTCACAGGAGAGGTTCAAATCATAGAACGTTGAGTGTCAGTCCTCTTGTACTTAAGTTGGCATTGTGCCTTTTGCATTAAATTCGGATGCAATTTCTGTTTTTCATCGTCAATAAGAATGTCCAAGGTATACAGTAAACCTGAAGTGAAGCATCGGAATCTACAAGTCAACTCACAGGAGAGGTTCAAATCATAGAAAGTTAGAGTGTCAGTCCTCTTGCGCTTAAGTCGGCATTGTGCCTTTTGTATTAAATTCGGATGCAATTTCTGTGTTTCATCGTCAATAAGAAAGTCCAAGATTTACAATACACCTGAAGTGATGCATCGGAATCTACAACTCAACACACAGGAGAGATTAAAATCATGGGAAGTTAGAGTGTCAGTCCTCTTGTACTTAAGTCGGCATTGTGCCTTTTGCATTAAATTCGGATGCAATTTCTGTGTTTCATCGTCAATAAGAAGGTCCAAGGTATACAGTAAACCTAAAGTGAAGTATCGGAATCTAAAACTGGATTCGAAGGAGAGGTTTAAATCATAAAAGTTAGAGTGTCAGTCCTCTTGTACTTAAGTCGGCATTGTGCCTTTTGTATTAAATTCGGATGAAATTTCTGTGCTTCATCGTCAATAAGAAGGTCCAAGGTATACAGAAAACCTAAAGAGAGAGCATCGGAATCTAAAACTGGACTCACAGGAGCGGTTAAATCATAGAAAGTTAGAGTGGAAGTCCTCTTGTACTTAAGTCGGCATTGTGCCATTTTTATTAAATTCGGATGAAATATCAGTGTTCCTTCGTCAATAAGAAGGTCCAAGGGATACAGTAAACCTGAAGTGAAGCATCATAATCTCAAACTGGACTCACAGGAGAGGTTCAAATCATAGAAAGTTAGAGTGTCAGTCCTCTTGTACTTAAGTTGGCATTGTGCCTTTTGTATTAAATTCGGATGCAATTTCTGTGTTTCATCGTCAATGAGAAGGACCAAGGGATACGGTAAACCTGAAGTGAAGCATCGGAATCTAAAACTGGACTCACAGGAGAGGTTCAAATCATAGGAAGTTAGAGTGTCAGTCCTCTTGTACTTAAGGCAGCATTGTGCCTTTTGTATTAAATTCGGATGCAATTTCTGTGTTTCATCGTCAATTAGGAGGTCCAAGGGATACAGTAAACCTGAAGTGAAGCATCGGAATCCAAAATCGGGCTCACAGGAGAGGTTCAAATCATAGAAATTTAGTGGGTTTGACCTCTTTCACTTAAGCCGGCATTGTGACTTTTGTATTAAATTCGGATGCAATTTCTGTGTTTCATCGTTAATTAGAAGGTCCAAGGATTACAGTAAACCTGAAATGAAGCATCGGAATCTAAAACTGGACTCACAGGTAAGGTTCAAATCATAGGAAGTTAGAGTGTCAGTCCTCTTGTACTTAAGTCGGCATGGTGACATTTGTATTAAAATCGGATGCAATTTCTGTGTTTCATCGTCAATAAGAAGGTCCAAGGGATACAGTAAACTTGAAGTGCAGCATCGGAATCTAAAACTGGACTCAAAGGCGAGGTTCAAATCATAGAAACTTAGAGTGTCAGTCCTCCTGTACTTAATTCGGCATTGTGCCTTTTGTATTAAATTGGAATGCAATTTCTGTGTTTCATCGTCAATAAGAAGGTCCAAGGGATACAGTAAACCTGAATTGAAGCATCAGAATCTAGAACTGGACTCACAGGAGAGGTTCAAATCATACAAAGTTAGAGTGTCTGTCCTCTTGTACTTAAGCCGGCATTGTGCATTTTGTATTAAATTCGGTTGCAATTTCTGTGTTTCATCGTCAATAAGAAGGTCCAAGGGATACAGTAAAACTGAAGTGAACCATCGGAATCTAAAACTGGATCACAGGAGAGGTTCAAATCATAGACAGTTAGAGTACCAGTCCTCTTGTACTTAAGTCGGCATTGTGCCTTTTGTATTAAATTCTAATGCAATTTCTGTGTTTCTTCGTTAATAAGAAGGTCCAAGGGATACAGTAAACCTGAAGTGAAGCATCAGAATCTCAAACTGGACTCACAGGAGAGGTTCAAATCATAGAAAGTTAGAGTGTCAGTCCTCTTGTACTTAAGTCGGCATTGTACCATTTGTATTAAACTCGGATGCAATTTCTGTATTTCATCATCAATAAGAAGGTCCAAGGTATAGAGTAAACCTGAAGTGAAGCATCAGAATCTAGAACTGGACTCACAGGAGAGGTTCAAATCATAGAAAGTTAGAGTGTCTGTCCTCTTGTACTTAAGGCAGCATTGTGCATTTTGTATTACATTCGGATGCAATTTCTGTGTTTCATCGTCAATTAGGAGGTCCAAGGGATTCTCGCGTCCGTCGGCCGTCGTAATTTAATGTATATATTATTATTGTTATTATTATTTTTTGATTGTTGCCGACTTACGTGGTGGGCCTTAATAAAAATGATATTTAAGTTGAACAATGTAATAAACTCTTCATATAAATTTCCTCGGCTAGTCAGTTGACGTTAAAGCAAAAGATCTTTAGTTATTAATTACAATTGCGGCCCACACACGCGCGAGAGTATTTTCTTACCTCCGTTAACCATTGTATTGTAGTCAGAGTCCTGGCTCTGGGTCTCGGCTATGGTACTGAAAATAAGAATCTTAAAGCTAAGTATTTCTGCAACTTCGTGCGGCTGTGGAGAAAAATTGATATTATGCTAATAGCGGGCGAGTTTTCAGCTTCCGTTAAATTTTCATAAGTTAATATCGCCACGTAATGGCGTCGTTGGCTGCATCGGCCGCTGCGATTGTTGAGCTGTAAATTACTTGAATGCAGGTTAATTCAAGGAAGGCGGACATGAAATCGGGATCACCTCTTACAAATTAAAAGTGCACAATAAATTTAAATCGGTATATTATATGCTTAACTCATACAAATATGTTTACATTCGTCAGCACACACAAGATTCCCTCTAGACACATTCAAGACAAGCGAAGAAGTAAGGTCGACTAAAAAATTAACAAAAGAGTGTAACTGGGCGTCTCTTTAGATCATTCTGTCATAAATTATTTCTTTGCAATCTAAACCTACACAGAGAAATTATTATTTTAAGGCTACATGAAAAAAAAATCTCTTACAAATTATGAATGTCTTCTTTATAAATAATTTAAAGTCTTTTCGTAATATGGCACTGGGGACGCTATATTGCCCCCCGAAATGTTTATGTCATAAAAAATGTTCGTGTTTTTTGACATAAATATTTCCACTTTCATGTCCACAGTGTCCACACGCAGATTTTTCTTTCACAGTTTACATATGTCACATCGTATGTTGTAATTACTGAGGTGCGTTGCACACAAAGTGTAATACAGATGAGGTTCAAGGTATACAACCACGAGTTAGTCCGGAATATTTGAAGTCCCAGGGGTGTCAACTGTTCGCTCCCCATTTGGCGCGGCCGTAGGGAAACCTGGGGAAAACCTCGGCGGAGCGACAGACTAACTGCTTTGGTCACTTTCACTTAATTGTTTCTGGAATGTCATTGGAGTACAGGATGTGCATACAAATATTTTTGTTGCACTATGCAAAAAATGAGGTCATTATAACAATTGATTGCGGTGTCGTTGATGATCTACGCCGCGACGTTTGGCTCGCGACGGCGTCGGTTGGTGTGTTCGGTGCTCGGCGTTCGCGGCGACTGCGGAGAGGTCAACGCCCGCTCGACGCCAGCGTGTGTCTCGCCGTCGCGAAACGTCAGAATCAGCTGATCGGCTGCACCGTTGGCGATGCGCTTCTGTCTCGGCCGGGCGTGGCGGAGTGGGATGATATCCGCCCCCCGCTCTTGTTGGCAGGAGTCAGCTCTGCTACGCATCTCCGACGTAGTACATGAAACACACACACAACCAACGTAATATTTGTTTCCCGCTGCAGATGGTTACGCTAGTGGGAAAGGAGCATTTATTAGTGCGGCAATTGTTGTTAAGTTTTCGCCAGTTTCCGAGTGTCAAGCTAGCACTGTCTTGCAGAAAACATGACATGGACCTTCTCCCGTGAATGCAGTTTTGATGCAATACTGTTTCCATCATACGTCAGTTTTTGTCTTGACAAAATTATTTATGTTTTCGCCGCACTCGCAGGCACTGGTGAGTGTCCCAATACGAGTTTAGCACAAACATTCGCCGTTTCTGCGGTCGCTGTTTTGCAACAGTCCACGCATCGCATTCCAATCTCGCATTATTGTGCTCACTGAAACTACAGTCTGTCCCAAAAATATTGACTGTGGGTTCACTTCACGTTAACAGTTCACATTTATAGGCAAATTCACAGTTTTTCGTGCGTAATATTGGCGTTTGGCGTCCTCACTGCTGTTGAACGTTCAATACTAGCACTTCACTGTCCATATCACAGTTTCACCTTCACAGTATTTCACACTGTTTAAAGTAACTGTTTCGATTAGTTCACAAACACTAATGTATTTCATTCAGTCTGAACTGGATTTTGGCTAGTGCTGGATTTTACCAGTCTCTCGCACTAATTATCTCTTTTTATTTTCCACTTAGAGTCGTACTTGCCTTCAGATTTTTTGACTATACAATTGTATTTCCGTCTCATCTGAGGTAAGTCCCCATGTCATGTCTGCCCACTCATTGCGTACTTGCTCTCCAGAGCCAGGCTCGACTTTACAAAACTTTGCCTCTCGCATTATTGTAGACATTTTATAATCTAGGCCTAGCGTGCAAGTTCCTAGATTAATGTTAGATTTGTGACTTTTGTTTGCACTACAAATTCGTGCAAATCTCTGCCTTAGCAGATGGCAATATATTTTAACAGTGCATAGCGGTAGTCGCGTTTACTGATTTGCTTTGTACCTTGTCCATAACACATGAGGTACCTTGGGTGATGTACACCCTGCACTCATGTTGTTTAGTAAATTATGATTGAGCATATTTCAAGATCGGTATAGACATAAATACATGAAACAACAAATACATTATAATATTTAATTTTCATAAGTTTCATTACTACTACAGTTCAAAAATATTCATGACACACTAATGAAAAATTCTGTCATCATTAAATGCTATTGAATTTTTTTTTTTTTTAATATTTTTTAAAGCATTTTTCAACATGCAATTTTTAACATATTCTTAAACCTACGTTCATTTTTTTTCTTCAAAATGCAATTGTTTAAAAATACTATTATTCCTTAACATCTACAAAATTGAATCGCACTAATCTTGTGTGCCTCATTGTCTTTAAATGTTACACTAAAATCTTAACATTTACACACAAAAAGCAAATACACTATAAACTTAACCTACTACACATATGTAAACGTTGCTCTACTGAGCGAACTTCTTTAAGTCTTTGTATTTTTCTTGTTTACTTCGTAATTGCCTGCTTATTCGACCACGGGATGGTGTAGTTTGCGTGACAGAAAGTATCGTGAGGTACCACTTCGATGTTATAGGTGTAGCCCTCGATAACACCGGGTTTTTCCGAAAACACATTCTCATAATCTGTAAGTAGCTGAGTCAATTCGTTTTGTTGTGCTTCAGTCAAATGTTCTGACTCCCTAACTTTCATTGCTATCAGTTTCCTTTTTTCCTCTTTGTCTTCAGTAATAAAATCTTTAAAATATACTTGTCTTGTACTTAAGTCAGAATATAAATTCATTACCTGTATTCCTTCGAATCTCGTTTGAAAGCTCCGGCAATATTTACCGTGCACTTCCCGTGTCCTCAACAACGGCAAAATTACACGTCTATCCTCATTCATAAGGCTTACTTCCCCGCACAAGAGGTCGATTTTTGCGTCCCTCTGGCGTAAAAATTCCATCCCCAGGATGCAAGCAACACCTAATCCCTTAACTACTAGGAACGAGCTTTTCATTGCTTCATTTCCTACCGTAAACTCGACCTGCACCTGGTGCTTTATGATATGAGATTGTGCACCTATTGCACCTGTAACACGACAATTCTTCACTGGCAATACTGGTATTCTATTATTTTGACTCAAGTACTTGTAAAAATTTGCGCTCATGACATTGGTTGACGCACCGGTATCGACTAATATGTGTATTGGTGCTCCGTACATATCTGCTTGCAATATAGCCTGCACAACACTTTTGTCGGTTCGGTTACATTTCTGCGGTATGTCTACAAGTTCCTTTTCTATTTTTGTTCCTTCATTGTATCTCAGCATACAAAGTTTATGGCTGTCATCTGTGAATGTGCCCTCACTACACCATCCTGCAGCCAACAACGGAGAGCGTATTGTGGCTGTCTTTAGTTTAACGGATGAGCATTAGTGGGTTGACAGTTGTCTGTCACTTCCACTAACCTCACATTGTGGTTCTGGTTGTTGTTGTTGCTACTGTTGGGTTGGCCGCCCTGCCTCCCCGATGGTGTATTTTGATATTGTGTATGGCTCCGGTTTTGCGGTGGTCGGTTGTAACTTCCTGACATGTTCTGTGATGGACGTGGGTTGGCGTTCCATTGTGGCGCTGTGTTTTGTTGCCACTGTGGTGTCGGTTCGTTACGACCACGCCACTGGTTTCGGTTGTTCCGCCATTGCGGATTGCCGATACCATTATATCCATTACTCATGCGTCCATCATGATGTCTCTTTCGATTTTCACGATTATAGCCGTTGCCGTTATAACCATTGCCATTGTTTGTGCCTTGATTCTGTTGCCGGTGCTCTTGCCTATTCCCGTTACCATTTGGTACTAAGTTACTACCGTTACTGTGGCTGCTATTGTAATCGGCTTTGTGTTGATTATAGCCTGCATGGTTCCACTTGTTTTCGGTTTTCATATCTTCGATCAATAGGTCAACAGAATCCACTACTTCCATGAATTGTTCTATATCGTATTCCGGCACATTGATGAAATATCTTTTAATTTCACTGGGCAACTTCATTTTTATTAATCTGATTATGTCACGATCGGACATTGGCTCGTCCCAGTACCTGGTTTTGTTTATATACTTTTCGAAATATTTGCGTAACGTTCCCATCTTAGGATTGTACATTTCTGGACTGTACAACTCCTTTCGTAGTCTTTCTTGGACGCTATCGGACCAGAATTTTTGCAAGAATGCACCTTCAAACTGTTGCATCGTTAGACATTTTTCGGACACGTCGGTGGCCCACAGTGCCGCGTCACCTTGAATAAAGGAGACCACGAACTGTATTCTTTGTCTTTCCGTCCATGTCCTGGGAAACACATTCCTAAAGCTCTTAATAAATACAACAGGGTGGACATTTCGTTTTTCGCTATTGAAGGGTTGGAATGTCCTGTGTTTTATTACATTGTCCTCTTTTTTGCACGTCTGATTGCTACATTCTGGGACATTCATCACTTCGTGATGTGCGCTGCACGGTATCGCGTGTTGCTCGTGCTCATAATTCGCATTAGGTTGCGGTTGCGCACTCGCACCCTGGCTACCGTCAGCGTTATTATAGTAATTAGTACGCGGAGTCTGATTCATGATCTGTCCGCCACTGTTTACATTGCTTTCCAACGCAGACAGTCTCCGCGCGACCTCCTGTTGCCAATTTGGCAACTCCGCAGTCACACGGGACTTAATCTGTGTTAATTCGGCATGTAGTGCGGCAGCGCTAGCGTCAGTATTTACACTCGCGGCCGCAGTCGCTTGTTCTACGGCTGTTTTTACATCGCTTTCAATCTTTGCAGATATCTCGCGATCCTTTACTTCTAGCCATTCATTTAATTCTTTTTCTACTTTTTGAGCTTGCACTTCCAAATATGCGTCAATACTTTTCCGTGCATCTATCTCCACATTATCCACGCGGTTGGTTAAAGTCTGGACATTGTCTTCAAGCCTAGCCTGCGATATCTGTAATTTTTGCATCTCTCCGGCTAAGCTTTGCACAAGATCGGGTATTTCTTTGCACGCGTCCCGCATCTCGGCAAGTTCGCTTTGGATCCTATCTAGTTTCGCTTCATTGCGCTGCTCTTGCTCACGTAGCATCTGAGCCAGTTTCTGATCTCTTTCCCTATCTCTTTCTTCTAACCTGCGCAGAAATTCTGCAAATGGGTCTGCAATCGGTGAGCATACTGGTGCCCCGCTTAATCTATCACTCGATTGGCCCCCCTGCCCAGGCAGTGGAGTTGTTACTCTATTCCCATTCTGCTGTGGAGCGTCATTCACCGTCCACAGATCCTCGCCCCCCGCTCCGGAAATTATGTTATCCGAGGCGGTGGCTTGGGATTCGTTTACGTATTGCAAACGATCCTCACTTTCCATATTAACAGAATTTTGTTCTTCTGGTACGGATGCTTTAGGTTGTCCTATCTTACCCATAGTAAACTCACTTTAAGCCACTGACAAATCTTTAACACTGATACACACACAAATAATTATCCCCTCCAAAAATAAACACATAAATACACAAAACGAATAATTATCCCTCCAAAAATAAACACATAAATACACAAAACACCGAAGGTATCTCATGTGCACATGGGTTCGATATTCCGCGCAGAGCTACACAGGATGCTTGCACAATAGGCCTTACCTTACTTATTTTTCTTTCTCGCAATCCTTTTTCTTTTCTACACTTTTTCCTCTCCAGATCTCCTCAGGGTGTGGTTTTGTTGTTGTACATGTAAAAGAATTCATACAAGCATTAATATTTTACAACAATTAGACATATACATAATTACATTCATTACAATAAAATCATATTAATCGGGCCCCAAAGTTGCGGCGCCAATCTCGCGTCCGTCGGCCGTCGTAATTTAATGTATATATTATTATTGTTATTATTATTTTTTGATTGTTGCCGACTTACGTGGTGGGCCTTAATAAAAATGATATTTAAGTTGAACAATGTAATAAACTCTTCATATAAATTTCCTCGGCTAGTCAGTTGACGTTAAAGCAAAAGATCTTTAGTTATTAATTACAATTGCGGCCCACACACGGGCGAGAGTATTTTCTTACCTCCGTTAACCATTGTATTGTAGTCAGAGTCCTGGCTCTGGGTCTCGGCTATGGTACTGAAAATAAGAATCTTAAAGCTAAGTATTTCTGCAACTTCGTGCGGCTGTGGAGAAAAATTGATATTATGCTAATAGCGGGGGAGTTTTCAGCTTCCGTTAAATTTTCATAAGTTAATATCGCCACGTAATGGCGTCGTTGGCTGCATCGGCCGCTGCGATTGTTGAGCTGTAAATTACTTGAATGCAGGTTAATTCAAGGAAGGCGGACATGAAATCAGGATCACCTCTTACAAATTAAAAGTGCACAATAAATTTAAATCAGTATATTATATGCTTAACTCATACAAATATGCTTACATTCGTCAGCACACACAAGATGTCCCTCTAGACACATTCAAGACAAGCGAAGAAGTAAGGTCGACTAAAAAATTAGCAAAAGAGTGTAACTAGGCGTCTCTTTAGATCATTCTGTCATAAATTATTTCTTTGCAATCTAAACCTACACAGAGAAATTATTATTTTAAGGCCACATGAAAAAAAATCTCTTACAAATTATGAATGTCTTCTTTATAAATAATTTAAAGTCTTTTCGTAATATGGCACTGGGGACGCTATAGGATACAGTAAACCTGAAGTGAAGCATCGGAATTTAAAACTGGACTCACAGGAGAGGTTCAAATCATAGAACGTTGAGTGTCAGTCCTCTTGTACTTAAGTTGGCATTGTGCCTTTTGCATTAAATTCGGATGCAATTTCTGTTTTTCATCGTCAATAAGAATGTCCAAGGTATACAGTAAACCTGAAGTGAAGCATCGGAATCTACAACTCAACTCACAGGAGAGGTTCAAATCATAGAAAGTTAGAGTGTCAGTCCTCTTGCGCTTAAGTCGGCATTGTGCCTTTTGTATTAAATTCGGATGCAATTTCTGTGTTTCATCGTCAATAAGAATGTCCAAGATTTACAATACACCTGAAGTGATGCATCGGAATCTACAACTCAACACACAGGAGAGGTTAAAATCATGGGAAGTTAGAGTGTCAGTCCTCTTGTACTTAAGTCGGCATTGTGCCTTTTGCATTAAATTCGGATGCAATTTCTGTTTTTCATCGTCAATAAGAATGTCCAAGGTATACAGTAAACCTGAAGTGAAGCATCGGAATCTACAACTCAACTCACAGGAGAGGTTCAAATCATAGAAAGTTAGAGTGTCAGTCCTCTTGCGCTTAAGTCGGCATTGTGCCTTTTGTATTAAATTCGGATGCAATTTCTGTGTTTCATCGTCAATAAGAATGTCCAAGATTTACAATACACCTGAAGTGATGCATCGGAATCTACAACTCAACACACAGGAGAGGTTAAAATCATGGGAAGTTAGAGTGTCAGTCCTCTTGTACTTAAGTCGGCATTGTGCCTTTTGCATTAAATTCGGATGCAATTTCTGTGTTTCATCGTCAATAAGAAGGTCCAAGGTATACAGTAAACCAAAAGTGAAGTATCGGAATCTAAAACTGGATTCGAAGGAGAGGTTTAAATCATAAAAGTTAGAGTGTCAGTCCTCTTGTACTTAAGTCGGCATTGTGCCTTTTGTATTAAATTCGGATGAAATTTCTGTGCTTCATCGTCAATAAGAAGGTCCAAGGTATACAGAAAACCTAAAGAGAGAGCATCGGAATCTAAAACTGGACTCACAGGAGCGGATAATCATAGAAAGTTAGAGTGGCAGTCCTCTTGTACTTAAGTCGGCATTGTGCCATTTTTATTAAATTCGGATGAAATATCTGTGTTCCTTCGTCAATAAGAAGGTCCAAGGGATACAGTAAACCTGAAGTGAAGCATCATAATCTCAAACTGGACTCACAGGAGAGGTTCAAATCATAGAAAGTTAGAGTGTCAGTCCTCTTGTACTTAAGTTGGCATTGTGCCTTTTGTATTAAATTCGGATGCAATTTCTGTGTTTCATCGTCAATGAGAAGGACCAAGGGATACGGTAAACCTGAAGTGAAGCATCGGAATCTAAAACTGGACTCACAGGAGAGGTTCAAATCATAGAAAGTTAGAGTGTCAGTCCTCTTGTACTTAAGGCAGCATTGTGCCTTTTGTATTAAATTCGGATGCAATTTCTGTGTTTCATCGTCAACTAGGAGGTCCAAGGGATACAGTAAACCTGAAGTGAAGCATCGGAATCCAAAATCGGGCTCACAGGAGAGGTTCAAATCATAGAAATTTAGTGGGTTTGACCTCTTTCACTTAAGCCGGCATTGTGCCTTTTGTATTAAATTCGGATGCAATTTCTGTGTTTCATCGTTAATTAGAAGGTCCAAGGATTACAGTAAACCTGAAATGAAGCATCGAAATCTAAAACTGGACTCACAGGTAAGGTTCAAATCATAGGAAGTTAGAGTGTCGGTCCTCTTGTACTTAAGTCGGCATGGTGACATTTGTATTAAAATCGGATGCAATTTCTGTGTTTCATCGTCAATAAGAAGGTCCAAGGGATACAGTAAACTTGAAGTGCAGCATCGGAATCTAAAACTGGACTCAAAGGCGAGGTTCAAATCATAGAAACTTAGAGTGTCAGTCCTCCTGTACTTAATTGGGCATTGTGCCTTTTGTATTAAATTGGAATGCAATTTCTGTGTTTCATCGTCAATAAGAAGGTCCAAGGGATACAGTAAACCTGAATTGAAGCATCAGAATCTAGAACTGGACTCACAGGAGAGGTTAAAATCATAGAAAGTTAGAGTGTCTGTCCTCTTGTACTTAAGCCGGCATTGTGCATTTTGTATTAAATTCGGTTGCAATTTCTGTGTTTCATCGTCAATAAGAAGG
This sequence comes from Schistocerca americana, assembly GCF_021461395.2. Classification (NCBI taxonomy): domain Eukaryota; kingdom Metazoa; phylum Arthropoda; class Insecta; order Orthoptera; family Acrididae; genus Schistocerca; species Schistocerca americana. Next base: position 18,090,408 of record NC_060126.1, read on the forward strand.
TCCAAGGGATACAGTAAAACTGAAGTGAACCATCGGAATCTAAAACTGGATCACAGGAGAGGTTCAAATCATAGACAGTTAGAGTACCAGTCCTCTTGTACTTAAGTCGGCATTGTGCCTTTTGTATTAAATTCTAATGCAATTTCTGTGTTTCTTCGTTAATAAGAAGGTCCAAGGGATACAGTAAACCTGAAGTGAAGCATCAGAATCTCAAACTGGACTCACAGGAGAGGATCAAATCATAGAAAGTTAGAGTGTCAGTCCTCTTGTACTTAAGTTGACATTGTGCCTTTTGTATTAAATTCAGATGCATTTTCTGTGTTTCATCGTCAATGAGAAGGACCAAGGGATATGGTAAACTTGAAGTGAAGCATCGGAATCTAAAACTGGACTCACAGGAGAGGTGCAAATCATAGAACGTTAGAGTGTCAGTCCTCTTGTACTTAAGGCGGCATTGTGCCTTTTGTATTAAATTCGGATGCAATTTCTGTATTTCATCATCAATAAGAAGGTCCAAGGCTTAGAGTAAACCTGAAGTGAAGCATCGGAATCCAAAACTGGACTCACAGGAGAGGTTCAAATCATAGAAAGTTAGAGTGCCAGTCCTCTTGTACTTAAGGCGGCATTTTGCCTTTTGTATTAAATTCGGATGCAATTTCTGTGTTTCATCGTCAATAAGAAGGTCCAAGGGATACAGTAAACCTGAAATGAAGCATCGGAATCTAAAACTGGACTCACAGGTAAGGTTCAAATCAAAGAAAGTTAGAGTGTCATTCCTCTTGTACTTAAGTCGGCATGGTGCCATTTGTATTAAATTCGGATGCAATTTCTGTGTTTCATCGTCAATAAGAAGGTCCAAGGGATACTGTGAACCTGAAGTGAAGCATCGGAATCCAAAACCGGGCTCACAGGAGGGGTTCAAATCATAGAAAGTTAGAGTGTCTGTCCTCTTTTACTTAAGTCGGCATTGTGCCTTTTGTATTAAATTCGGATGCAATTTCTGTGTTTCATCGTCAATTAGAAAGTCCAAGGGATACAGTAAACCTGAAATGAAGCATCGGATTCTAAAACTGGACTCACAGGAGAGGTTCAAATCATAGAACGTTGAGTGTCAGTCCTCTTGTACTTAAGTTGGCATTGTGCCTTTTGTATTAAATTCGGATGCAATTTCTGTTTCTCATCGTCAATAAGAATGTCTAAGGTATACAGTAAGCCTGAAGTGAAGCATCGGAATCTACAACTCAACTCACAGGAGAGGTTCAAATCATAGAAAGTTAGAGTGTCAGTCCTCTTGCCCTTAAGTCGGCATTGTGCCTTTTGTATTAAATTCGGATGCAATTTCTGTGTTTCATCGTCAATAAGAATGTCCAAGATTTACAATACACCTGAAGTGAAGCATCGGAATCTACAACTCAACACACAGGAGAGGTTAAAAGCATGGAAAGTTAGAGTGTCAGTCCTCTTGTACTTAAGTCGGCATTGTGCCTTTTGCATTAAATTCGGATGCAATTTCTGTGTTTCATCGTCAATAAGAAGGTCCAAGGCATACAGTACACCTGAAGTGAAGTATCGGAATCTAAAACTGGATTCGAAGGAGAGGTTTAAATCATAAAAGTTAGAGTGTCAGTCCTCTTGTACTTAAGTCGGCATTGTGCCTTTTGTATCAAATTCGGATGAAATTTCTGTGCTTCATCGTCAGTAAGAAGGTCCAAGGTATACAGAAAACCTAAAGAGAAAGCATCGGAATCTAAAATTGGACTCACAGGAGCGGTTACATCATAGAAAGTTAGAGTGGCAGTCCTCTTGTACTTATGTCGGCATTGTGCCTTTTGTATTAAATTCGGATGAAATTTCTGTGTTCCTTCGTCAATAAGAAGGTCCAAGGGATACAGTAAACTTGAAGTGAAGCATCAGAATCTCAAACTGGACTCACAGGAGAGGTTCAAATCATAGAAAGTTAGAGTGTCATTCCTCTTGTACTTAAGTCGGCATTGTGCCTTTTGTATTAAATTCAGATGTAATTTCTGTGTTTCATCGTCAATAAGAAGGGCCAAGGAATACAGTAAACTTGAAGTGCAGCATCGGAATCTAAAACTGGACTCAAAGGCGAGGTTCAAATCATAGAAAGTTAGAGTGTCAGCCCTCTTGTACTTAATTCGGCATTGTGCCTCTTGTGTTAAATTCGGATGCAATTTCTGTGTTTCATCGTCAATAAGAAGGTCCAAGGGATACAGTAAACCTGAATCCAAGCATCAGAATCTTAAACTGGACTCACAGGAGAGGTTCAAATCATAGAAAGTTAGAGTGTCAGTCCTCTTGTACGTAAGTCGGCATTGAGCATTTTGTATTAAATTCGGATGTAATTTCTGTGTTTCATCGTCAATAAGAAGGTCCAAGTGATACAGTAAACCTGACGTGAACCATCGGAATCTAAAACTGGACTCACAGGAGAGGTTCAAATCATAGAAAGTTAGAGGGTCAGTCCTCTTGTACTTAAGTCGGCATTGTGCCTTTTGTATTAAATTCAGATGCAGTTTCTGTGTTTCATCGTCAATAAGAAGATCCGAGGGATACAGTAAACCTGAAGTGAAGCATCGGAACCTATAACTGGACTCTCAGGAGGGGTTAAAATCATTGAAAGTTATAGTGTCAGTCCTCTTGTACATAAGTCGGCATTGTGCCTTTGTATTAAATTCGAATGCAATTTCTGTATTTCATCGTCAATAAGAAGGTCCAAGGTATACAGTAAACCTGAGGTGAAGCGTTGGAATCTAAAACTGGACTCACAGGAGAGGTTCAAATCATAGAAAAATAGAGTGTCAGTCCTCTTGTACTTAAGTCGGCATTGTGACTTTTGTATTAAATTCGGATGCAATTTCTGTGTTTCATCTTCAATACGATGGTCCTAGGAATACAGTAAACCTGAAGTGAAGCATCGGATCTAAAACTGGACTCACAGGAGAGGTTCAAATCATAGAAAGTTAGAGTGTCAGTCCTCGTGTACATAAGTCGGCATTGTGCCTTTTGTATTAAATTCGGATGCAATTTCTGTGTTTCATCGTCAATAAGAAGGTCCAAGGGATACAGTAAACCTGAATTGAAGCATCAGAATCTTAAACTGGACTAACAGGAGAGGTTCAAATCACAGAAAGTTAGAGTGTCAGTCCTCTTGTACTTAAGGCAGCATTGTGCCTTTCGTATTAAATTCGCATGCAATTTCTGTGTTTCATCGTCAATTAGGAGGTCCAAGGGATACAGTAAACCTGAAGTGAAGCATCGGAATCCAAAAATCGGGCTCACAGGAGAGGTTCAAATCATAGAAATTTAGTGTGTTAGTCCTCTTTTACATAAGCCGGCATTGTGCCTTTTGTATTAAATTCGGATACAATTTCTGTGATTCATCGTCAATAAGAAGGTCCAAGGGATACAGTAAACCTGAAGTGAAGCATCGGAATCTAAAACTGGACTCACAGGAGAGGTTCAAATCATAGAACGTTACAGTGTCAGTCCTCTTGTACTTAAGCTGGCATTGTGCCTTTTGTATAAAATTCGGATGCAATTTCTGTTTTTCATCTTCCATAAGAATGTCCAAGGTATACAGTAAACCTGAAGTGAAGCATCGGAATCTACAACTCAACTCACAGGAGAGGTTCAAATCATAGAAAGTTAGAGTGTCAGTCCTCTTGCGCTTAAGCCGGCATTGTGCCTTTTGTATAAAATTCGGATGCAATTTCTGTTTTTCATCGTCAATAAGAATGTCCAAGGTATACAGTAAACCTGAAGTGAAGCATCGGAATCTACAACTCAACTCACAGGAGAGGTTCAAATCATAGAAAGTTAGAGTGTCAGTCCTCTTGCGCTTAAGTCGGCATTGTGCCTTTTGTATTATATTCGGATGCAATTTCTGTGTTTCATCGTCAATAAGAATGTCCAAGATTTACAATACACCTGAAGTGAAGCATCGGAATCTACAACTCAACACACAGGAGAGGTTAAAATCATGGAAAGTTAGAGTGTCAGTCCTCTTGTACTGAAGTCGGCATTGTGCCTTTTGCATTAAATTCGGATGCAATTTGTGTGTTTCATCGTCAATAAGAAGGTCCAAGGTATACAGTAAACCTGAAGTGAAGTATCGGAAAATAAAACTGGATTCGAAGGAGAGGTTTAAATCATAAAAGTTAGAGTGTCAGCCCTCTTGTACTTAAGGCAGCATTGTGCCTTTTGTATTAAATTCGGATGCAATGTCTGTGTTTCATCGTCAATGAGAAGGACCAAGGGATACGGTAAACCTGAAGTGAAGCATCGGAATCCAAAATCGGGCTCACAGGAGAGGTTCAAATCGTAGAAATTTAGTGTGTTTGACCTCTTTCACTTAAGCGGGCATTGTGCCTTTTGTATTAAATTCGGATGCAATTTCTGTGTTTCATCGTTAATTAGAAGGTCCAAGGATTACAGTAAAAGTGAAATGAAGCATCGGAATCTAAAACTGGACTCACAGGTAAGGTTCAAATCATAGGAAAATAGAGTGTCAGTCCTCTTGTACTTAAGTCGGCATGGTGACATTTGTATTAAATTCGGATGCAATTTCTGTGTTTCATCGTCAATAAGAAGGTCCAAGGGATACAGTAAACTTGAAGTGCACCATCGGAATCTAAAACTGGACTCAAAGGCGAGGTTCAAATCATAGAAACTTAGAGTGTCAGTCCTCCTGTACTTAATTCGGCATTGTGCCTTTGTATTAAATTGGAATGCAATTTCTGTGTTTCATCGTCAATAAGAAGGTCCAAGGGATACAGTAAACCTGAATTGAAGCATCAGAATCTAGAACTGGACTCACAGGAGAGGTTCAAATCATAGAAAGTTAGAGTGTCTGTCCTCTTGTACTTAAGTCGGCATTGTGCATTTTGTATTAAATTCGGTTGCAATTTCTGTGTTTCATCGTCAATAAGAAGGTCCAAGGGATACAGTAAACCTGAAGTGAACCATCGGAATCTAAAACTGGATCACAGGAGAGGTTCAAATCATAGAAAGTTAGAGTGTCAGTCCTCTTGTACTTAAGTCGGCATTGTGCCTTTTGTATTAAATTTTAATGCAAATTCTGTGTTTCTTCGTTAATAAGAAGGTCCAAGGGATACAGTAAACCTGAAGTGAAGCATTAGAATCTCAAACTGGACTCACAGGAGAGGTTCAAATCATAGAAAGTTAGAGTGTCAGTCCCCTTGTACTTAAGTTGGCATTGTGCCTTTTGTATTAAATTCAGATGCATTTTCTGTGTTTCATCGTCAATGAGAAGGACCAAGGGATATGGTAAACTTGAAGTGAAGCATCTGAATCTAAAACTGGACTCACAGGAGAGGTTCAAATCATAGAACGTTAGAGTGTCAGTCCTCTTGTACTTAAGGCGGCATTGTGCCTTTTGTATTAAATTCGGATGCAATTTCTGTATTTCATCATCAATAAGAAGGTCCAACGTTTAGAGTAAACCTGAAGTGAAGCATCGGAATCCAAAACTGGACTCACAGGAGAGGTTCAAATCATAGAAAGTTAGAGTGCCAATCCTCTTGTACTTAAGGCGGCATTGTGCCTTTTGTATTAAATTCGGATGCAATTTCTGTGTTTCATCGTCAATATGAAGGTCCAAGGGATACTGTGAACCTGAAGTGAAGCATCGGAATCCAAAACCGGGCTCACAGGAGAGGTTCAAATCACAGAAAGTTAGAGTGTCTGTCCTCTTTTACTTAAGTCGGCATTGTTCCTTTTGTATTAAATTCGGATGCAATTTCTGTGTTTCATCGTCAATTAGAAGGTCCAAGGGATACAGTAAACCTGAAATGTAGCATCGGAATCTAAAACTGGACTCACAGGTAAGGGTCAAATCAAAGAAAGTTAGAGCGTCATTCCTCTTGTACTTAAGTCGGCATGGTGTCATTTGTATTAAATTCGGATGCAATTTCTGTGTTTCATCGTCAATAAGAAGGTCCAAGGGATACTGTGGACCTGAAGTGAAGCATCGGAATCCAAAACCGGGCTCACAGGAGGGGTTCAAATCATAGAAAGTTTGAGTGTCTGTCCTCTTTTACTTAAGTCGGCATTGTGAATTTTGTATTAAATTCGGATGCAATTTCTGTGTTTCATCGTCAATTAGAAAGTCCAAGGGATACAGTAAACCTGAAATGAACCATCGGAATCTAAAACTGGACTCACAGGTAAGGTGCAAATCATAGAAAGTTAGAGTGTCATTCCTCTTGTACTTAAGTCGGCATTGTGCCATTTGTATTAAATTCGGATGCAATTTCTGTGTTTCATCGTCAATAAGAAGGGCCAAGGTATACAGTGAACTTGAAGTGCTCCATCGGAATCTAAAACTGGACTCAAAGGCGAGGTTCAAATCATAGAAAGTTAGAGTGTCAGTCCTCTTGTACTTAATTCGGCATTGTGCCTTTTGTACTAAATTCGGATGCAATTTCTGTGTTTCATCGTCAATAAGAAGGTCCAAGGGATACAGTAAACCTGAATTGAAGCATCAGAATATTAAACTGGACTCACAGGAGAGGTTCAAATCATAGAAAGTTAGATTGTCAGTCCTCTTGTACTTAAGTCGGCATTGTGAATTTTGTATTAAATTCGGATGCAATTTCTGTGTTTCATCGTCAATTAGAAAGTCCAAGGGATACAGTAAACCTGAAATGAACCATCGGAATCTAAAACTGGACTCACAGGTAAGGTTCAAATCATAGAAAGTTAGATTGTCAGTCCTCTTGTACTTAAGTCGGCATTGTGCCTTTTGTATTAAATTCAGATTCAATTTCTGTGTTTAATCGTCAATAAGAAGATCCGAGGGATACAGTAAACCTGAGGTGAAGCTTCGGAATCTATAACTGGTCTCTCAGGAGGGGTTCAAATCATTGAAAGTTATAGTGTCAGTCCTCCTGTACATAAGTCGGCATTGTGCCTTTGTATTAAATTCGGATGCAATTTCTGTATTTCATCGTCAATAAGAAGGTCCAAGGTATACAGTAAACCTGAGGTGAAGTGTCGGAATCTAAAACTGGACTCACAGGAGAGGTTCAAATCATAGAATGTTAGAGTGTCAGTCCTCTTGTACTTAAGTCGGCATTGTGCCTTTTGTATTAAATTCGGATGCAATTTCTGTGTTTCATCTTCAATAAGACGGTCCTAGGAATACAGTAAACCTGAAGTGAAGCATCGGATCTAAAACTGGACCAACAGGAGAGGTTCAAATCATAGAAAGTTAGAGTGTCAGTCCTCTTGTACATAAGTCGGCATTGTGCCTTTTGTATTAAATTCGGATGCAATTTCTGTGTTTCAACGTCAATAAGAAGGTCCAAGGTATGCAGTAAACCTGAAGTGAAGCATCGGAATCTAAAACTGGACTCACAGGAGAGGTTCAAATCATAGAAAGTTAGAGTGTCAGTCCTCTTGTACTTAAGTTGGCATTGTGCCTTTTGTATTAAATTCGGATGCAATTTCTGTGTTTCATCGTCAATAAGAATGTCCAAGGTATACACTAAACCTGAAGCGAAGCATCGGAATCTACAACTCAACTCACAGGAGAGGTTCAAATCATAGAAACTTAGAGTGTCAGTCCACATGTACTTGAGTCGGCTTTGTGCCTTTTGTATTAAATTCGGATGCAATTTCTGTGTTTCATCGTCAATAAGAAGGTCCATGGTATACAGTAAACCTGAAGTGAAGCATCGGAATCTAATACTGGATTCACACTAGAGGTTTAAATCATAAAATGTTAGAGTGTCAGTCCTCTTGTACTTAAGTCGGCATTGTGCCTTTTGTATTAAATTCGGATGCAATTTCCGTGTTTCATCGTCAATAAGAAGGTCCAAGGTTTACAGTTACCTGAAGTGAAGCATCGAAATCTAAAACTCAACTCACAGGAGAGGTTCAAATCATAGAAAGTTAGAGTGTCAGTCCTCTTGTACTTAAGTCGGCATTGTGCCTTTTGTATTAAATTCAGATGCAATTTCTGTGTTTCATCGTCAATAAGAAGGTCCAAGGTATACAGTAAATCTAAAGTAAAGCATCGGAATCTAAAACTGGACTCACAGGAGAGGTTAAAATCATAGAAACTTAGAGTGTCAGTCCTCTTGTACTTAAGTCGGCATTGTGACTTTTGTATAAAATTCGGATGCAATTTCTGAGTTTCATCGTCAATAAGAAGGTCCAAGGTATACAGTAAACCTGAGGTGAAGCGTCGGAATCTAAAACTGGACTCACAGGAGAGGTTCAAATCATAGAATGTTAGAGTGTCAGTCCTCTTGTACTTAAGTCGGCATTGTGCCTTTTGTATTAAATTCGGATGCAATTTCTGTGTTTCATCTTCTATAAGATGGTCCTAGGAATACAGTAAACCCGAAGTGAAGCATCGGATCTAAAACTGGACTAACAGGAGAGGTTCAAATCATAGAAAGTTAGAGTGTCAGTCCTCTTGTACATAAGTCGGCATTGTGCCTTTTGTATTAAATTCGGATGCAATTTCTGTGTTTCAACGTCAATAAGAGGGTCCAAGGTATACAGTAAACCTGAAGTGAAGCATCGGAATCTAAAACTGGACTCACAGGAGAGGTTCAAATCATAGAAAATTAGAGCATCAGTCCTCGTGTACTTATGTCGGCATTGTGCCTTTTGTATTAAATTCGCATGCAATTTCTGTGCTTCATCGTCAATAAGAAGGTCCAAAGGATACAGTAAACCTGAAGTGAAGCATCGGAATCTAAAACTGGACTCACAGGAGAGGTTCAAATCATAGAACTTTAGAGTGTCAGTCCTCTTGTACTTAAGTTGGCATTGTGCCTTTTGTATTAAATTCGGATGCAATTTCTGTGTTTCATCGTCAATAAGAATGTCCAAGGTATACAGTAAACCTGAAGCGAAGCATCGGAATCTACAACTCAACTCACAGGAGAGGTTCAAATCATAGAAACTTAGAGTGTCAGTCCTCATGTACTTGAGTCGGCTTTGTGCCTTTTGTATTAAATTCGGATGCAATTTCTGTGTTTCATCGTCAATAAGAAGGTCCATGGTATACAGTAAACCTGAAGTGAAGCATCGGAATATTATACTGGATTCACACTAGAGGTTTAAATCATAATATGTTAGAGTGTCAGTCCTCTTGTACTTAAGTCGGCATTGTGCCTTTTGTATTAAATTCGGATGCAATTTCCGTGTTTCATCGTCAATAAGAAGGTCCAAGGTTTACAGTTAACCTGAAGTGAAGCATCGAAATCTAAAACTCAACTCACAGGAGAGGTTCAAATCATAGAAAGTTAGAGAGTCAGTCCTCTTGCACTTAAGTCGGCATTGTGCCTTTTGTATTAAATTCGGATGCAATTTCTGTGTTTCATCTTCAATAAGACGGTCCTAGGAATACAGTAAAATTGAAGTGAAGCATCGGATCTTAAACTGGACTAACAGGAGAGGTTCAAATCATAGAAAGTTAGAGTGTCAGTCCTCTTGTACATAAGTCGGCATTGTGCCTTTTGTATTAAATTCGGATGCAATTTATGTGTTTCAACGTCAATAAGAAGGTCCAAGGTATGCAGTAAACCTGAAGTGAAGCATCGGAATCTAAAACTGGACTCACAGGAGAGGTTCAAATCATAGAAAGTTAGAGTGTCAGTCCTCTTGTACTTAAGTTGGCATTGTGCCTTTTGTATTAAATTCGGATGCAATTTCTGTGTTTCACCGTCAATAAGAATGTCCAAGGTATACACTAAACCTGAAGCGAAGCATCGGAATCTACAACTCAACTCACAGGAGAGGTTCAAATCATAGAAACTTAGAGTGTCAGTCCTCATGTACTTGAGTCGGCTTTGTGCCTTTTGTATTAAATTCGGATGCAATTTCTGTGTTTCATCGTCAATAAGAAGGTCCATGGTATACAGTAAACCTCAAGTGAAGCATCGGAATCGAATACTGGATTCACACTAGAGGTTTAAATCATAAAATGTTAGAGTGTCAGTCCTCTTGTACTTAAGTCGGCATTGATCCTTTTGTATTAAATTCGGATGCAATTTCCGTGTTTCATCGTCAATAAGAAGGTCCAAGGTGTACAGTTACCTGAAGTGAAGCATCGAAATCTAAAACTCAACTCACAGGAGAGGTTCAAATCATAAAAAGTTAGAGTGTCAGTCCTCTTGTACTTAGGTCGGCATTGTGCCTTTTGTATTAAATTCGGATGCAATTTCCGTGTTTCATCGTCAATAAGAAGGTCCAAGGTTTACAGTTACCTGAAGTGAAGCATCGAAATCTAAAACTCAACTCACAGGAGAGGTTCAAATCATAGAAAGTTAGAGTGTCAGTCCTCTTGTACTTAAGTCGGCATTGTGCCTTTTGTATTAAATTCGGATGCAATTTCTGTGTTTCATCGTCAATAAGAAGGTCCAAGGTATACAGTAAATCTAAAGTGAAGCATCGGAATCTAAAACTGGACTCAGAGGAGAGGTTAAAATCATAGAAACTTAGAGTGTCAGTCCTCTTGTACTTAAGTCGGCATTGTGACTTTTGTATAAAATTCGGATGCAATTTCTGAGTTTCATCGTCAATAAGAAGGTCCAAGGTATACAGTAAGCCTGAAATGAAGCATCGGAATCTAAAACTGACTCACAGGAGAGGTTCAAATCATAGAAAGTTAGAGTGTCAGTCCTCTTGTACTTTAGTCGGCATTGTGCCTTTTGTATTAAATTCGGGTGCAATTTCTGTGTTTCATCGTCAATAAGAAGGTCCAAGGTTTACAGTAAACCCGAAGTGAAGCATCGAAATCTAAAACTCAACTCACAGGAGAGGTTCAAATCATAGAAAGTTAGAGTGTCAGTCCTCTTGTACTTAAGTCGGCATTGTGCCTTTTGTATTAAATTCGGATGGAATTTCTGTGTTTCATCGTCAATAAGAAGGACTAAGTTATACAGTAAAACTGAAGTGAAGCAACAGAATCAAAAACTGGACTCACAGGAGAGGTTTAAATCATAGAAAGTTACAAGGTCAGTCGTCTTGTACTTAAGTCGGCATTGTGCCTTTTGTATTAAATTCAGATGATATTTCTGTATTTCATCGTCAATAAGAAGGTCCAAGGTATACAGTAAACCTGAGGTGAAGCGTCGGAATCTAAAACTGGACTCGCAGGAGAGGTTCAAATCATAGAATGTTAGAGTGTCAGTCCTCTTGTACTTAAGTCGGCATTGTGCCTTTTGTATTAAATTCGGATGCAATTTCTGTGTTTCATCTTCAATAAGATGGTCCTAGGAATACAGTAAACCCGAAGTGAAGCATCGGATCTAAAACTGGACTAAGAGGAGAGGTTCAAATCATAGAAAGTTAGAGTGTCAGTCCTCTTGTACATAAGTCGGCATTGTGCCTTTTGTATTAAATTCGGATGCAATTTCTGTGTTTCAACGTCAATAAGAGGGTCCAAGGTATACAGTAAACCTGAAGTGAAGCATCGGAATCTAAAACTGGACTCACAGGAGAGGTTCAAATCATAGAAAATTAGAGCATCAGTCCTCGTGTACTTATGTCGGCATTGTGCCTTTTGTATTAAATTCGCATGCAATTTCTGTGCTTCATCGTCAATAAGAAGGTCCAAAGGATAAAGTAAACCTGAAGTGAAGCATCGGAATCTAAAACTGGACTCACAGGAGAGGTTCAAATCATAGAACGTTAGAGTGTCAGTCCTCTTGTACTTAAGTTGGCATTGTGCCTTTTGTATTAAATTCGGATGCAATTTCTGTGTTTCATCGTCAATAAGAATGTCCAAGGTATACAGTAAACCTGAAGCGAAGCATCGGAATCTACAACTCAACTCACAGGAGAGGTTCAAATCATAGAAACTTAGAGTGTCAGTCCTCATGTACTTGAGTCGGCTTTGTGCCTTTTGTATTAAATTCGGATGCAATTTCTGTGTTTCATCGTCAATAAGAAGGTCCATGGTATACAGTAAACCTGAAGTGAAGCATCGGAATCTAATACTGGATTCACACTAGAGGTTTAAATCATAAAATATTAGAGTGTCAGTCCTCTTGTACTTAAGTCGGCATTGTGCATTTTGTATTAATTTCGGATGCAATTTCCGTGTTTCATCGTCAATAAGAAGGTCCAAGGTTTACAGTTAACCTGAAGTGAAGCATCGAAATCTAAAACTCAACTCACAGGAGAGGTTCAAATCATAGAAAGTTGGAGTGTCAGTCCACTTGTACTTAAGTCGGCATTGTGCCTTTTGTATTAAATTCGGATGCAATTTCTGTGTTTTATCGTCAATAAGACGGTCCAAGGTATACAGTAAATCTAAAGTGAAGCATCGGAATCTAAAACTGGTCTCAGAGGAGAGGTTAAAATCATAGAAACTTAGAGTGTCAGTCCTCTTGTACTTAAGTCGGCATTGTGACTTTTGTATAAAATTCGGATGCAATTTCTGTGTTTCATCGTCAATAAGAAGGTCCAAGGTATACAGTAAACCTGAAGTGAAGCATCGGAATCTAAAACTGACTCACAGGAGAGGTTCAAATCATAGAAAGTTAGAGTGTCAGTCCTCTTGTACTTAAGTCGGCATTGTGCCTTTTGTATTAAATTCGGGTGCAATTTCTTTGTTTCATCGTCAATAAGAAGGTCCAAGGTTTACAGTAAACCTGAAGTGAAGCATCGAAATCTAAAACTCAACTCACAGGAGAGGTTCAAATCATAGAAAGTTAGAGTGTCAGTCCTCTTGTACTTAAGTCGGCATTGTGCCTTTTGTATTAAATTCCGATGCAATTTCTGTGTTTCATTGTCAATAAGAAGGTCCAAGGGATACAGTATACCGGAAGTGAAACATCGGAATTTAAAACTGAACTCACAGGAGAGGTTCAAATCATAGAAAGTTAGAGTGTCAGTCCTCTTGTACTTAAGTCGGCATTGTGCCTTTTGTATTGAATTCGGATGCAATTTCTGTGTTTCATCGTCAATAAGAAGGTCCAAGGGATTCAGTATACCTGAAGTGAAGCATCGGAATCTAAAACTGGACTCACAGGACGGGTTCAAATCATAGAAAGATAGAGTGTCATCCTCTTGTACTTAAGTCGGCATTGTGCCTTTTGTATTAAATTTGGATGCAATTTCTGTGTTTCATCGTCAGCAAGAAGGTCCAAGGGATACAGTAAACCTGAAGTGAAGCATCAGAATATAAAACTGGACTCAAAGGAGAGGTTCAAATCATAGAATGTTAGAGTGTCAGTCCTCTTGTACTTGAGTCGGCATTGTGCCTTTTGTATTAAATTCGGATGCAATTTCTGTTTGTCATCGGCAATAAGAAGGTCCAACGGATGCAGTAAACCTGAAGTACAGCATCTGAATCTAAAACTGGACTCACAGAAGTGGTTCAAGTCATAGAATGTTAGGGTGTCAGTCCTCTTGTACTTAAGTCAGCATTGTGCCTTTTGTATTAAATTCGGATGCAATATTTGTGTTTCATCGTCAGTAAGAAGGTCCAAGGGATACAGTAAACCCGAAGTGAAGCATCGAAATCTAAAACTCAACTCACAGGAGAGGTTCAAATCATAGAAAGTTAGAGTGTCAGTCCTCTTGTACTTAAGTCGGCATTGTGCCTTTTGTATTAAATTCGGATGGAATTTCTGTGTTTCATCGTCAATAAGAAGGACTAAGTTATACAGTAAAACTGAAGTGAAGCAACAGAATCAAAAACTGGACTCACAGGAGAGGTTTAAATCAAAGAAAGTTACAAGGTCAGTCGTCTTGTACTTAAGTCGGCATTGTGCCTTTTGTATTAAATTCAGATGATATTTCTGTATTTCATCGTCAATAAGAAGGTCCAAGGTATACAGTAAACCTGAGGTGAAGCGTCGGAATCTAAAACTGGACTCGCAGGAGAGGTTCAAATCATAGAATGTTAGAGTGTCAGTCCTCTTGTACTTAAGTCGGCATTGTGCCTTTTGTATTAAATTCGGATGCAATTTCTGTGTTTCATCTTCAATAAGATGGTCCTAGGAATACAGTAAACCCGAAGTGAAGCATCGGATCTAAAACTGGACTAAGAGGAGAGGTTCAAATCATAGAAAGTTAGAGTGTCAGTCCTCTTGTACATAAGTCGGCATTGTGCCTTTTGTATTAAATTCGGATGCAATTTCTGTGTTTCAACGTCAATAAGAGGGTCCAAGGTATACAGTAAACCTGAAGTGAAGCATCGGAATCTAAAACTGGACTCACAGGAGAGGTTCAAATCATAGAAAATTAGAGCATCAGTCCTCGTGTACTTATGTCGGCATTGTGCCTTTTGTATTAAATTCGCATGCAATTTCTGTGCTTCATCGTCAATAAGAAGGTCCAAAGGATAAAGTAAACCTGAAGTGAAGCATCGGAATCTAAAACTGGACTCACAGGAGAGGTTCAAATCATAGAACGTTAGAGTGTCAGTCCTCTTGTACTTAAGTTGGCATTGTGCCTTTTGTATTAAATTCGGATGCAATTTCTGTGTTTCATCGTCAATAAGAATGTCCAAGGTATACAGTAAACCTGAAGCGAAGCATCGGAATCTACAACTCAACTCACAGGAGAGGTTCAAATCATAGAAACTTAGAGTGTCAGTCCTCATGTACTTGAGTCGGCTTTGTGCCTTTTGTATTAAATTCGGATGCAATTTCTGAGTTTCATCGTCAATAAGAAGGTCCATGGTATACAGTAAACCTGAAGTGAAGCATCGGAATCTAATACTGGATTCACACTAGAGGTTTAAATCATAAAATATTAGAGTGTCAGTCCTCTTGTACTTAAGTCGGCATTGTGCATTTTGTATTAATTTCGGATGCAATTTCCGTGTTTCATCGTCAATAAGAAGGTCCAAGGTTTACAGTTAACCTGAAGTGAAGCATCGAAATCTAAAACTCAACTCACAGGAGAGGTTCAAATCATAGAAAGTTGGAGTGTCAGTCCACTTGTACTTAAGTCGGCATTGTGCCTTTTGTATTAAATTCGGATGCAATTTCTGTGTTTTATCGTCAATAAGACGGTCCAAGGTATACAGTAAATCTAAAGTGAAGCATCGGAATCTAAAACTGGTCTCAGAGGAGAGGTTAAAATCATAGAAACTTAGAGTGTCAGTCCTCTTGTACTTAAGTCGGCATTGTGACTTTTGTATAAAATTCGGATGCAATTTCTGTGTTTCATCGTCAATAAGAAGGTCCAAGGTATACAGTAAACCTGAAGTGAAGCATCGGAATCTAAAACTGACTCACAGGAGAGGTTCAAATCATAGAAAGTTAGAGTGTCAGTCCTCTTGTACTTAAGTCGGCATTGTGCCTTTTGTATTAAATTCGGGTGCAATTTCTTTGTTTCATCGTCAATAAGAAGGTCCAAGGTTTACAGTAAACCTGAAGTGAAGCATCGAAATCTAAAACTCAACTCACAGGAGAGGTTCAAATCATAGAAAGTTAGAGTGTCAGTCCTCTTGTACTTAAGTCGGCATTGTGCCTTTTGTATTAAATTCCGATGCAATTTCTGTGTTTCATTGTCAATAAGAAGGTCCAAGGGATACAGTATACCGGAAGTGAAACATCGGAATTTAAAACTGAACTCACAGGAGAGGTTCAAATCATAGAAAGTTAGAGTGTCAGTCCTCTTGTACTTAAGTCGGCATTGTGCCTTTTGTATTGAATTCGGATGCAATTTCTGTGTTTCATCGTCAATAAGAAGGTCCAAGGGATTCAGTATACCTGAAGTGAAGCATCGGAATCTAAAACTGGACTCACAGGACGGGTTCAAATCATAGAAAAATAGAGTGTCATCCTCTTGTACTTAAGTCGGCATTGTGCCTTTTGTATTAAATTTGGATGCAATTTCTGTGTTTCATCGTCAGCAAGAAGGTCCAAGGGATACAGTAAACCTGAAGTGAAGCATCAGAATATAAAACTGGACTCAAAGGAGAGGTTCAAATCATAGAATGTTAGAGTGTCAGTCCTCTTGTACTTGAGTCGGCATTGTGCCTTTTGTATTAAATTCGGATGCAATTTCTGTTTGTCATCGGCAATAAGAAGGTCCAAGGGATGCAGTAAACCTGAAGTACAGCATCTGAATCTAAAACTGGACTCACAGAAGTGGTTCAAGTCATAGAATGTTAGGGTGTCAGTCCTCTTGTACTTAAGTCAGCATTGTGCCTTTTGTATTAAATTCGGATGCAATATTTGTGTTTCATCGTCAGTAAGAAGGTCCAAGGGATACAGTACACCTGAAGTGAAGCATTGGAATCTAAAAAAGACTCACAGGAGCGGTTGAATCATTGAAAGTTAGAGCGTCAGTCCTCTTGTACTTATGTCGGCATTATGCCTTTGTATTAAATTGCATGCAATTTCTGTGCTTCATCGTCAATAAGAAGGTCCAAAGGATACAGTAAACCTGAAGTGAAGCATCGGAATCTAAAAGTGGACTCACAGGAGAGGTTGAAATCATAGAACGTTAGAGTGTCAGTCCTCTTGTACTTAAGTTGACATTGTGCTTTTTGTATTAAATTCTAATGCAATTTCTGTGTTTCATCGTCAATAAGAATGTCCAAGGTATACAGTAAACCTGAAGCGTAGCATCGAAATCTACAACTCAACTCACAGGAGAGGTTAAAATCATAAAAAATTAGAGTGTCAGTCCTCATGTACTTGAGTCGGCATTGTGCGTTTTGTATTAAATTCGGATGCAATTTCTGTGTTTCATCGTCAATAAGAAGGTCCAAGGTATACAGTAAACCTGAAGTGAAGCATCGGAATCTAAAACTGACTCACAGGCGAGGTTCAAATCATAGAAAGTTAGAGTGTCGGTCCTCTTGTACTTAAGTCGGCATTGTGCCTTTTGTATTAAATTCGGATGCAATTTCTGTGTTTCATCGTCAATAAGAAGGTCCTAGGTTTACAGTAAACCTGAAGTGAGGCATCGAAATCTAAAACTCAACTCACAGGAGATTAACAAGTAATAGAAAGTTAGAGTGTCACTCCTCTTGTACTTAAGTCGGCATTGTGCCTTTTGTATTAAATTCGGATGGAATTTCTGTGTTTCATCGTCAATAAGAAGGACCAAGGTATACAGTAAACCTGAAATGAAGCAACAGAATCTAAAACTGGACTCACAGGAGAGGTTTAAATCATAGAAGTTACAGGGTCAGTCCTCTTGTAGTTAAGTCGGCATTGTGCCTTTTGTATTAAATTCAGATGCAATTTCTGTGTTTCATCGTCTATAAGATGGTCCTAGGAATACAGTAAACCTGAAGTGTAGCAACGGATCTAAAACTGGTCTCACAGGAGAGGTTCAAATCATAGAAAGTTAGATTGTCAGTCCTCTTGTACTTATGTCGGCATTGTGCCTTTTGTTATAAATTCGGATGCAATTTCTGTGTTTCATCGTCAATAAGAAGGTCCAAGGTATACAGTGAACCTGAAGTGAATCATCGGAATTTAAAACTGAACTCACATGAGAGGTTCAAATCATAGAAACTTAGAGTGTCAGTCCTCTTGTACTTAAGTCGGCATTGTGCCTTTTGTATTGAATTCGGATGCAATTTCTGTGTTTCATCGTCAATAAGAAAGTCCAAGGGATTCAGTATACCTGAAGTGCAGCATCGTAATCTAAAACTGGACTCACAAGAGAGGTTCAAATCATAGAATGTTAGAGTGTCAGTCCTCATGTACTTAAGTCGGCATTGTGCCTTTTGTATTAATTTCGGATGCAATTTCTGTGTTTCATCGTAATGAAGAAGGTCCAAGGTATACAGTAAAACAAAGGGAAGCATCGGAATCTTAAACTTCACTCTCAGGAGCGGTTCAAATCATAGAAAGTTAGAGTGTCAGTCCTCTTGTACTTAAGTCGGCATTGTGCTTTTTGTATTAGATTCGGATGCAATTTCTGTGTTTCATCGTCAATAAGAATGACCAAGGTATACAGTAAACCTGAAGTGAAGCATCGGAATCTACAACTCAACTCACAGGAGAGGTTTAAATCATAGAAAGTTAGAGTGTCAATCCTCTTGTACTTAAGTCGGCATTGTGCCTTTTGTATAAAATTCGGATGCAATTTCTGTGTTTCTTCTTCAATAAGAAGGTCCAAGGGATACAGTAAACCTGAAGTGAAGCATGGGAATCTAAAACTGGACTCACAGGACAGGTTTAAATCATAGAATGTTAGAGTGTCAGTCCTCTTGTACTTAAGTCGGCATTGTGCCTTTTGTATTAAATTCGGATGCAATTTCTGAGCTTCATCGTCAATAAGGTGGTCCAAGGGATACAGTAAACCTGAAGTGAAGCATCGGAATCTAAAACTGGACTCACAGGAGAGGTTCAAATCATAGAAAGTTAGAGTGGCAGTCCTCTTGTACTTAAGTCGGCATTGTGCTTTTGTATAAAATTCGGATGCAATTTCTGTGTTTCATCGTGAATAAGAAGGTCCAAGGGATACAGTAAACCTGAAGTGAAGCATCGGAATCTCAAACTGGACTCACAGGAGAGGTTCAAATCATAGAAAGTTAGAGTGTCAGTCCTCTTGTACTTAAGTCGGCATTGTGCCTTTTGTATTAAATTCGGATGCAATTTCTGTGCTTCCTCGTCAATAAGAAGGTCCAAGGTATACAGAAAACCTGAAGAGAAAGCATCGGAATCTAAAAATGGACTCACAGGAGCGGTACTTAAGTCGGCATTGTGCCTTTTGTATTAAATTCGGATGCAATTTCTGTGCTTCATCGTCAATAAGAAGGTCCAAGGTATACAGAAAACCTGAAGAGAAAGCATCGGAATCTAAAACTGGAAGCACAGGAGCGGTTCATATCATAGAAAATTAGAGTGTCAGTCCTCTTGTATTTAATTCGGCATTGTGCCTTTTGTATTAAATTCGGATGCAATTTCTGTGTTTCATCGTCAATAAGATGGTCCAAGGTTTACAGTAAACCTGAAGTGAAGCATCGAAATCTAAAACTCAACTCAGAGGAGAGGTTCAAATCATAGAAAGTTAGAGTGGCAGTCCTCTTGTACCTAAGTCGGCATTGTGCTTTTGTATTGTTCGGATGCAATTTCTGTGTTTCATCGTGAATAAGAAGGTCCAAGGGATACAGTAAACCTGAAGTGAAGCATCGGAATCTCAAACTGGACTCACATTAGAGGTTCAAATCATAGAGAGTTAGAGTGTCAGTCCTCTTGTACTTAAGTCGGCATTGTGCCTTTTGTATTAAATTCGGATGCAATTTCTGTGTTTCATCGTGAATAAGAAGGTCCAAGGGATACAGTAAACCTGAAGTGAAGCATCGGAATCTAAAACTGGACTCACAGAAGAGGATCATATCATAGAACTTTAGGGTGTCAGTCCTCTTGTACGTAAGTCGGCATTGTGGCTTTTGCATTAAATTTGGGTGCAATTTCTGTGTTTCATCATCAATAAGACGGTCCAAGGTATCCAGTAAACCTGAAGTGAAGCATCGGAATCTAAAATCTGGTCTCACAGGAGAGGTTTAAATCATAGAAAGTTAGAGTGTCAGTCCTCTTGTACTTAAGTCGGCATTGTGCCTTTTGTATTAAATTCGGATGCAATTTCTGTGTTTCATCGTCAATAAGATGGTCCAAGGGTTACAGTAAACCTGAAGTGGAGCATCGAAATCTAGAACTCAACACAGAGGAGAGGTTCAAATCATAGAAAGTTAGAGTGGCAGTCCTCTTGTACTTAAGTCGGCATTGTGCCTTTTGTATTAAATTCGGATGCAATTTCTGTGTTTCATCGTCAATAAGAAGGTCCAAGGGATACAGTAAACCTAAAGTGAAGCATCGGAATCTAAAAATGGACTCACAGGAGCGGTTAAATCGTAGAAAGTTTGAGTGTCAGTCCTCTTGTACTTACGTCGGCATTGTGCTTTTGTATTACATTCGGATGCAATTTCTGTGTTTCATCGTCAATAAGAAGGTCCAAGGGATACAGTAAACGTGAAGTGAAGCATCGGAATCTCAAACTGGGCTCACAGGAGAGGTTCAAATCATAGAAAGTTAGAGTGTCAGTCCTCTTGTACTTAAGTCGACATTGTGCCTTTTGTAATAAATTCGGATGCAATTTCTGTGCTTCATCGTCAACAAGAAGGTCCAAGGTATACAGAAAACCTGAAGAGAAAGCATCGGAATCTAAAAATGGACTCACAGGAGCGGTTAAATCATAGAAAGTTGGAGTGTCAGTCCTCTTGTACTTAAGTCGGCATTGTGCCTTTTGTATTAAATTCGGATGCAATATCTGTGTTTCATCGTCAATAAGAAGGTCCAAGGTAAGCTGTAAACCTGAAGTGAAGCATCGGAATCTAAAACTGGTCTCACAGGAGAGGTTTAAATCATAGAAAGAGAGAGTGTCAGTCCTCTTGTACTTAAGTCGGCATTGTGCCTTTTGTATTAAATTCGGATGCAATTTCTGTGTTTCATCGTCAATAAGATGGTCCAAGGTTTACAGTTAACCTGAAGTGAAGCATCGAAATCGAAAACTCAACTCAGAGGAGAGGTTCAAATCATGGAAAGTTACAGTGGCAGTCCTCTTGTACTTAAGTCGGCATTGTGCCTTTTGTATTAAATTCGGATACAATTTCTGTGTTTCATCGTCAATAAGATGGTCCAAGGGATACAGTAAACCTAAAGTGAAGCATCGGAATCTAAAAATGGACTCACAGGAGCGGTTAAATCGTAGAAATTTGGAGTGTCAGTCCTCTTGTACTTAAGTCGGCATTGTGCTTTTGTATTAAATTCGGATGCAATTTCTGTGTTTCATCGTCAATAAGAAGGTCCAAGGGATACAGTAAACCTGAAGTGAAGCATCGGAATCTCAAACTGGACTCACAGAAAAGGTTCAAATCATAGAAAGTGAAGGTGTCTGTCCTCTTGTACTTAAGTCGGCATTGTGCCTTTTGTAATAAATTCGGATGCAATTTCTGTGTTTCATCGTCAATAAGAAGGACCAAGGGTTACAGTTAACCTGAAGTGAAGCATCGGAATCTAAAACTGGACTCTCAGGAGAGGCTGAAATCATAGACCGTTAGAGTGTCAGTCCTCTTGTACTTAAGTCGGTATTGTGCCTTTTGTATGAAATTCGGATGCAATTTCTGTGTTTCATCGTCAGTAAGACGGTCCAAGGTATACAGTAAACCTGAAGTGAAGCATCGGAATCTAAAACTGGAAGCACAGGAGAGGTTCATATCATAGAAAGTTAGAGTGTCAGTCGTCTTGTATTTATGTCGG
This sequence comes from Schistocerca americana, assembly GCF_021461395.2. NCBI lineage: Eukaryota > Metazoa > Arthropoda > Insecta > Orthoptera > Acrididae > Schistocerca > Schistocerca americana. The sequence goes on from NC_060126.1 coordinate 18,111,653, forward strand.
CATTGTGCCTTTTGTATTAAATTCGGATACAATTTCTGTGTTTCATCGTCAATAAGATGGTCCAAGGGATACAAAACCTGAAGTGAAGCATCGGAATCTCAAACTGGACTCACAGGAGAGGTTCAAATCATAGAAAGTGAAGGTATCAGTCCTCTTGTACTTAAGTCGGCATTGTGCCTTTTGTATTAATTTCGGAAGCAATTTCTGAGCTTCATCGTCAATACGCAGGTCCAAGGGATACAGTAAACCTGAAGTGAAGCATCGAAATCTAAAACTCAACTCAGAGGAGAGGTTCAAATCATAGAAAGTTACAGTGGCAGTCCTCTTGTACTTAAGTCGGCATTGTGCATTTTGTATTAAATTCGGATGCAATTTCTGTGTTTCATCGTGAATACGAAGGTCCAAGGGATACTCTAAACCTGAAGTGAAGCATCGGAATCTCAAACTGGACTCACAGGAGAGGTTCAAATCATAGAAAGTTAGAGTGTCAGTCCTCTTGTACTTAAGTCGGCATTGTGCCTTTTGTATTAAATTCGGATGCAATTTCTGTGCTTCATCGTCAATAAGAAGGTCCAAGGTATACAGAAAACCTGAAGAGAAAGCATCGGAATCTAAAACTGGAAGCACAGGAGAGGTTCATATCATAGAAAATTAGAGTGTCAGTCCTCTTGTATTTAATTCGGCATTGTGCCTTTTGTATTAAATTCGGATGCAATTTCTGTGTTTCATTGTCAATAAGATGGTCCAAGGTTTACAGTAAACCTGAAGTGAAGCATCGAAATCTAAAACTCAACTCAGAGGAGAGGTTCAAATCATAGAAAGTTAGAGTGGCAGTCCTCTTGTACCTAAGTCGGCATTGTGCTTTTGTATTGTTCGGATGCAATTTCTGTGTTTCATCGTGAATAAGAAGGTCCAAGGGATACAGTAAACCTGAAGTGAAGCATCGGAATCTCAAACTGGACTCACATTAGAGGTTCAAATCATAGAGAGTTAGAGTGTCACTCCTCTTGTACTTAAGTCGGCATTGTGCCTTTTGTATTAAATTCGGATGCAATTTCTGTGTTTCATCGTGAATAAGAAGGTCCAAGGGATACAGTAAACCTGAAGTGAAGCATCGGAATCTAAAACTGGACTCACAGGAGAGGATCATATCATAGAACTTTAGGGTGTCAGTCCTCTTGTACGTAAGTCGGCATTGTGGCTTTTGCATTAAATTTGGGTGCAATTTCTGTGTTTCATCATCAATAAGACGGTCCAAGGTATCCAGTAAACCTGAAGTGAAGCATCGGAATCTAAAATCTGGTCTCACAGGAGAGGTTTAAATCATAGAAAGTTAGAGTGTCAGTCCTCTTGTACTTAAGTCGGCATTGTGCCTTTTGTATTAAATTCGGATGCAATTTCTGTGTTTCATCGTCAATAAGATGGTCCAAGGGTTACAGTAAACCTGAAGTGGAGCATCGAAATCTAGAACTCAACACAGAGGAGAGGTTCAAATCATAGAAAGTTAGAGTGGCAGTCCTCTTGTACTTAAGTCGGCATTGTGCCTTTTGTATTAAATTCGGATGCAATTTCTGTGTTTCATCGTCAATAAGAAGGTCCAAGGTTTACAGTTAACCTGAAGTGAAGCATCGGAATCTAAAAATGGACTCACAGGAGCGGTTAAATCGTAGAAAGTTTGAGTGTCAGTCCTCTTGTACTTACGTCGGCATTGTGCTTTTGTATTACATTCGGATGCAATTTCTGTGTTTCATCGTCAATAAGAAGGTCCAAGGTAAGCTGTAAACCTGAAGTGAAGCATCGGAATCTAAAACTGGTCTCACAGGAGAGGTTTAAATCATAGAAAGAGAGAGTGTCAGTCCTCTTGTACTTAAGTCGGCATTGTGCCTTTTGTATTAAATTCGGATGCAATTTCTGTGTTTCATCGTCAATAAGATGGTCCAAGGTTTACAGTTAACCTGAAGTGAAGCATCGAAATCGAAAACTCAACTCAGAGGAGAGGTTCAAATCATGGAAAGTTACAGTGGCCGTCCTCTTGTACTTAAGTCGGCATTGTGCCTTTTGTATTAAATTCGGATACAATTTCTGTGTTTCATCGTCAATAAGATGGTCCAAGGGATACAGTAAACCTAAAGTGAAGCATCGGAATCTAAAAATGGACTCACAGGAGCGGTTAAATCGTAGAAATTTGGAGTGTCAGTCCTCTTGTACTTAAGTCGGCATTGTGCTTTTGTATTAAATTCGGATGCAATTTCTGTGTTTCATCGTCAATAAGATGGTCCAAGGGATACAGTAAACCTGAAGTGAAGCATCGGAATCTCAAACTGGACTCACAGAAAAGGTTCAAATCATAGAAAGTGAAGGTGTCTGTCCTCTTGTACTTAAGTCGGCATTGTGCCTTTTGTAATAAATTCGGATGCAATTTCTGTGTTTCATCGTCAATAAGAAGGACCAAGGGTTACAGTTAACCTGAAGTGAAGCATCGGAATCTAAAACTGGACTCTCAGGAGAGGTTCAAATCATAGAAAGTTAGAGTGTCAGTCCTCTTGTACTTAAGTCGGCATTGTGCCTTTTGTATTAAATTCGGATGCAATTTCTGTGCTTCATCGTCAATAAGAAGGTCCAAGGTATACAGAAAACCTGAAGAGAAAGCATCGGAATCTAAAAATGGACTCACAGGAGCGGTTAAATCATAGAAAGTTGGAGTGTCAGTCCTCTTGTACTTAAGTCGGCATTGTGCCTTTGGTATTTAATTCGGGTGCAATATCTGTGTTTCATCGTCAATAAGAAGGTCCAAGGTAAGCTGTAAACCTGAAGTGAAGCATCGGAATCTAAAACTGGTCTCACAGGAGAGGTTTAAATCATAGAAAGAGAGAGTGTCAGTCCTCTTGTACTTAAGTCGGCATTGTGTCTTTTGTATTAAATTCGGATGCAATTTCTGTGTTTCATCGTCAATAAGGAGGTCCAAGGTTTACAGTAAACCTGAAGTGAAGCATCGAAATCTAAAACTCAACTCACAGGAGAGGCTCAGATCATATAAAGTTAGAGTGTCAGTCCTCTTGTACTGAAGTCGGCATTGTGCCTTTTGTATTAAATTCGGATGCAATTTCTGTGTTTCATCGTAAATAAGATGGTCCAAGGTTTACAGTAACCCTGAAGTGAAGCATCGAAATCTAAAACTCAACTCAGAGGAGAGGTTCAAATCATAGAAAGTTAGAGTGGCAGTCCACTTGTACTTAAGTCGGCGTTGTGCCTTTTATATTAAATTCGGATACAATTTCTGTGTTTTATCGTCAATAAGAAGGTCCAATGGATACAGTAAACCTAAAGTGAAGCATCAGAATCTAAAAATGGACTCAATGGAGCGGTCAAATCGTAGAATGTTGGAGTGTCAGTCCTCTTGTACTTAAGTCGGTATTGTGCTTTTGTATTAAATTCGGATGCAATGTCTGTGTATCATCGTCAATAAGAAGGTCCAAGGGATACAGTAAACCTGAAGTGAAGCATCGGAATCTCAAACTGGACTCACAGGAGAGGTTCAAATCATAGAAAGTTAGAGTGTCTGTCCTCTTGTACTTAAGTCGGCATTGTGCCTTTTGTAATAAATTCGGATGCAATTTCTGTGTATCATCGTCAATAAGTAGGACCAAGGGTTACAGTTAACCTGAAGTGAAGCATCGGAATCTAAAACTGGACTCTCAGGAGAGGTTGAAATCATAGAAAGTTAGTGTGTCAGTCCTCTTGTACTTAAGTCGGCATTGTGCATTTTGTATTAAATTGTATGCAATTTCTGTGTTTCATCGTCAATAAGATTGACCAAGGTATACAGTAAACCTGAAGTGAAGCATCGGAATCTACAACTCAACTCACAGGAGAGGTGTAAATAATAGAAAGTTAGAGTGTCAATCCTCTTGTACTTGAGTCGGCATTGTTCCTTTTGTACTAAATTCGGATGCAATTTCTGTGTTTCATTGTCAATAAGAAGGTCCAAGGTATACAGTAAACCTGAAGTGAAGCATCGGAATCTAAAACTGGACGCACAGGACAGGTTCATATCATAGAAAGTTAGAGTGTCAGTCCTCTTGTACCTAAGTCGGAATTGTGGCTTTTGTATTAAATTCGTGTGCAATTTCTGTGTTTCATCATCAATAAGACGGTCCAAGGTATGCAGTAAACCTGAAGTGAAGCATCGGAATCTCAAACTGGACTCACAGGAGAGGTTCAAATCATAGAAAGTGAAGGTGTCAGTTCTCTTGTACTTAAGTCGGCATTGTGCCTTTTGTAATAAATTCGGATGCAATTTCTGTGTTTCATCGTCAATAAGAAGGACCAAGGGTTACAGTTAACCTGAAGTCAAGCATCGGAATCTAAAACTGGACTCTCAGGAGAGGTTGAAATCATAGAACGTTAGAGTGTCAGTCCTCTTGTACTTAAGTCGGTATTGTGCCTTTTTGTATGAAAATCGGATGCAATTTCTGTGTTTCATCGTCAATAAGTCGGTCCAAGGTATACAGTAAACCTGAAGTGAAGCATCGGAATCTAAAACTGGAAGCACAGGAGAGGTTCATATCATGGAAAGTTAGAGTGTCAGTCCTCTTGGGTTTATGTCGGCTTTGTGCCTTTTGTATTAAATTCGGATGCAATTTCTGTGTTTCATCGTGAATACGAAGGTCCAAGGGATACAGTAAACCTGAAGTGAAGCATCGGAATCTCAAACTGGACTCACAGGAGAGGTTTAAATCATAGAAAGTTAGAGTGTCAGTCCTCTTGTACTTAAGTCGGCATTGTGCCTTTTGTATTAAATTCGGATGCAACTTTCTGTGCTTCATCGTCAATAACAAGGTCCAAGGTATACAGAAAACCTGAAGAGAAAGCATCGGAATCTAAAAATGGACTCACAGGAGCGGATAAATCATAGAAAGTTGGAGTGTCAGTCCTCTTGTACTTAAGTCGTCATTGTGCCTTTTGTATTAAATTCGGATGCAATTTCTGTGTTTCATCGTCAATAAGAAGGTCCAAGGTAAGCAGTAAACCTGAAGTGAAGCATCGGAATCTAAAACTGGTCTCACAGGCGAGGTTTAAATCATAGAAAGAGAGAGTGTCAGTCCTCTTGTACTTAAGTCGGCATTGTGCCTTTTGTATTAAATTCGGATGCAATTTCTGTGTTTCATCGTCAATAAGAAGGTCCAAGGGGTGCAGTAAACCTGAAGTGAAGCATCGGAATCTAAAACTGGTCTCACAGGAGAGGATCATATCATAGAACTTTAGATTTACAGTCCTCTTGTACTTAAGTCGGCATTGTGGCTTTTGTATTAAATTCGGGTGCAATTTCTGTGTTTCATCATCAATAAGACGGTCCAAGGTATACAGTAAACCTGAAGTGCGGCATCGGAATCTAAAATCTGGTCTCACAGGAGAGGTTTAAATCATAGAAAGTTAGAGTGTCAGTCCTCTTTTACTTAAGTCGGCATTGTGCATTTTGTATTAAATTCGGATGCAATTTCTGTGTTTTCATCGTCAATAAGATGGTCCAAGGTTTACAGTAAACCTGAAGTGTAGCATCGAAATCTAAAACTCAACTCAGAGGAGAGGTTCAAATCATAGAAAGTTAGAGTGGCAGTCCTCTTTTACTTAAGTCGGCATTGTGCTTTTGTATTAAATTCGGATGCAATTTCTGTCTTTCATCGTCAATAAGAAGGTCCAAGGGATACAGTAAACCTGAAGTGAAGCATCGGAATCTCAAACTGGACTCACAGGAGAGGTTCAAATCATAGAAAGTTAGAGTGTCAGTCCTCTTGTACTTAAGTCGGCATTGTGCATTTTGTATTAAATTGTATGCAATTTCGGTGTTTCATCGTCAATAAGATTGACCAAGGTATACAGTAAACCTGAAGTGAAGCATCGGAATCTAAAACTCAACTCACAGGAGAGGTGTAAATAATAGAAAGTTAGAGTGTCAATCCTCTTGTACTTAAGACGGCATTATTCCTTTTGTACTAAATTCGGATGCAATTTCTCTGTTTCATTGTCAACAAGAAGGTCCAAGGTATACAGTCAACCTGAAGTGAAGCATCGGAATCTAAAACTGGACGCACAGGAAAGGTTCATATCGTAGAAAGTTAGAGTGTCAGTCCTCTTGTACCTAAGTTGGAATTGTGGCTTTTGTATTAAATTCGTGTGCAATTTCCGTGTTTCATCATCAATAAGACGGTCCAAAGTGTGCAGTAAACCTGAAGTGAAGCATCGGAATCTAAAACTGGTCTCACAGGAGAGGTTTAAATCATAGAAAGTTAGAGTGTCAGTCCTCTTGTACTTAAGTCGGCATTGTGCCTTTTGTATTAAATTCGGATGCAATTTCTGTGTTTCATCGTCAATAAAATCGTCCAAGGTTTACAGTAAACCTGAAGTGAAGCATCGAAATCTAAAACTCAACTCAGAGGAGAGGTTCAAATCATAGAAAGTTAGAGTGTCAGTCCTCTTGTACTTAGGTCGGCATTGTGCATTTTGTTTTAAATTCGGATGCAATTTCTGTGTTTCATCGTCAATAAGTAGGACCTAGGGATACAGTAAACCTGAAGTGAAGCATCGGAATCTAAAACTGGACTCACAGTAGCGGTTCCAATCATAGAACGTTACAGTGTCAGTCCTCTTGTACTTAAGTCGGCATTGTGCCTTTTGTATTAAATTCGGATGCAGTTTCTGTATTTTATTGTCAGTAAGAAGGTCCAAGGTATAGGGTAAACCTGAAGTGAAGCATCGGAATCTAAAACTGGACTCACAGGAGGGGTTCAAATCATAGAAAGTTAGAGTGTCAGTCCTCTTGTACTTAAGTCGGCATTGTGCCTTTGTATTAAATTTGGATGCAATTTCTGTGTTTTATCGTCAATAAGAAGATTCAAAGAATACAGGTAACCTGAAGTGAAGCATCGGAATCTCAAACTGGACTCAGAGGAGAGGTTCAAATCATAGAACGTTACAGTGTCAGTCCTCTTGTACTTAAGTCGGCATTGTGCCTTTTGTATTAAATTCGGATGCAGTTTCTGTATTTTATTGTCAGTAAGAAGGTCCAAGGGGTACAGTTAACCTGAAGTGAAGCATCCGAATCTAAAACTGGACTCACAGGAGAGGTTCAAATCATAGACAGTTAGAGTGTCAGTCCTCTTGTACTTAAGTCGGCATTGTGCCTTTTGTATTAAATTTGGATGCAATCTCTGAGTTTCATCGTCAATAAGAAGATTCAAAGAATACAGGTAACCTGAAGTGAAGCATCGGAATCTCAAACTGGACTCAGAGGAGAGGTTCAAATCATAGAAAGTTTGAGTGTCAGTCCTCTTGTACTTAAGTCGGCATTGTGCATTTTGTATCAAATTGGATGCAATTTCTGTGTTTCATCGTCAATAAGATTGACCAAGGTATACAGTAAACCTGAAGTGAAGCATCGGAATCTACAACTCAACTCACAGGAGAGGTGTAAATCATAGAAAATTAGAGTGTCAGCCCTCCTGTACTTAAGTCGGCATTGTGCCTTTTGTATTAAATTCGGATGCAATTTCTGTGTTTCATCGTCAATAAGAAGGTCCAAGGTATACAGTAAACCTGAAGTGAGGCGTCGGAATCTAAAGCTGGACTCACAGGAGAGGTTCAAATCATAGAAAGTTAAAGTGTCAGTCCTCTTGTACTTAAGTCGGCAATGTGCCTCTTGTATTAAATTCGGATGCAATTTCTGTGTTTCATCGTCAATAAGATGGTCCTAGGAATACAGTAAACCTGAAGTGAAGCATCGGATCCAAAACTAGACTCACAGGAGAGGTTCAAATCGTAGAAAGTTAGAGTGTCAGTCCTCTTGTACTTAAGTCGGCATTGTGCCTTTTGTATTAAATTCGGATGGAATTTCTGTGTTTCATCGTCAATAAGAAGGTCCAAGGTATACAGTAAACCTGAAGTGAAGCATCGGGATCTACAACTCAACTCACAGGAGAGGTTCAAATCATAGAAAGTTAGAGTGCCAGTCCTCTTGTCCTTAAGTCGGCATTGTGCCTTTTGTATTAAATTCGCAAGCAATCTCTGTGCTTCATCGTCAATAAGAAGGTCCAAGGGATACAGAAACCCGGAAGTGAAGCATCGGAATCTCAAACAGGACTCACAGGAGAGGTTCAAATCATAGAAAGATAGAGTGTCTGCCCTCTTGTACTTAAGTCGGCATTGTGCCTTTTGTATTAAATTCGGATGCCATTTCTGTGTTTCATCGTCAATAAGAAGGTCCAAGGTTTACAGTAAACCTGAAGTGAACCGTCGGAATCTAAAACTGGACTCACAGGAGAGGTTCAAATCATAGAAAGTTAGAGTGTCAGTCCTCTTGTACTTAAGCCGGCATTGTTTCTCTTGTATTAAATTCGGATGCAATTTCTGTGTTTCATCATCAATAAAAAGGTCCAAGGGATACAGTAAACCTGAATTGAAGCATCGGAATCTAAACTGGACTCATAGGAGAGGTTCAAATCATAGAAAGTTACAATGTCAGTCCTCTTGTACTTAAGTCGGCATTGTGCCTTTTGTATTAAATTCGGATGCAATATCTGTCTTTCATCGTCAATAAGAATATCCAAGTGATACAGTAAACCTGAAGTGAAGCATCGGAATATAAAACTGGACTCACAGGAGCGGTTAAATCATAGAAAGTTAGAGTGTCAGTCCTCTTGTACCTAAGTCGGCAGTGTGCCTTTCGTATTAAATTCGCATGCAATATTTGTGCTTCATCGTCAATAAGAAGGTCCAAGGGATACAGTAAACCTGTAGTGAAGCATCGGAATCTAAAACTGGATTCACACGAGAGGTTTAATTCATAGAAAGTTAGAGTGTCATTCCTCTTGTACTTAAGTCGGCATTGTGCCTTTTGTATTAAATTCGCAAGCAAATTCTGTGCTTCATCGTCAATAAGAAGGTCCAACGGATACAGAAAACCTGAAGTAAAGCGTCGGAATCTCAAACTGGACTCACAGGAGAGGTTCAAATCATAGAAAGTTAGAGTGTCAGTCCTCTTGTACTTAAGTCGGCATTGTTTCTCTTGTATTAAATTCGGATGCAAGTTCTGTGTTTCATCAACATTAAGACGGTCCAAGGTATACAGTAAACCTGAAGTGAAGCATCGGAATCTAAAACTGACTCACAGGATAGGTTCAAAACTTAGAACGTTAGAGTGACAGTCCTCTTGTACTTAAGTCGGCATTGTGCCTTTTGTATTAAATTCGGATGCAATTTCTGTGTTTCATCGTCAATAAGAAGGTCCAAGGTTTACAGTAAACCTGAAGTGAAGCATCGAAATCTAAAACTCAACTCAGAGGAGAGGTTCAAATCATAGAAAGTTAGAGTGTAAGTTCACTTATACTTAAGTCGGCATTGTGCCTTTTGTATTAAATTCGGATGCAATTTCTGTGTTTCATCGTCAATAAGAAGGTCCAAGGGATACAGTAAACCTGAAGTGAAGCATCGGAATCTAAAACTCAACCCACAGAAGAGGTTCAAATCATAGAAAGTTAGAGTGTCAGTTTTCTTGTACATTAGCTTGCATTTTGCCTTTTGTATTAAATTCGGTTGCAATTTCTGTGTTTCATCGTCAATAAGAATGTTTAAGGTATACAGTAAACCTGAAGTGAAGCATCGGAATCTACAACTCAACTCACAGGAGAGGTTCAAATCATAGAACGTTAGAGTGTCAGTCCTCTTGTACTAGAGTCAGCATTGTGCATTTTTTACTAAATTCGGATGCAATTTCTGTGTTTCATCGTCAATAAGTAGGTCCATGGTATACAGTAAACCTGTAGTGAAGCATCGGAATCTAAAACTGGATTCACACGAGAGGTTTAAATCATAGAAAGTTAGAGTGTCAGTCCTCTTGTACTTAAGTCGGCATTGTGCCTTTTGTATTAAATTCGGATGCAATTTCTGTCTTTCATCGTCAATAAGAAGGTCCAAGGTATACAGTAAAACAGAAGTGAAGCATCGTAATCTAAAACTGACTCACAGGAGAGTTTCAAATCATAGAAAGTTAGAGTGTCAGTCCTCTTGTACTTAAGTCGGCATTGTGCCTTTTGTATTAAATTCGGATGCTATTTCTGTGTTTCATCGTGAATACGAAGGTCCAAGGGATACAGTAAACCTGAAGTGAAGCATCGGAATCTCAAACTGGACTCACAGGAGAGGTTTAAATCATAGAAAGTTAGAGTGTCAGTCCTCTTGTACTTAAGTCGGCATTGTGCCTTTTGTATTAAATTCGGATGCAATTTCTGTGCTTCATCGTCAATAACAAGGTCCAAGGTATACAGAAAACCTGAAGAGAAAGCATCGGAATCTAAAAATGGACTCACAGGAGCGGATAAATCATAGAAAGTTGGAGTGTCAGTCCTCTTGTACTTAAGTCGTCATTGTGCCTTTTGTATTAAATTCGGATGCAATTTCTGTGTTTCATCGTCAATAAGAAGGTCCAAGGTAAGCAGTAAACCTGAAGTGAAGCATCGGAATCTAAAACTGGTCTCACAGGCGAGGTTTAAATCATAGAAAGAGAGAGTGTCAGTCCTCTTGTACTTAAGTCGGCATTGTGCCTTTTGTATTAAATTCGGATGCAATTTCTGTGTTTCATCGTCAATAAGAAGGTCCAAGGGGTGCAGTAAACCTGAAGTGAAGCATCGGAATCTAAAACTGGTCTCACAGGAGAGGATCATATCATAGAACTTTAGATTTACAGTCCTCTTGTACTTAAGTCGGCATTGTGGCTTTTGTATTAAATTCGGGTGCAATTTCTGTGTTTCATCATCAATAAGACGGTCCAAGGTATACAGTAAACCTGAAGTGCGGCATCGGAATCTAAAATCTGGTCTCACAGGAGAGGTTTAAATCATAGAAAGTTAGAGTGTCAGTCCTCTTTTACTTAAGTCGGCATTGTGCATTTTGTATTAAATTCGGATGCAATTTCTGTGTTTCATCGTCAATAAGATGGTCCAAGGTTTACAGTAAACCTGAAGTGTAGCATCGAAATCTAAAACTCAACTCAGAGGAGAGGTTCAAATCATAGAAAGTTAGAGTGGCAGTCCTCTTTTACTTAAGTCGGCATTGTGCTTTTGTATTAAATTCGGATGCAATTTCTGTCTTTCATCGTCAATAAGAAGGTCCAAGGGATACAGTAAACCTGAAGTGAAGCATCGGAATCTCAAACTGGACTCACAGGAGAGGTTCAAATCATAGAAAGTTAGAGTGTCAGTCCTCTTGTACTTAAGTCGGCATTGTGCATTTTGTATTAAATTGTATGCAATTTCGGTGTTTCATCGTCAATAAGATTGACCAAGGTATACAGTAAACCTGAAGTGAAGCATCGGAATCTAAAACTCAACTCACAGGAGAGGTGTAAATAATAGAAAGTTAGAGTGTCAATCCTCTTGTACTTAAGACGGCATTATTCCTTTTGTACTAAATTCGGATGCAATTTCTCTGTTTCATTGTCAACAAGAAGGTCCAAGGTATACAGTCAACCTGAAGTGAAGCATCGGAATCTAAAACTGGACGCACAGGAAAGGTTCATATCGTAGAAAGTTAGAGTGTCAGTCCTCTTGTACCTAAGTTGGAATTGTGGCTTTTGTATTAAATTCGTGTGCAATTTCCGTGTTTCATCATCAATAAGACGGTCCAAAGTGTGCAGTAAACCTGAAGTGAAGCATCGGAATCTAAAACTGGTCTCACAGGAGAGGTTTAAATCATAGAAAGTTAGAGTGTCAGTCCTCTTGTACTTAAGTCGGCATTGTGCCTTTTGTATTAAATTCGGATGCAATTTCTGTGTTTCATCGTCAATAAAATCGTCCAAGGTTTACAGTAAACCTGAAGTGAAGCATCGAAATCTAAAACTCAACTCAGAGGAGAGGTTCAAATCATAGAAAGTTAGAGTGTCAGTCCTCTTGTACTTAGGTCGGCATTGTGCATTTTGTTTTAAATTCGGATGCAATTTCTGTGTTTCATCGTCAATAAGTAGGACCTAGGGATACAGTAAACCTGAAGTGAAGCATCGGAATCTAAAACTGGACTCACAGTAGCGGTTCCAATCATAGAACGTTACAGTGTCAGTCCTCTTGTACTTAAGTCGGCATTGTGCCTTTTGTATTAAATTCGGATGCAGTTTCTGTATTTTATTGTCAGTAAGAAGGTCCAAGGTATAGGGTAAACCTGAAGTGAAGCATCGGAATCTAAAACTGGACTCACAGGAGGGGTTCAAATCATAGAAAGTTAGAGTGTCAGTCCTCTTGTACTTAAGTCGGCATTGTGCCTTTGTATTAAATTTGGATGCAATTTCTGTGTTTTATCGTCAATAAGAAGATTCAAAGAATACAGGTAACCTGAAGTGAAGCATCGGAATCTCAAACTGGACTCAGAGGAGAGGTTCAAATCATAGAACGTTACAGTGTCAGTCCTCTTGTACTTAAGTCGGCATTGTGCCTTTTGTATTAAATTCGGATGCAGTTTCTGTATTTTATTGTCAGTAAGAAGGTCCAAGGGGTACAGTTAACCTGAAGTGAAGCATCCGAATCTAAAACTGGACTCACAGGAGAGGTTCAAATCATAGACAGTTAGAGTGTCAGTCCTCTTGTACTTAAGTCGGCATTGTGCCTTTTGTATTAAATTTGGATGCAATCTCTGAGTTTCATCGTCAATAAGAAGATTCAAAGAATACAGGTAACCTGAAGTGAAGCATCGGAATCTCAAACTGGACTCAGAGGAGAGGTTCAAATCATAGAAAGTTTGAGTGTCAGTCCTCTTGTACTTAAGTCGGCATTGTGCATTTTGTATCAAATTGGATGCAATTTCTGTGTTTCATCGTCAATAAGATTGACCAAGGTATACAGTAAACCTGAAGTGAAGCATCGGAATCTACAACTCAACTCACAGGAGAGGTGTAAATCATAGAAAATTAGAGTGTCAGCCCTCCTGTACTTAAGTCGGCATTGTGCCTTTTGTATTAAATTCGGATGCAATTTCTGTGTTTCATCGTCAATAAGAAGGTCCAAGGTATACAGTAAACCTGAAGTGAGGCGTCGGAATCTAAAGCTGGACTCACAGGAGAGGTTCAAATCATAGAAAGTTAAAGTGTCAGTCCTCTTGTACTTAAGTCGGCAATGTGCCTCTTGTATTAAATTCGGATGCAATTTCTGTGTTTCATCGTCAATAAGATGGTCCTAGGAATACAGTAAACCTGAAGTGAAGCATCGGATCCAAAACTAGACTCACAGGAGAGGTTCAAATCGTAGAAAGTTAGAGTGTCAGTCCTCTTGTACTTAAGTCGGCATTGTGCCTTTTGTATTAAATTCGGATGGAATTTCTGTGTTTCATCGTCAATAAGAAGGTCCAAGGTATACAGTAAACCTGAAGTGAAGCATCGGGATCTACAACTCAACTCACAGGAGAGGTTCAAATCATAGAAAGTTAGAGTGCCAGTCCTCTTGTCCTTAAGTCGGCATTGTGCCTTTTGTATTAAATTCGCAAGCAATCTCTGTGCTTCATCGTCAATAAGAAGGTCCAAGGGATACAGAAACCCGGAAGTGAAGCATCGGAATCTCAAACAGGACTCACAGGAGAGGTTCAAATCATAGAAAGATAGAGTGTCTGCCCTCTTGTACTTAAGTCGGCATTGTGCCTTTTGTATTAAATTCGGATGCCATTTCTGTGTTTCATCGTCAATAAGAAGGTCCAAGGTTTACAGTAAACCTGAAGTGAACCGTCGGAATCTAAAACTGGACTCACAGGAGAGGTTCAAATCATAGAAAGTTAGAGTGTCAGTCCTCTTGTACTTAAGCCGGCATTGTTTCTCTTGTATTAAATTCGGATGCAATTTCTGTGTTTCATCATCAATAAAAAGGTCCAAGGGATACAGTAAACCTGAATTGAAGCATCGGAATCTAAAACTGGACTCATAGGAGAGGTTCAAATCATAGAAAGTTACAATGTCAGTCCTCTTGTACTTAAGTCGGCATTGTGCCTTTTGTATTAAATTCGGATGCAATATCTGTCTTTCATCGTCAATAAGAATATCCAAGTGATACAGTAAACCTGAAGTGAAGCATCGGAATATAAAACTGGACTCACAGGAGCGGTTAAATCATAGAAAGTTAGAGTGTCAGTCCTCTTGTACCTAAGTCGGCAGTGTGCCTTTCGTATTAAATTCGCATGCAATATTTGTGCTTCATCGTCAATAAGAAGGTCCAAGGGATACAGTAAACCTGTAGTGAAGCATCGGAATCTAAAACTGGATTCACACGAGAGGTTTAATTCATAGAAAGTTAGAGTGTCATTCCTCTTGTACTTAAGTCGGCATTGTGCCTTTTGTATTAAATTCGCAAGCAAATTCTGTGCTTCATCGTCAATAAGAAGGTCCAACGGATACAGAAAACCTGAAGTAAAGCGTCGGAATCTCAAACTGGACTCACAGGAGAGGTTCAAATCATAGAAAGTTAGAGTGTCAGTCCTCTTGTACTTAAGTCGGCATTGTTTCTCTTGTATTAAATTCGGATGCAAGTTCTGTGTTTCATCAACATTAAGACGGTCCAAGGTATACAGTAAACCTGAAGTGAAGCATCGGAATCTAAAACTGACTCACAGGATAGGTTCAAAACTTAGAACGTTAGAGTGACAGTCCTCTTGTACTTAAGTCGGCATTGTGCCTTTTGTATTAAATTCGGATGCAATTTCTGTGTTTCATCGTCAATAAGAAGGTCCAAGGTTTACAGTAAACCTGAAGTGAAGCATCGAAATCTAAAACTCAACTCAGAGGAGAGGTTCAAATCATAGAAAGTTAGAGTGTAAGTCCACTTATACTTAAGTCGGCATTGTGCCTTTTGTATTAAATTCGGATGCAATTTCTGTGTTTCATCGTCAATAAGAAGGTCCAAGGGATACAGTAAACCTGAAGTGAAGCATCGGAATCTAAAACTCAACCCACAGAAGAGGTTCAAATCATAGAAAGTTAGAGTGTCAGTTTTCTTGTACATTAGCTTGCATTTTGCCTTTTGTATTAAATTCGGTTGCAATTTCTGTGTTTCATCGTCAATAAGAATGTTTAAGGTATACAGTAAACCTGAAGTGAAGCATCGGAATCTACAACTCAACTCACAGGAGAGGTTCAAATCATAGAACGTTAGAGTGTCAGTCCTCTTGTACTAGAGTCAGCATTGTGCATTTTGTACTAAATTCGGATGCAATTTCTGTGTTTCATCGTCAATAAGTAGGTCCATGGTATACAGTAAACCTGTAGTGAAGCATCGGAATCTAAAACTGGATTCACACGAGAGGTTTAAATCATAGAAAGTTAGAGTGTCAGTCCTCTTGTACTTAAGTCGGCATTGTGCCTTTTGTATTAAATTCGGATGCAATTTCTGTCTTTCATCGTCAATAAGAAGGTCCAAGGTATACAGTAAAACAGAAGTGAAGCATCGTAATCTAAAACTGACTCACAGGAGAGTTTCAAATCATAGAAAGTTAGAGTGTCAGTCCTCTTGTACTTAAGTCGGCATTGTGCCTTTTGTATTAAATTCGGATGCTATTTCTGTGTTTCATCGTTAATAAGAAGGTCCAAGGGATACAGTAAACCTGAAGTGAAGCATCGGAATCTCAAACTAGACTCACAGGGGAGGTTCAAATCACAGAAATTTAGAGTGTCAGTCCTTTTGTACTTGAGTCGGCATTGTGCCTTTTGTATTAAATTCGGATGCAATATCTGTGTTTCATCGTCAATTAGAAGGACCAAGGGATAAAGTAAACCTGAAGTGAAGCATCGGAATCTAAAACTGGTCTCACGGGAGAGGTTCAAATCATAGAACGTTAGAGTGTCAGTCCTCTTGTACATAAGTCGGCATTGTGCCTTTTGTATTAATTTCGGATGCAATTTCTGTATTTCATCGTCAATAAGATGGTCCAAGGTATAGAGTAAACCTGAAGTGAAGCATCGGAATCTAAAACTGGACTCACAGGAGAGGTTCAAATCATAGAAAGTTAGAGTGTCAGTCCTCTTGTACTTAAGTCGGCATTGTGCCTTTTGTATTAAATTCGGATGCTATTTCTGTGTTTCATCGTCAATTAGAAGGTCCAAGGGATACAGTAAACCTGAAATGAAGCATCGGAATCTAATACTGGACTCACAGGTAAGGTAAAAACATAGAAAGTTAGAGTGTCAGTGCTCTTGTACTTAAGTCGGCATTGTGCCATTTGTATTAAATTCGGATGCAATTTCTGTGTTTCATCGTCAATAAGAAGGTCCATGGGATACAGTAGACTTGAAGTGCAGCATCGGAATCTAAAACTGGACTCAAAGGCGAGGTTCAAATCATAGAAAGCTAGAGTGTCAGTCCTCTTGTACTTAAGTCGGCATTGTGGCTTTTGTATTAAATTCGGATGCAATTTCTGTGTTTCATCGTCAATAAGAAGGTCCAAGGAATACAGTAAACTTGAAGTGCAGCATCGGAATCTAAAACTGGACTCAAAGGCGAGGTTCAAATCATAGAAAGTTAGAGTGTCTGTCCTCTTGTACTTAAGTCGGCATTGAGCCAATTGTATTAAATTCGGGTGCAATTTCTGTTTTTCATCGTCAATAAGAAGGTCCAAGGGATACAGTAAACCTGAAGTGAAGCATCGGAATCTAAAACTGGACTCACAGGAGAGGATCAAATCATAGAACGTTAGAGTGTCAGTCCTCTTGTGCTTACGTCGGCATTGTGCATTTTGTATTAAACTGGATGCAATTTCTGTGTTTCATCGTCAACAAGAATGACCAATTTATACAGTAAACCTGAAGTGAAGCATCGGAATCTACAACTCAACTCACAGGAGAGGTTTAAATCATAGAAAGTTAGAGTGTCAGTCCTCTTGTACTTAATTCGGCATTGTGCCTTTTGTATTAAATTCGTATGTAATTTCTGGGTTTCATCGTCAATAAGAATGTCCAAGGGATACAGTAAACCTGAAGTGAAGCATCGGAATCTAAAACTGTACTCTCAGGAGAGGTTCAAATCATAGAAAGTTAGAGTGTCAGTCCTCTTGTACTTAAGTCGGCATTGTGCCTTTTGTATTAAATTCGGATGCAATTTCTGTGTTTCATCGTCAATTAGAAGGTCCAAGGGATACAGTAAACCTGAACTGAAGTATCGGAATCTAAAACTGGACTCACAGGTAAGGTTCAAATCATAGAAAATTAGAGCGTCAGTCCTCTTGTACTTAAGTCGGCTTTGTACCATTTGTATTAAATTCGGATGCAATTTCTGTGTTTCATCGTCAATAAGAAGGTCCAAGGGATACAGTAAACTTGAAGTGCAGCATCGGAATCTAATACTTGGCTCAAAGGCGAGTTTTAAATCATAGAAAATTAGAGTGTCAGTTTTCTTGTACTTAAGTCGGCATTGTGCCTTTTGTATTAAATTCGGATGCATTTTCTGTGTTTCATCGTCAATAAGAAGGTCCGAGGGATACAGTAAACCTGAAGTGAAGCATCGGAATCTATAACTGGACTCTCAGGAGAGGTTCGAATCATAGAAAATTACAGTGTCAGCCCTCCTGTACTTAAGTCGGCATTGTGCCTTTTGTATTAAATTCGGATGCAATTTCTGTGTTTCATCGTCAATAAGAAGGTCCAAGGTATACAGTAAACCTGAAGTGAGGCGACGGAATCTAAAGCTGGACGCACAGGAGAGGTTCAAATCATAGAAAGTTAGAGTGTCAGTCCTCTTGTACTTAAGTCGGCAATGTGCCTCTTGTATTAAATTCGGATGCAATTTCTGTGTTTCATCGTCAATAAGATGGTCCTAGGAATACAGTAAACCTGAAGTGAAGCATCGGATCCAAAACTAGACTCACAGGAGAGGTTCAAATCGTAGAAAGTTAGAGTGTCAGTCCTCTTGTACTTAAGTCGGCATTGTGCCTTTTGTATTAAATTCGGATGGAATTTCTGTGTTTCATCGTCAATAAGAAGGTCCAAGGTATACAGTAAACCTGAAGTGAAGCATCGGAATCTACAACTCAACTCACAGGAGAGGTTCAAATCATAGAAAGTTAGAGTGCCAGTCCTCTTGTCCTTAAGTCGGCATTGTGCCATTTGTATTAAATTCGCAAGCAATCTCTGTGCTTCATCGTCAATAAGAAGGTCCAAGGGATACAGAAAACCGGAAGTGAAGCATCGGAATCTCAAACTGGACTCACAGGAGAGGTTCAAATCATAGAAAGTTAGAGTGTCTGCCCTCTTGTACTTAAGTCGGCATTGTGCCTTTTGTATTAAAGTCGGATGCCATTTCTGTGTTTCATCGTCAATAAGAAGGTCCAAGGTTTACAGTAAACCAGAAGTGAACCGTCGGAATCTAAAACTGGACTCACAGGAGAGGTTCAAATCATAGAAAGTTAGAGTGTCAGTCCTCTTGTACTTAAGCCGGCATTGTTTCTCTTGTATTAAATTCGGATGCAATTTCTGTGTTTCATCATCAATAAATAGGTCCAAGGGATACAGTAAACCTGAATTGAATCATCGGAATCTAAAACTGGACTCACAGGAGAGGTTCAAATCATAGAAAGTTACAATGTCAGTCCTCTTGTACTTAAGTTGGCATTGTGCCTTTTGTATTAAATTCGGATGTAATATCTGTGTTACATCGTCAATAAGAAGATCCAAGTGATACAGTAAACCTGAAGTGAAGCATCGGAATATAAAACTGGACTCACAGGAGCGGTTAAATCATAGAAAGTTAGAGTGTCAGTCCTCTTGTACCTAAGTCGGCATTGTGCCTTTTGTATTAAATTCGCATGCAATTTTTGTGCTTCATCGTCAATAAGAAGGTCCAAGGGATACAGTAAACCTGTAGTGAAGCATCGGAATCTAAAACTGGATTCACACGAGAGGTTTAATTCATAGAAAGTTAGAGTGTCAGTCCTCTTGTACTTAAGACGGCATTGTGCCTTTTGTATTAAATTCGCATGCAAATTCTGTGCTTCATCGTCAATAAGAAGGTCCAACAGATACAGAAAACCTGAAGTAAAGCGTCGTAATCTCAAACTGGACTCACAGGAGAGGTTCAAATCATAGAAAGTTAGAGTGTAAGTCCTGTTGTACTTAAGTCGGCATTGTTTCTCTTGTATTACATTCGGATGCAATTTCTGTGTTTCATCATCAATATGACGGTCCAAGGTATACAGTAAACCTGAAGTGAAGCATCGGAATCTAAAACTGACTCACAGGATAGGTTCAAAACTTAGAACGTTAGAGTGACAGTCCTCTTGTACTTAAGTCGGCATTGTGCCTTTTGTATTAAATTCGGATGCAATTTCTGTGTTTCATCGTCAATAAGAAGGTCCAAGGTTTACAGAAAACCTGAAGTGAAGCATCGAAATCTAAAACTCAACTCAGAGGAGAGGTTCAAATCATAGAAAGTTAGAGTGGCAGTCCTGTTGTACTTAAGTCGGCTTTATGCCTTTTGTATTAAATTCGGATGCAATATCTGTGTTTCATCGTCAATGGGAACGTCCAAGGAATACAGTAAACCTGAAGTGAAGCATCGGAATCTCAAACTGGACTCACAGGAGAGGTTCAAATCATAGAATGTTAGAGTGTAAGTCCACTTATACTTAAGTCGGCATTGTGCCTTTTGTATTAAATTCGGATGCAATTTCTGTGTTTCATCGTCAATAAGAAGGTCCAAGGGATACAGTAAACCTGAAGTGAAGCATCGGAATCTAAAACTCAACCCACAGAAGTGGTTCAAATCATAGAAAGTTAGAGTGTCAGTTTTCTTGTACATTAGCTGGCATTTTGCCTTTTGTATTAAATTCGGTTGCAATTTCTGTGTTTCATCGTCAATAAGAATGTTTAAGGTATACAGTAAACCTGAAGTGAAGCATCGGAATCTACAACTCAACTCACAGGAGAGGTTCAAATCATAGAAAGTTAGAGTGTCAGTCCTCTTGTACTAGAGTCAGCATTGTGCATTTTGTACTAAATTCGGATGCAATTTCTGTGTTTCATCGTCAATAAGAAGGTCCATGGTATACAGTAAACCTGTAGTGAAGCATCGGAATCTAAAACTGGATTCACACGAGAGGTTTAAATCATAGAAAGTTAGAGTGTCAGTCCTCTTGTACTTAAGTCGGCATTGTGCCTTTTGTATTAAATTCGGATGCAATTTCTGTCTTTCATCGTCAATAAGAAGGTCCAAGGTATACAGTAAAACAGAAGTGAAGCATCGGAATCTAAAACTGACTCACAGGAGAGTTTCAAATCATAGAAAGTTAGAGTGTCAGTCCTCTTGTACTTAAGTCGGCATTGTGCACTTTGTATTAAATTCGGATGCAATTTCTGTGTTTCATCGTCAATAAGAAGGTCCAAGGTTTACAGTTAACCTGAAGTGAAGCATCGCAATCTAAAACACAACCCACAGGAGAGGTTCAAATCATAGAAACTTTGAGTTTCAGTTCTCTTGTACTTAAGTCGGCATTGTGCCTTTTGTATTAAATTCGGATAGAATTTCTGTGTTTCATCGTCAATAAGAAGGTCCAAGGTATACAGTAAACCTGAAGTGAAGCATCGGAATCTACAACTCACTCACAGGAGAGGTTCAAATCATAGAAAGTTAGACAGTCAGTTCTCTTGTACTTAAGTCGGCATTGTGCCTTTTGTATTAAATTCGCATGCAATTTCTGTGCTTCATCGCCAATAAGAAGGTCCAAGGGATACAGAAAACCTGAAGTGAAGCATCGGAATCTAAAACTGGACTCACAGGAGAGGTTAAAATCATAGATCGTTAGAGTGTCAGTCCTCTTGTACTTAAGTCGGCATTGTGCCTTTTGTATTAAATTCGGATGCAATTTCTCTGTTTCATCGTCAATAAGAAGGTCCAAGGTTTACAGTAAACCTGAAGTGAAGCATCGAAATCTAAAACTCAACTCAGAGGAGAGGTTCAAATCATAGAAAGTTAGAAAGGCAGTCCTCTTGTACTTAAGTCGGCATTGTGCCTTTTGTATTAAATTCGGATGCTATTTCTGTGTTTCATCGTTAATAAGAAGGTCCAAGGGATACAGTAAACCTGAAGTGAAGCATCGGAATCTCAAACTAGACTCACAGGGGAGGTTCAAATCACAGAAATTTAGAGTGTCAGTCCTCTTGTACTTGAGTCGGCATTGTGCCTTTTGTATTAAGTTCGGATGCAATATCTGTGTTTCATCGTCAATTAGAAGGACCAAGGGATAAAGTAAACCTGAAGTGAAGCATCGGAATCTAAAACTGGTCTCACGGGAGAGGTTCAAATCATAGAACGTTAGAGTGTCAGTCCTCTTGTACATAAGTCGGCATTGTGCCTTTTGTATTAAATTCGGATGCAATTTCTGTATTTCATCGTCAACAAGATGGTCCAAGGTATAGAGTAAACCTGAAGTGAAGCATCGGAATCCAAAACTGGACTCACAGGAGAGGTTCAAATCATAGAAAGTTAGAGTGTCAGTGCTCTTGTACTTAAGTCGGCATTGTGCCATTTGTATTAAATTCGGATGCAATTTCTGTGTTTCATCGTCAATAAGAAGGTCCAACGGATACAGTAAACTTGAAGTGCAGCATCGGAATCTAAAACTGGACTCAAAGGCGAGGTTCAAATCATAGAAAGCTAGAGTGTCAGTCCTCTTATACTTAAGTCGGCATTGTGGCTTTTGTATTAAATTCGGATGCAATTTCTGTGTTGCATCGTCAATAAGAAGGTCCAAGGAATACAGTAAACTTGAAGTGCAGCATCGGAATCTAAAACTGGACTCAAAGGCGAGGTTCAAATCATAGAAAGTTAGAGTGTCTGTCCTCTTGTACTTAAGTCGGCATTGTGCCTATTGTATTAAATTCGGGTGCAATTTCTGTTTTTCATCGTCAATAAGAAGGTCCAAGGTATACAGTAAACCTGAAGTGAAGCATCGGAATCTACAACTCAACTCACAGGAGAGGTTTAAATCATAGTAAGTTAGAGTGTCAGTCCTCTTGTACTTAATTCGGCATTGTGCCTTTTGCATTAAATTCCTATGTAATTTCTGTGTTTCATCGTCAATAAGAAGGTCCAAGGGATACAGTAAACCTGAAGTGAAGCATCGGAATCTAAAAGTGTACTCTCAGGAGAGGTTCAAATCATAGAAAGTTAGAGTGTCAGTCATCTTGTACTTAAGTCGGCATTGTGCCTTTTGTATTAAATTCGGATGCAATTTCTGTGTTTCATCGTCAATTAGAAGGTCCAAGGGATACAGTAAACCTGAACTGAAGTATCGGAATCTAAAACTGGACTCACAGGTAAGGTTCAAATCATAGAAAATTAGAGCGTCAGTCCTCTTGTACTTAAGTCGGCATTGTACCATTTGTATTAAATTCGGATGCAATTTCTGTGTTTCATCGTCAATAAGAAGGTCCAAGGGATACAGTAAACTTGAAGTGCAGCATCGGAATGTAATACTTGGCTCAAAGGCGAGGTTTAAATCATAGAAAGTTAGAGTATCAGTCCTCTTGTACTTAAGTCAGCATTGTGCCTTTTGTATTAAATTCGGATGCAATTTCTGTGTTTCATCGTCAATAAGAAGGTCCAAGGGATACAGTAAACCTGAAGTGAAGCATCAGAATCTAAAACTGGACTCACAGGAGAGGTTCAAATCATAGAAAGTTAGAGTGTCTGCCCTCTTGTACTTAAGTCGGCATTGTGCCTTTTGTATTAAATTCGGATGCCATTTCTGTGTTTCATCGTCAATAAGAAGGTCCAAGGTTTACAGTAAACCTGAAGTGAACCATCGGAATCTGAAACTGGAGTCACAGGAGAGGTTCAAATCATAGAAAGCTAGAATGTCAGTCCTCTTGTACTTAAGTCGGCATTGTGCCTTTTGCATTAAATCCGCATGGAATTTCTGTGTTTCATCGTCAATAAGAAGGTCCAAGGTATACAGTAAACCTGAAGTGAAGCATCGGAATCTAAAACTCAACTCACAGGAGAGGTTTAAATCATAGAAAGTTGGAGTGTCAGTCCTCTTGTACTTAAGTCGGCATTGTGCCTTTTGTATTACGTTTGGATGCAATTTCTGTGTTTCATCGTCAATATGAAGGACCAAGGGATACAGTAACCCTGAAGTGAAGCATCGGAATCTAAAACTGGACTCACAGGAGAGGTTCAAATCATAGAACGTTTGAGTATCAATCCTCTTGTACATAGGTCGGCATTGTGCCTTTTGTATTAAATTCGGAAGCAATTTCTGTATTTCATCGTCAATAAGATGGTCCAAGGTATAGAGTAAACCTGAAGTGAATCATCCGAACCTAAAACTATACTCACAGGAAAGGTTCAAATCATAGAAAGTTAGAGTGTCAGTCCTCTTGTACCTAAGTCGGCATTGTGCCTTTTGTGTTAAATTCGGATGCAATTTCTGTGTTTCATCGTCAATAAGAAGGTCCAAGGGATACAGTAAACCTGAAGTGAAGCATCGGAATCTAAAACTGTACGCTCAGGAGAGGTTCAAATCGTAGAAAGTTAGAGTGTCTGTCCTCTTGTACTTAAGTCGGCATTGTGCCTTTTGTATTAAATTCGGATGCAATTTCTTCGTTTCATCGTCAATTTGAAGGTCCAAGGGATACAGTAAACCTGAACTGAAGTATCGGAATCTAAAACTGGACTCACAGGTAAGGTTCAAATCATAGAAAATTAGAGTGTCAGTCCTCTTGTACTTAAGTCGGCATTGTGCAATTTGTATTGAATTCGGATGCAATTTCTGTGTTTCATCGTCAATAAGAAGGTCCAAGGGATACAGTAAACTTGAAGTGCAGCATCGGAATCTAAAACTGGGCTCAAAGGCGAGGTTCAAATCATAGAAAGTTAGAGTGTCAGTCCTCTTGTACTTAAGTCAGCATTGTGCCTTTTGTATTAAATTGGATGCAATTTCTGTGTTTCATCGTCAATAAGAAGGTCCAAGGGATACAGTAAACCTGAAGTGAAGCATCAGAATCTAAAACTGGACTCACTGGAGAGGTTCAAATCATAGAAAGTTAGAGTGTCTGCCCTGTTGTACTTAAGTCGGCATTGTGCCTTTTGTACTAAATTCGGATGCCATTTCTGTGTTTCATCGTCAATAGGAAGGTCCAAGGTCTACAGTAAACCTGAAGTGAACCATCGGAATCTAAAACTGGACTCACAGGAGAGGTTCAAATCATAGAAAGTTAGAGTGTCAGTTTTCTTGTACTTAAGTCGGCATTGTGCCTTTTGTATTAAATTCGGATGCAATTTCTGTGTTTCATCGTCAATAAGAAGGTCCGAGGGATACAGTAAACCTGAAGTGAAGCATCGGAATCTATAACTGGACTCTCAGGAGAGGTTCGAATCATAGAAAATTAGAGTGTCAGCCCTCCTGTACTTAAGTCGGCATCGTGCCTTTTGTATTAAATTCGGATGCAATTTCTGTGTTTCATCGTCAATAAGAAGGTCCAAGGTATACAGTAAACCTGAAGTGAGGCGTCGGAATCTAAAGCTGGACTCACAGGAGAGGTTCAAATCATAGAAAGTTAGAATGTCAGTCCTCTTGTACTTAAGTCGGCAATGTGCCTCTTGTATTAAATTCGGATGCAATTTCTGTGTTCCATCGTCAATAAGATGGTCCTAGGAATACAGTAAACCTGAAGTGAAGCATCGGATACAATACTAGACTCACAGGAGAGGTTCAAATCGTAGAAAGTTAGAGTGTCAGTCCTCATGTACTTAAGTCGGCATTGTGCCTTTTGTATTAAATTCGGATGGAATTTCTGTGTTTCATCGTCAATAAGAAGGTCCAAGGTATACAGTAAACCTGAAGTGAAGCATCGGAATCTACAACTCAACTCACAGGAGAGGTTCAAATCATAGAAAGTTAGAGTGCCAGTCCTCTTGTCCTTAAGTCGGCATTGTGCCTTTTGTATTAAATTCGCAAGCAATCTCTGTGCTTCATCGTCAATAAGAAGGTCCAAGGGATACAGAAAACCGGAAGTGAAGCATCGGAATCTCAAACTGGACTCACAGGAGAGGTTCAAATCATAGAAAGTTAGAGTGTCTGCCCTCTTGTACTTAAGTCGCCATTGTGCCTTTTGTATTAAATTCGGATGCCATTTCTGTGTTTCATCGTCAATAAGAAGGTCCAAGGTTTACAGTAAACCTGAAGTGAACCGTCGGAATTTAAAACTGGACTCACAGGAGAGGTTCAAATCATAGACAGTTAGAGTGTCAGTCCTCTTGTACTTAAGTCGGCATTGTTTCTCTTGTATTAAATTCGGATGCAATTTCTGTGTTTCATCATCAATAAGATGGTCCAAGGGATACAGTAAACCTGAATTGAAGCATCGGAATCTAAAACTGGACTCACAGGAGAGGTTCAAATCATAGAAAGTTACAATGTCAGTCCTCTTGTACTTAAGTCGGCATTGTGCCTTTTGTATTAAATTCGGATGCAATATCTGTGTTTCATCGTCAATAAGAAGATCCAAGTGATACAGTAAACCTGAAGTGAAGCATCGGAATATAAAACTGCACTCACAGGAGCGGTTAAATCATAGAAAGTTAGAGTGTCAGTCCTCTTGTACCTAAGTCGGCATTGTGCCTTTTGTATTAAATTCGCAAGCAATTTTTGTGCTTCATCGTCAATAAGAAGGTCCAAGGGATACAGTAAACCTGTAGTGAAGCATCGGAATCTAAAACTGGATTCACACGAGAGGTTTAATTCATAGAAAGTTAGAGTGTCAGTCCTCTTGTACTTAAGTCGGCATTGTGCAATTTGTATTGAATTCGGATGCAATTTCTGTGTTTCATCATCAATGAGAAGGTCCAAGGGATACAGTAAACCTGAAGTGAAGCATCGGAATCTAAAACTGGACTCACAGGAGAGGTTCAGATCATAGAAAGTTAGAGTGTCAGTCCTCTTGTACTTAAGTCGGCATTGTAACTATTGTATTAAATTCTGGTGCAATTTCTGTGTTTCATCGTCAATAAGAAGGTCCAAGGGATACAGTAAACCTGAAGTGAAGCATCGGAATCTAAAACTGGACTCACAGGAGAGGATCAAATCATAGAACGTTAGAGTGTCAGTCCTCTTGTGCTTAAGTCGGCATTGTGCATTTTGTATTAAATTGGATGCAATTTCTGTGTTTCATCGTCAATTAGAAGGTCCAAGGGATACAGTAAACCTGAACTGATGTATCGGAATCTAAAACTGGACTCACAGGTAAGGTTCAAATCATAGAAAATTAGAGTGTCAGTCCTCTTGTACTTAAGTCGGCATTGTGCCATTTGTATTAATTTCGGATGCAATTTCTGTGTTTCATCGTCGTTAAGAAGGTCCAAGGGATACAGTAAACTTGAAGTGCAGCATCGGAATCTAAAACTTGGCTCAAAGGCGAGGTTCAAATCATAGAAAGTTAGAGTGTCAGTCCTCTTGTACTTAAGTAAGCATTGTGCCTTTTTTATTGAATTCGGATGCAATTTCTGTGTTTCATCGTCAATAAGGAGGTCCAAGGGATACAGTAAACCTGAAGTGAAGCATCAGAATCTAAAACTGGACTCACAGGAGAGGTTCAAATCATAGAAAGTTAGAGTGTCTGCCCCCTTGTACTTAAGTCGACATTGTGCCTTTTGTATTTAATTCGAATGCCATTTCTGTGTTTCATCGTCAATAAGAAGGTCCAAAGGATACAGTAAACTTGAAGTGCAGCATCGGAATCTAAAACTGGACTTAAAGGCGAGGTTCAAATCATAGAAAGTAGAGTGTCAGTCCTCTTGTACTTAAGTCGGCATTGTGGCTTTTGTATTAAATTCGGATGCAATCTCTGTGTTTCATCGTCGATAAGAAGGTCCAAGGGATACAGTAAACCTGAAGTGAAGCATCGGAATCTAAAACTGGACTCACAGGAGAGGTTCAAATCATAGAAAGTTAGAGTGTCAGTCATGTTGTACTTAAGTCGGCATTGTGCCTCTTGTATTAAATTCGGATGCAATTTCTGTGTTTCATCGTCAATAAGATGGTCCTAGGAATACAGTAAACCTGATGTGAAGCATCGGATCTAAAACTGGACTCACAGGAAAGGTTCAAATCGTAGAAAATTAGAGTGTCAGTCCTCTTGTACTTAAGTCGGCATTGTGCCTTTTGTATTAAATTCGGATGCAATATCTGTGTTTCATCGTCAATAAGAAGATCCAAGTGATACAGTAAACCTGAAGTGAAGCATCGGACAATAAAACTGGACTCACAGGAGCGGTTAAATAATAGAAAGTTAGAGTGTCAGTCCTCTTGTACCTAAGTCGGCATTGTGCCTTTTGTATTAAATTCGCATCCAATTTCTGTGCTTCATCGTCAATAAGAAGGTCCAAAGGATACAGTAAACTTGAAGTGCAGCATCGGAATCTAAAACTGGACTTAAAGGCGAGGTTCAAATCATAGAAAGTAGAGTGTCAGTCCTCTTGTACTTAAGTCGGCATTGTGGCTTTTGTATTAAATTCGGATGCAATCTCTGTGTTTCATCGTCGATAAGAAGGTCCAAGGGATACAGTAAACCTGTAGTGAAGCATCGGAATCTAAAACTGGATTCACACGAGAGGTTTAATTCATAGAAAGTTAGAGTGTCAGTCCTCTTGTACTTAAGTCGGCATTGTGCCTTTTGTATTAAATTCGGATGCAATTTCTGTGTTTCATCGTCAAACAGAAGGACCAAGGTATACTGTAAACCAGAAGTGAAGCATCGGGAATCCAAAACTGACTCACAGGAGAGGTTCAAATCATAAAAAAGTTAGAGTGTCAGTCCTCTTGTACTTAAGTCGGCATTTTGCCTTTTGTGTTAAACTCGGATGCAATTTCTGTATTTCTTCGTCAATAAGAAGGTCCAAGGTTTACAGTTAACATGAAGTGAAGCATCGAAATCTAAAACTAAACCCACAGGAGAGGTACAAATCATAGAAAGTTTGAGTGTCAGTTCTCTTGCACTTAAGTCGGCATTGTGCCTTTTGTATTAAATTCGGATGGAATTTATGTGTTTCATCGTCAATAAGAAGGTCCAAGGTATACAGTAAACCTGAAGTGAAGCATCGGAATCTACAACTCCACTCACAGGAGAGCTTCAAATCATAGAAAGTTAGAGTGTCAGTCCTCTTGTACTTAACTCGGCATTGTGCCTTTTGTATTAAATTCACAAGCAAATTCTTTGCTTCATCGTCAATAAGAAGGTCCAAGGGATACAGAAAACCTGAAGTAAAGCGTCGGAATCTCAAACTGGACTCACAGGAGAGGTTGAAATCATAGAAAGTTAGAGTGTCAGTCCTCTTGTACTTAAGGCGGCATTGTTTCTCTTGTATTAAATTCGGATGCAATTTCTGTGTTTCATCATCAATGAGAAGGTCCAAGGGATACAGTAAACCTGAAGTGAAGCATCGGAATCTAAAACTGGACTCACAGGAGAGGTTCAAATCATAGAAAGTTAGAGTGTCTGTCCTCTTGTACTTAAGTCGGCATTGTGCCTATTGTATTAAATTCGGGTGCAATTTCTGTGTTTCATCGTCAATAAGAAGGTCCAAGGGATACAGTAAACCTGAAGTGAAGCATCGGAATCTAAAACTGGACTCACAGGAGAAGATCAAATCATAGAACGTTAGAGTGTCAGTCCTCTTGTGCTTAAGTCGGCATTGTGCATTTTGTATTAAATTGGATGCAATTTCTGTGTTTCATCGTCAACAAGAATGACCAATTTATACAGTAAACATGAAGTGAAGCATCGGAATCTACAACTCAACTCACAGAAGGGGATTAAATCATAGAAAGTTAGAGTGTCAGTCCTCTTCTACTTAATTCGGAATTGTGCCTTTTGTATTAAATTCGAATGCAATTTCTGTGTTTCATCGTCAATAAGAAGGTCCAAGGGATACAGTAAACCTGAAGTGAAGCATCGGAATCTAAAACTGTACTCTCAGGAGAGGTTCAAATCATAGAATGTTAGAGTGTCAGTCCTCTTGTACTTAAGTCGGCATTGTGCCTTTTGTATTAATTCGGATGCCATTTCTGTGTTTCATCGTCAATAAGAAGGTCCAAGGGATACAGTAAACCTGAAGTGAAGCATCAGAATCTAAAACTGGACTCACAGGAGAGGTTCAAATCATAGAAAGTTAGAGTGTCTGCCCTCTTGGACTTAAGTCGGCATTGTGCCTTTTGTATTAAATTCGGATGCCATTTCTGTGTTTCATCGTCAATAAGAAGGTCCAAGGGATACAGTAAACCTGAAGTGAAGCATCAGAATCTAAAACTGGACTCACAGGAGAGGTTCAAATCATAGAAAGTTAGAGTGTCTGCCCTCTTGGACTTAAGTCGGCATTGTGCCTTTTGTATTAAATTCGGATGCCATTTCTGTGTTTCATCGTCAATAAGAAGGTCCAAGGGATACAGTAAACTTGAAGTGCAGCATCGGAATCTAAAACTGGACTTAAGGCGAGGTTCAAATCATAGAAAGTTAGAGTGTCAGTCCTCTTGTACTTAAGTCGGCATTGTGGCTTTTGTACTAAATTCGGATGCAATTTCTGTGTTTCATCGTCAATGAGAAGTTCCAAGGAATACAGCAAACTTGAAGTGCAGCATCGGAATCTAAAACTGGACTCAAATGCGAGGTTCAAATCATAGAAAGTTAGACAGTCAGTTCTCTTGTACTTAAGTCGGCATTGTGCCTTTTGTATTAAATTCGCATGCAATTTCTGTGCTTCATCGCCAATAAGAAGGTCCAAGGGATACAGAAAACCTGAAGTGAAGCATCGGAATCTAAAACTGGACTCACAGGAGAGGTTAAAATCATAGATCGTTAGAGTGTCAGTCCTCTTGTACTTAAGTCGGCATTGTGCCTTTGTATTAAATTCGATGCAATTTCTCTGTTTCATCGTCAATAAGAAGGTCCAAGGTTTACAGTAAACCTGAAGTGAAGCATCGAAATCTAAAACTCAACTCAGAGGAGAGGTTCAAATCATAGAAAGTTAGAAAGGCAGTCCTCTTGTACTTAAGTCGGCATTGTGCCTTTTGTATTAAATTCGGATGCTATTCTCTGTGTTTCATCGTTAATAAGAAGGTCCAAGGGATACAGTAAACCTGAAGTGAAGCATCGGAATCTCAAACTAGACTCACAGGGGAGGTTCAAATCACAGAAATTTAGAGTGTCAGTCCTCTTGTACTTGAGTCGGGCATTGTGCCTTTTGTATTAAGTTCGGATGCAATATCTGTGTTTCATCGTCAATTAGAAGGACCAAGGGATAAAGTAAACCTGAAGTGAAGCATCGGAATCTAAAACTGGTCTCACGGGAGAGGTTCAAATCATAGAACGTTAGAGTGTCAGTCCTCTTGTACATAAGTCGGCATTGTGCCTTTTGTATTAAATTCGGATGCAATTTCTGTATTTCATCGTCAACAAGATGGTCCAAGGTATAGAGTAAACCTGAAGTGAAGCATCGGAATCCAAAACTGGACTCACAGGAGAGGTTCAAATCATAGAAAGTTAGAGTGTCAGTGCTCTTGTACTTAAGTCGGCATTGTGCCATTTGTATTAAATTCGGATGCAATTTCTGTGTTTCATCGTCAATAAGAAGGTCCAACGGATACAGTAAACTTGAAGTGCAGCATCGGAATCTAAAACTGGACTCAAAGGCGAGGTTCAAATCATAGAAAGCTAGAGTGTCAGTCCTCTTATACTTAAGTCGGCATTGTGGCTTTTGTATTAAATTCGGATGCAATTTCTGTGTTGCATCGTCAATAAGAAGGTCCAAGGAATACAGTAAACTTGAAGTGCAGCATCGGAATCTAAAACTGGACTCAAAGGCGAGGTTCAAATCATAGAAAGTTAGAGTGTCTGTCCTCTTGTACTTAAGTCGGCATTGTGCCTATTGTATTAAATTCGGGTGCAATTTCTGTTTTTCATCGTCAATAAGAAGGTCCAAGGGATACAGTAAACCTGAAGTGAAGCATCGGAATCTACAACTCAACTCACAGGAGAGGTTTAAATCATAGTAAGTTAGAGTGTCAGTCCTCTTGTACTTAATTCGGCATTGTGCCTTTTGCATTAAATTCCTATGTAATTTCTGTGTTTCATCGTCAATAAGAAGGTCCAAGGGATACAGTAAACCTGAAGTGAAGCATCGGAATCTAAAAGTGTACTCTCAGGAGAGGTTCAAATCATAGAAAGTTAGAGTGTCAGTCCTCTTGTACTTAAGTCGGCATTGTGCCTTTTGTATTAAATTCGGATGCAATTTCTGTGTTTCATCGTCAATTAGAAGGTCCAAGGGATACAGTAAACCTGAACTGAAGTATCGGAATCTAAAACTGGACTCACAGGTAAGGTTCAAATCATAGAAAATTAGAGCGTCAGTCCTCTTGTACTTAAGTCGGCATTGTACCATTTGTATTAAATTCGGATGCAATTTCTGTGTTTCATCGTCAATAAGAAGGTCCAAGGGATACAGTAAACTTGAAGTGCAGCATCGGAATGTAATACTTGGCTCAAAGGCGAGGTTTAAATCATAGAAAGTTAGAGTATCAGTCCTCTTGTACTTAAGTCAGCATTGTGCCTTTTGTATTAAATTCGGATGCAATTTCTGTGTTTCATCGTCAATAAGAAGGTCCAAGGGATACAGTAAACCTGAAGTGAAGCATCAGAATCTAAAACTGGACTCACAGGAGAGGTTCAAATCATAGAAAGTTAGAGTGTCTGCCCTCTTGTACTTAAGTCGGCATTGTGCCTTTTGTATTAAATTCGGATGCCATTTCTGTGTTTCATCGTCAATAAGAAGGTCCAAGGTTTACAGTAAACCTGAAGTGAACCATCGGAATCTGAAACTGGAGTCACAGGAGAGGTTCAAATCATAGAAAGCTAGAATGTCAGTCCTCTTGTACTTAAGTCGGCATTGTGCCTTTTGCATTAAATCCGCATGGAATTTCTGTGTTTCATCGTCAATAAGAAGGTCCAAGGTATACAGTAAACCTGAAGTGAAGCATCGGAATCTAAAACTCAACTCACAGGAGAGGTTTAAATCATAGAAAGTTGGAGTGTCAGTCCTCTTGTACTTAAGTCGGCATTGTGCCTTTTGTATTACGTTTGGATGCAATTTCTGTGTTTCATCGTCAATATGAAGGACCAAGGGATACAGTAACCCTGAAGTGAAGCATCGGAATCTAAAACTGGACTCACAGGAGAGGTTCAAATCATAGAACGTTTGAGTATCAATCCTCTTGTACATAGGTCGGCATTGTGCCTTTTGTATTAAATTCGGAAGCAATTTCTGTATTTCATCGTCAATAAGATGGTCCAAGGTATAGAGTAAACCTGAAGTGAATCATCCGAACCTAAAACTATACTCACAGGAAAGGTTCAAATCATAGAAAGTTAGAGTGTCAGTCCTCTTGTACCTAAGTCGGCATTGTGCCTTTTGTGTTAAATTCGGATGCAATTTCTGTGTTTCATCGTCAATAAGAAGGTCCAAGGGATACAGTAAACCTGAAGTGAAGCATCGGAATCTAAAACTGTACGCTCAGGAGAGGTTCAAATCGTAGAAAGTTAGAGTGTCTGTCCTCTTGTACTTAAGTCGGCATTGTGCCTTTTGTATTAAATTCGGATGCAATTTCTTCGTTTCATCGTCAATTTGAAGGTCCAAGGGATACAGTAAACCTGAACTGAAGTATCGGAATCTAAAACTGGACTCACAGGTAAGGTTCAAATCATAGAAAATTAGAGTGTCAGTCCTCTTGTACTTAAGTCGGCATTGTGCAATTTGTATTGAATTCGGATGCAATTTCTGTGTTTCATCGTCAATAAGAAGGTCCAAGGGATACAGTAAACTTGAAGTGCAGCATCGGAATCTAAAACTGGGCTCAAAGGCGAGGTTCAAATCATAGAAAGTTAGAGTGTCAGTCCTCTTGTACTTAAGTCAGCATTGTGCCTTTTGTATTAAATTGGATGCAATTTCTGTGTTTCATCGTCAATAAGAAGGTCCAAGGGATACAGTAAACCTGAAGTGAAGCATCAGAATCTAAAACTGGACTCACTGGAGAGGTTCAAATCATAGAAAGTTAGAGTGTCTGCCCTGTTGTACTTAAGTCGGCATTGTGCCTTTTGTACTAAATTCGGATGCCATTTCTGTGTTTCATCGTCAATAGGAAGGTCCAAGGTCTACAGTAAACCTGAAGTGAACCATCGGAATCTAAAACTGGACTCACAGGAGAGGTTCAAATCATAGAAAGTTAGAGTGTCAGTTTTCTTGTACTTAAGTCGGCATTGTGCCTTTTGTATTAAATTCGGATGCAATTTCTGTGTTTCATCGTCAATAAGAAGGTCCGAGGGATACAGTAAACCTGAAGTGAAGCATCGGAATCTATAACTGGACTCTCAGGAGAGGTTCGAATCATAGAAAATTAGAGTGTCAGCCCTCCTGTACTTAAGTCGGCATCGTGCCTTTTGTATTAAATTCGGATGCAATTTCTGTGTTTCATCGTCAATAAGAAGGTCCAAGGTATACAGTAAACCTGAAGTGAGGCGTCGGAATCTAAAGCTGGACTCACAGGAGAGGTTCAAATCATAGAAAGTTAGAATGTCAGTCCTCTTGTACTTAAGTCGGCAATGTGCCTCTTGTATTAAATTCGGATGCAATTTCTGTGTTCCATCGTCAATAAGATGGTCCTAGGAATACAGTAAACCTGAAGTGAAGCATCGGATACAATACTAGACTCACAGGAGAGGTTCAAATCGTAGAAAGTTAGAGTGTCAGTCCTCATGTACTTAAGTCGGCATTGTGCCTTTTGTATTAAATTCGGATGGAATTTCTGTGTTTCATCGTCAATAAGAAGGTCCAAGGTATACAGTAAACCTGAAGTGAAGCATCGGAATCTACAACTCAACTCACAGGAGAGGTTCAAATCATAGAAAGTTAGAGTGCCAGTCCTCTTGTCCTTAAGTCGGCATTGTGCCTTTTGTATTAAATTCGCAAGCAATCTCTGTGCTTCATCGTCAATAAGAAGGTCCAAGGGATACAGAAAACCGGAAGTGAAGCATCGGAATCTCAAACTGGACTCACAGGAGAGGTTCAAATCATAGAAAGTTAGAGTGTCTGCCCTCTTGTACTTAAGTCGCCATTGTGCCTTTTGTATTAAATTCGGATGCCATTTCTGTGTTTCATCGTCAATAAGAAGGTCCAAGGTTTACAGTAAACCTGAAGTGAACCGTCGGAATTTAAAACTGGACTCACAGGAGAGGTTCAAATCATAGACAGTTAGAGTGTCAGTCCTCTTGTACTTAAGTCGGCATTGTTTCTCTTGTATTAAATTCGGATGCAATTTCTGTGTTTCATCATCAATAAGATGGTCCAAGGGATACAGTAAACCTGAATTGAAGCATCGGAATCTAAAACTGGACTCACAGGAGAGGTTCAAATCATAGAAAGTTACAATGTCAGTCCTCTTGTACTTAAGTCGGCATTGTGCCTTTTGTATTAAATTCGGATGCAATATCTGTGTTTCATCGTCAATAAGAAGATCCAAGTGATACAGTAAACCTGAAGTGAAGCATCGGAATATAAAACTGCACTCACAGGAGCGGTTAAATCATAGAAAGTTAGAGTGTCAGTCCTCTTGTACCTAAGTCGGCATTGTGCCTTTTGTATTAAATTCGCAAGCAATTTTTGTGCTTCATCGTCAATAAGAAGGTCCAAGGGATACAGTAAACCTGTAGTGAAGCATCGGAATCTAAAACTGGATTCACACGAGAGGTTTAATTCATAGAAAGTTAGAGTGTCAGTCCTCTTGTACTTAAGTCGGCATTGTGCAATTTGTATTGAATTCGGATGCAATTTCTGTGTTTCATCATCAATGAGAAGGTCCAAGGGATACAGTAAACCTGAAGTGAAGCATCGGAATCTAAAACTGGACTCACAGGAGAGGTTCAGATCATAGAAAGTTAGAGTGTCAGTCCTCTTGTACTTAAGTCGGCATTGTAACTATTGTATTAAATTCTGGTGCAATTTCTGTGTTTCATCGTCAATAAGAAGGTCCAAGGGATACAGTAAACCTGAAGTGAAGCATCGGAATCTAAAACTGGACTCACAGGAGAGGATCAAATCATAGAACGTTAGAGTGTCAGTCCTCTTGTGCTTAAGTCGGCATTGTGCATTTTGTATTAAATTGGATGCAATTTCTGTGTTTCATCGTCAATTAGAAGGTCCAAGGGATACAGTAAACCTGAACTGATGTATCGGAATCTAAAACTGGACTCACAGGTAAGGTTCAAATCATAGAAAATTAGAGTGTCAGTCCTCTTGTACTTAAGTCGGCATTGTGCCATTTGTATTAATTTCGGATGCAATTTCTGTGTTTCATCGTCGTTAAGAAGGTCCAAGGGATACAGTAAACTTGAAGTGCAGCATCGGAATCTAAAACTTGGCTCAAAGGCGAGGTTCAAATCATAGAAAGTTAGAGTGTCAGTCCTCTTGTACTTAAGTAAGCATTGTGCCTTTTTTATTGAATTCGGATGCAATTTCTGTGTTTCATCGTCAATAAGGAGGTCCAAGGGATACAGTAAACCTGAAGTGAAGCATCAGAATCTAAAACTGGACTCACAGGAGAGGTTCAAATCATAGAAAGTTAGAGTGTCTGCCCCCTTGTACTTAAGTCGACATTGTGCCTTTTGTATTTAATTCGAATGCCATTTCTGTGTTTCATCGTCAATAAGAAGGTCCAAAGGATACAGTAAACTTGAAGTGCAGCATCGGAATCTAAAACTGGACTTAAAGGCGAGGTTCAAATCATAGAAAGTAGAGTGTCAGTCCTCTTGTACTTAAGTCGGCATTGTGGCTTTTGTATTAAATTCGGATGCAATCTCTGTGTTTCATCGTCGATAAGAAGGTCCAAGGGATACAGTAAACCTGAAGTGAAGCATCGGAATCTAAAACTGGACTCACAGGAGAGGTTCAAATCATAGAAAGTTAGAGTGTCAGTCATGTTGTACTTAAGTCGGCATTGTGCCTCTTGTATTAAATTCGGATGCAATTTCTGTGTTTCATCGTCAATAAGATGGTCCTAGGAATACAGTAAACCTGATGTGAAGCATCGGATCTAAAACTGGACTCACAGGAAAGGTTCAAATCGTAGAAAATTAGAGTGTCAGTCCTCTTGTACTTAAGTCGGCATTGTGCCTTTTGTATTAAATTCGGATGCAATATCTGTGTTTCATCGTCAATAAGAAGATCCAAGTGATACAGTAAACCTGAAGTGAAGCATCGGACAATAAAACTGGACTCACAGGAGCGGTTAAATAATAGAAAGTTAGAGTGTCAGTCCTCTTGTACCTAAGTCGGCATTGTGCCTTTTGTATTAAATTCGCATCCAATTTCTGTGCTTCATCGTCAATAAGAAGGTCCAAAGGATACAGTAAACTTGAAGTGCAGCATCGGAATCTAAAACTGGACTTAAAGGCGAGGTTCAAATCATAGAAAGTAGAGTGTCAGTCCTCTTGTACTTAAGTCGGCATTGTGGCTTTTGTATTAAATTCGGATGCAATCTCTGTGTTTCATCGTCGATAAGAAGGTCCAAGGGATACAGTAAACCTGTAGTGAAGCATCGGAATCTAAAACTGGATTCACACGAGAGGTTTAATTCATAGAAAGTTAGAGTGTCAGTCCTCTTGTACTTAAGTCGGCATTGTGCCTTTTGTATTAAATTCGGATGCAATTTCTGTGTTTCATCGTCAAACAGAAGGACCAAGGTATACTGTAAACCAGAAGTGAAGCATCGGAATCCAAAACTGACTCACAGGAGAGGTTCAAATCATAAAAAAGTTAGAGTGTCAGTCCTCTTGTACTTAAGTCGGCATTTTGCCTTTTGTGTTAAACTCGGATGCAATTTCTGTATTTCTTCGTCAATAAGAAGGTCCAAGGTTTACAGTTAACATGAAGTGAAGCATCGAAATCTAAAACTAAACCCACAGGAGAGGTACAAATCATAGAAAGTTTGAGTGTCAGTTCTCTTGCACTTAAGTCGGCATTGTGCCTTTTGTATTAAATTCGGATGGAATTTATGTGTTTCATCGTCAATAAGAAGGTCCAAGGTATACAGTAAACCTGAAGTGAAGCATCGGAATCTACAACTCCACTCACAGGAGAGCTTCAAATCATAGAAAGTTAGAGTGTCAGTCCTCTTGTACTTAACTCGGCATTGTGCCTTTTGTATTAAATTCACAAGCAAATTCTTTGCTTCATCGTCAATAAGAAGGTCCAAGGGATACAGAAAACCTGAAGTAAAGCGTCGGAATCTCAAACTGGACTCACAGGAGAGGTTGAAATCATAGAAAGTTAGAGTGTCAGTCCTCTTGTACTTAAGGCGGCATTGTTTCTCTTGTATTAAATTCGGATGCAATTTCTGTGTTTCATCATCAATGAGAAGGTCCAAGGGATACAGTAAACCTGAAGTGAAGCATCGGAATCTAAAACTGGACTCACAGGAGAGGTTCAAATCATAGAAAGTTAGAGTGTCTGTCCTCTTGTACTTAAGTCGGCATTGTGCCTATTGTATTAAATTCGGGTGCAATTTCTGTGTTTCATCGTCAATAAGAAGGTCCAAGGGATACAGTAAACCTGAAGTGAAGCATCGGAATCTAAAACTGGACTCACAGGAGAAGATCAAATCATAGAACGTTAGAGTGTCAG
This sequence comes from Schistocerca americana, assembly GCF_021461395.2. Classification (NCBI taxonomy): domain Eukaryota; kingdom Metazoa; phylum Arthropoda; class Insecta; order Orthoptera; family Acrididae; genus Schistocerca; species Schistocerca americana. The sequence goes on from NC_060126.1 coordinate 18,149,377, forward strand.
TCCTCTTGTGCTTAAGTCGGCATTGTGCATTTTGTATTAAATTGGATGCAATTTCTGTGTTTCATCGTCAACAAGAATGACCAATTTATACAGTAAACATGAAGTGAAGCATCGGAATCTACAACTCAACTCACAGAAGGGGATTAAATCATAGAAAGTTAGAGTGTCAGTCCTCTTCTACTTAATTCGGAATTGTGCCTTTTGTATTAAATTCGAATGCAATTTCTGTGTTTCATCGTCAATAAGAAGGTCCAAGGGATACAGTAAACCTGAAGTGAAGCATCGGAATCTAAAACTGTACTCTCAGGAGAGGTTCAAATCATAGAATGTTAGAGTGTCAGTCCTCTTGTACTTAAGTCGGCATTGTGCCTTTTGTATTAAATTCGGATGCAATTTCTGTAATTCATCGTCAATGAGAAGGTCCAAGGGATACAGCAAACCTGAACTGAAGTATCGGAATCTAAAACTGGACTCACAGGTAAGGTACAAACCATAGAAAATTAAAGTGTCAGTCCTCTTGTACTTAAGTCGGCATTGTGCCATTTGTATTAAATTCGGATCCAATTTCTGTGTTTCATCGTCAATAAGAAGGTCCAAGGGATACAGTAAACTTGAAGTGCAGCATCGGAATCAAAAACTTGGCTCAAAGGCGAAGTTCAAATCATAGAAAATTAAAGTGTCAGTCCTCTTGTACTTAAGTCAGCATTGTGCCTTTTGTATTGAATTCGGATGCAATTTCTGTGTTTCATCGTCAATAAGAAGGTCCAAGGGATACAGTAAACCTGAAGTGAAGCATCAGAATCTAAAACTGGACTCACAGGAGAGGTTCAAATCATAGAAAGTTAGAGTGTCTGCCCTCTTGTACTTAAGTCGGCATTGTGCCTTTTGTATTAAATTCGGATGCCATTTCTGTGTTTCATCGTCAATAAGAAGGTCCAAGGGATACAGTAAACTTGAAGTGCAGCATCGGAATCTAAAACTGGACTTAAAGGCGAGGTTCAAATCATAGAAAGTTAGAGTGTCAGTCCTCTTGTACTTAAGTCGGCATTGTGGCTTTTGTACTAAATTCGGATGCAATTTCTGTGTTTCATCGTCAATGAGAAGTTCCAAGGAATACAGCAAACTTGAAGTGCAGCATCGGAATCTAAAACTGGACTCAAATGCGAGGTTCAAATCATAGAAAGTTAGAGTGTCAGTCCTCTTGTACTTAAGTCGGCATTGTGCCTATTGTATTAAATTCGGGTGCAATTTCTGTGTTTCATCGTCAATAAGAAGGTCCAAGGGATACAGTAAACCTGAAGTGAAGCATCGGAATCTAAAACTGGACTCACAGGAGAGAATCAAATCATAGAACGTTAGAGTGTCAGTCCTCTTGTGCTTAAGTCGGCATTGTGCATTTTGTATTAAATTGGTTGCAATTTCTGTGTTTCATCGTCAACACGAATGACCAATTTACAGTAAACCTGAAGTGAAGCATCGGAATCTACAACTCAACTCACAGGAGAAATTTAAATCATCGAAAGTTAGAGTGTGAGTCCTCTTGTACTTATTTCGACATTGTGCCTTTTGTATTAAATTCGTATGCAATTTCTGTGTTTCATCGTCAATAAGAGGGTCCAAGGGATACAGTAAACCTGAAGTGAAGCATCGGAATCTAAATCTGTACTCTCAGGAGAGGTTCAAATCATAGAAAGTTAGAGTGTCAGTCCACTTGTACTTAAGTCGGCATTGTGCCTTTTGTATTAAATTCGGATGCAATTTCTGTGTTTCTTCGTCAATTAGAAGGTCCAAATGATACAGTAAACCTGAACTGAAGTATCGGAATCTAAAACTGGACTCACAGGTAAGGTTCGAATCATAGAAAATTAGAGTGTCAGTCCTCTTGTACTTAAGTCGGCATTGTGCCATTTGTATTTTATTCGGATGCAATTTCTGTGTTTCATCGTCAATAAGAAGGTCCAAGGGATACAGTAAACTTGAAGTGCAGCATCGGAATCTAAAACTTGGCTCACAGGCGAGGTTCAAATCATAGATAGTTAGAGTGTCAGTCCTCTTGTACTTAAGTCAGCATTGTGCCTTTTGTATTAAATTCGGATGCAATTTCTGTGTTTCATCGTCAATAAGAAGGTCCTAGGGATACAGTAAACCTGAAGTGAAGCATCAGAAACTAAAACTGGACTCAAAGGAGAGGTTCAGATCATAGAAAGTTAGACTGTCTGCCCTCTTGTACTTAAGTCGGCATTGTGCCTTTTGTACTAAATTCGGATGCCATTTCTGTGTTTCAACGTCAATAAGAAGGTCCAAGGTTTACAGTAAACTTGAAGTGAACTATCGGATTCTAAAACTGGACTCACAGGAGAGGTTCAAATCATAGAAAGTTAGAGTGTCAGTCCTCTTGTACTTAAGTCGGCATTGTGCCTTTTGCATTAAATTCGGATGGAATGTCTGTGTTTCATCGTCAATAAGAAGGTCCAAGGTATACAGTAAACCTGAAGTGAAGTATCGGAATCTACAACTCAACTCACAGGAGAGGTTTAAATCATAGAATGTTAGAGTGTCAGTCCTCTTGTACTTAAGTCGGCATTGTGCCTTTTGTATTAAATTCGGATGCGATTTCTGTGTTTCATCGTCAATAAGAAGGACCAAGGGATACAGTAACCCGGAAGTGAAGCATCGGAATCTAAAACTGGACTCACAGGAGAGGTTCAAATCATAGAACGTTAGAGTGTCAGTCCTCTTGTACATAGGTCGGCATTGTGCCTTTTGTATTAAATTCGGAAGCAATTTCTGTATTTCATCGTCAATAAGATGGTCCAAGGTATAGAGTAAACCTGAAGTGAAGCATCGGAATCTAAAACTATACTCACAGGAGAGTTTCAAATCATAGAAAGTTAGAGTGTCAGTCCTCTTGTACCTAAGTCGGCATTGTGCCTTTTGTATTAAATTCGGATGCAATTTCTGTGTTTCATCGTCAATAAGAAGGTCCAATGGATACAGTAAACCTAAAGTGAAGCATCGGAATCTAAAACTGTACTCTCAGGAGAGGTTGAAATCATAGAAAGTTAGAGTGTCAGTCCTCTTATACTTAAGTCGGCATTGTGCCTTTTGTATTAAATTCGGATGCAATTTCTGTGTTTCATCGTCAATTAGAAGGTCCAAGGGATACAGTAAACCTGAACTGAAGTATCGGAATCTAAAACTGTACTCACAGGTGAGGTTCAAATCATAGAAAATTAGAGTGTCAGTCCTCTCGTACTTAAGTCGGCATTGTGCCATTTGTATGAAATTCGGATGCAATTTCTGTGTTTCATCGTCAATAAGAAGGTTCAAGGGATACAGTAAACTTGAAGTGCAGCATCGGAATCTAAAACTGGGCTCAAAGGCGAGGTTCAAATCATAGAAAGTTAGAGTGTCAGTCCGCTTGTACTTAAGTCAGCATTGTGCCTTTTGTATTACATTCGGATGCCATTTCTGTGTTTCATCGTCAATAAGAAGGTCCAAGGGATACAGTAAACCTGAAGTGAAGCATCAGAATCTAAAACTGGACTCACAGGAGAGGTTCAAATCATAGAAAGTTAGAGTGTCTGCCCTCTTGTACTTAAGTCGGCATTGTGCCTTTTGTATTACAATCGGATGCCATTTCTGTGTTTCATCGTCAATAAGAAGGTCCAAGGTTTACAGTAAACCTGAAGTGGAGCATCGGAATCTAAAACTGTACTCTCAGGAGAGGTTCGAATCATAGAAAATTAGAGTGTCAGCCCTCCTGTACTTAAGTCGGCATTGTGCCTTTTGTATTAAATTCGGATGCAATTTCTGTATTTCATCGTCAATAAGAAGGTCCAAGGTATACAGTAAACCTGAAGTGAGGCGTCGGAATCTAAAGCTGGACTCACAGGAGAGGTTCAAATCATAGAATGTTAGAGTGTCAGTCCTCGTGTACTTAAGTCGGCATTGTGCCCCTTGTATTAAATTCGGATGCAATTTCTGTGTTTCATCGTCAATAAGATGGTCCTAGGAATACAGTAAACCTGAAGTGAAGCATCAGAATCTACAACTCAACTCACAGGAGAGGTTCAAATCATAGAAAGTTAGAGTGCCAGTCCTCTTGTCCTTAAGTCGGCATTGTGCCTTTTGTATTAAATTCGCAAGCAATCTCTGTGCTTCATCGTCAATAAGAAGGTCCAAGGGATACAGAAAACCTGAGGTGAAGCATCGGAATCTCAAACTGGACTCACAGGAGAGGTTCAAATCATAGAAAGTTAGTGTGTCTGCCCTCTTGTACTTAAGTTGGCATTGTGCCTTTTGTATTAAATTCGGATGCCATTTCTAAGTTTCATCGTCAATACGAAGGTCCAAGGTTTACAGTAAACCTGAAGTGAACAATCGGAATCTAAAACTGGACTCACAGGAGAGGGTCAAATCATAGAAAGTTAGAGTGTCTGTCCTCTTGTACTTAAGTCGGCATTGTGCTTTTTTGTATTAAATTCGGATGCATTTTCTGTGTTTCATCGTCGATAAGAAGGTCCAAGGGATACAGTAAACCTGAAGTGAAGCATCGGAATCTAAAACTGGGCTCACAGGAGAGGTTCAAATCATAGAATGTTAGAGTGTCAGTCCTCTTGTAGTTAAGTCGGCATTGTGCCTCTTGTATTAAATTCGGATGCAATTTCTGTGTTTCATCGTCAATAAGAAGGTCCAAGGGATACAGTAAACTTGAAGTGCAGCATCGGAATCTAAAACTTGGCTCATAGGCGAGGTTCAAATCATAGAAAGTTAGAGTGTCAGTCCTCTTGTACTTAAGTCAGCATTGTGCCTTTTGTATTAAATTCAGATGCAATTTCTGTGTTTCATCGTCAATAAGAAGGTCCAAGGGATACAGTAAACCTGAAGTGAAGCATCAGAATCTAAAACTGGACTCAAAGGAGAGGTTCAAATCATAGAAAGTTAGAGTGTCAGTCCTCTTGTACTTAAGTCGGCATTGTGGCTTTTGTATTAAATTCGGATGCCATTTCTGTGTTTCAACGTCAATAAGAAGGTCCAAGGTTTACAGTAAACCTGAAGTGAACCAACGGAATCTAAAACTGGACTCACAGGAGAGGTTCAAATCATATAAAGTTAGAGTGTCTGTCCTCTTGTACTTAAGTCGGCATTGTGCCTTTTGCATTAAATTCGGATGGAATTTCTGTGTTTCATCATCAATAAGAAGGTCCAAGGTATACAGTAAACCTGAAGTGAAGCATCGGAATCTACAACTCAACTCACAGGAGACGTTTAAATCATAGAAAGTTAGAGTGTCAGTCCTCTTGTACTTAAGTCGGCAGTGTGCCTTTTGTATTAAATTCGGATGCAATTTCTGTGTTTCATCGTCAATAAGAAGGACCAAGGGATACAGTAACCCTGAAGTGAAGCATCGGAATCTAAAACTGGACTCACAGGAGAGGTTCAAATCATAGAACGTTAGAGTGTCAGTCCTCTTGTACATAGGTCGGCATTGTGCCTTTTGTATTAAATTCGGAAGCAATTTCTGTATTTCATCGTCAATAAGATGGTCCAAGGTATAGAGTAAACCTGAAGTGAAGCATCGGAATCTAAAACTATACTCACAGGAGAGGTTCAAATCATAGAAAGTTAGAGTGTCAGTCCTCTTGTACCTAAGTCGGCATTGTGCCTTTTGTATTAAATTCGGATGCAATTTCTGTGTTTCATCGTCAATAAGAAGGTCCAATGGATACAGTAAACCTGAAGTGAAGCATCGGAATCTAAAACTGTACTCTCAGTAGAGGTTCAAATCATAGAAAGTTAGAGTGTCAGTCCTCTTGCACTTAAGTCGGCATTGTGCCTTTTGTATTAAATTCGCATGCAATTTCTGTGTTTCATCGTCAATTAGAAGGTCCAAGGGATACAGTAAACCTGAACTGAAGTATCGGAATCTAAAACTGGACTCACAGGTAATGTTCAAATCATAGAAAATTAGAGTGTCAGTCCTCTTGTACTTAAGTCGGCATTGTGCCATTTGTATGAAATTCGGATGCAATTTCTGTGTTTCATCGTCAATAAGAAGGTTCAAGGGATACAGTAAACTTGAAGTGCAGCATCGGAATCTAAAACTGGGCTCAAAGGCGAGGTTCAAATCATAGAAAGTTAGAGTGTCAGTCCGCTTGTACTTAAGTCAGCATTGTGCCTTTTGTATTACATTCGGATGCCATTTCTGTGTTTCATCGTCAATAAGAAGGTCCAAGGGATACAGTAAACCTGAAGTGAAGCATCAGAATCTAAAACTGGACTCACAGGAGAGGTTCAAATCATAGAAAGTTAGAGTGTCTGCCCTCTTGTACTTAAGTCGGCATTGTGCCTTTTGTATTACAATCGGATGCCATTTCTGTGTTTCATCGTCAATAAGAAGGTCCAAGGTTTACAGTAAACCTGAAGTGGAGCATCGGAATCTAAAACTGTACTCTCAGGAGAGGTTCGAATCATAGAAAATTAGAGTGTCAGCCCTCCTGTACTTAAGTCGGCATTGTGCCTTTTGTATTAAATTCGGATGCAATTTCTGTATTTCATCGTCAATAAGAAGGTCCAAGGTATACAGTAAACCTGAAGTGAAACATCAGAATCTACAACTCAACTCACAGGAGAGGTTCAAATCATAGAAAGTTAGAGTGCCAGTCCTCTTGTCCTTAAGTCGGCATTGTGCCTTTTGTATTAAATTCGCAAGCAATCTCTGTGCTTCATCGTCAATAAGAAGGTCCAAGGGATACAGAAAACCTGAGGTGAAGCATCGGAATCTCAAACTGGACTCACAGGAGAGGTTCAAATCATAGAAAGTTAGTGTGTCTGCCCTCTTGTACTTAAGTTGGCATTGTGCCTTTTGTATTAAATTCGGATGCCATTTCTAAGTTTCATCGTCAATACGAAGGTCCAAGGTTTACAGTAAACCAGAAGTGAACAATCGGAATCTAAAACTGGACTCACAGGAGAGGTTCAAATCATAGAAAGTTAGAGTGTCTGTCCTCTTGTACTTAAGTCGGCATTGTGCCTTTTGTATTAAATTCGGATGCATTTTCTGTGTTTCATCGTCGATAAGAAGGTCCAAGGGATACAGTAAACCTGAAGTGAAGCATCGGAATCTAAAACTGGGCTCACAGGAGAGGTTCAAATCATAGAATGTTAGAGTGTCAGTCCTCTTGTACTTAAGTCGGCATTGTGCCTCTTGTATTAAATTCGGATGCAATTTCTGTGTTTCATCGTCAATAAGAAGGTCCAAGGGATACAGTAAACTTGAAGTGCAGCATCGGAATCTAAAACTTGGCTCATAGGCGAGGTTCAAATCATAGAAAGTTAGAGTGTCCGTCCTCTTGTACTTAAGTCAGCATTGTGCCTTTTGTATTAAATTCAGATGCAATTTCTGTGTTTCATCGTCAATAAGAAGGTCCAAGGGATACAGTAAACCTGAAGTGAAGCATCAGAATCTAAAACTGGACTCAAAGGAGAGGTTCAAATCATGGAAAGTTAGAGTGTCAGTCCTCTTGTACTTAAGTCGGCATTGTGGCTTTTGTATTAAATTCGGATGCCATTTCTGTGTTTCAACGTCAATAAGAAGGTCCAAGGTTTACAGTAAACCTGAAGTGAACCATCGGAATCTAAAACTGGACTCACAGGAGAGGTTCAAATCATATAAAGTTAGAGTGTCTGTCCTGTTGTACTTAAGTCGGCATTGTGCCTTTTGCATTAAATTCGGATGGAATTTCTGTGTTTCATCGTCAATAAGAAGGTCCAAGGTATACAGTAAACCTGAAGTGAAGCATCGGAATCTACAACTCAACTCACAGGAGACGTTTAAATCATAGAAAGTTAGAGTGTCAGTCCTCTTGTACTTAAGTCGGCATTGTGCCTTTTGTATTAAATTCGCATGCAATTTCTGTGTTTCATCGTCAATTAGAAGGTCCAAGGGATACAGTAAACCTGAACTGAAGTATCGGAATCTAAAACTGGACTCACAGGTAAGGTTCAAATCATAGAAAATTAGAGTGTCAGTCCTCTTGTACTTAAGTCGGCATTGTGCCTTTTGTATTAAATTCGGATGCCATTTCTGTGTTTCAACGTCAATAAGAAGGTCCAAGGTTTACAGTAAACTTGAAGTGAACTATCGGATTCTAAAACTGGACTCACAGGAGAGGTTCAAATCATAGAAAGTTAGAGTGTCAGTCCTCTTGTACTTAAGTCGGCATTGTGCATTTTGCATTAAATTCGGTTGGAATGTCTGTGTTTCATCGTCAATAAGAAGGTCCAAGGTATACAGTAAACCTGAAGTGAAGTATCGGAATCTACAACTCAACTCACAGGAGAGGTTTAAATCATAGAAAGTTAGAGTGTCAGTCCTCTTGTACTTAAGTCGGCATTGTGCCTTTTGTATTAAATTCGGATGCGATTTCTGTGTTTCATCGTCAATAAGAAGGACCAAGGGATACAGTAACCCGGAAGTGAAGCATCGGAATCCAAAACTGGACTCACAGGAGAGGTTCAAATCATAGAACGTTAGAGTGTCAGTCCTCTTGTACATAGGTCAGCATTGTGCCTTTTGTATTGAATTCGGAAGCAATTTCTGTATTTCATCGTCAATAAGATGGTCCAAGGTATAGAGTAAACCTGAAGTGAAGCATCGGAATCTAAAACTATACTCAGAGGAGAGGTTCAAATCATAGAAAGTTGGAGTGTCAGTCCTCTTGTACCTAAGTCGGCATTGTGCCTTTTGTATTAAATTCGGATGCAATTTCTGTGTTTCATCGTCAATAAGAAGGTCCAATGGATACAGTAAACCTAAAGTGAAGCATCGGAATCTAAAACTGTACTCTCAGGAGAGGTTGAAATCATAGAAAGTTAGAGTGTCAGTCCTCTTATACTTAAGTCGGCATCGTGCCTTTTGTATTAAATTCGGATGCAATTTCTGTGTTTCATCGTCAATTAGAAGGTCCAAGGGATACAGTAAACCTGAACTGAAGTATCGGAATCTAAAACTGTACTCACAGGTAAGGTTCAAATCATAGAAAATTAGAGAGTCAGTCCTCTTGTACTTAAGTCGGCATTGTGCCATTTGTATGAAATTCGGATGCAATTTCTGTGTTTCATCGTCAATAAGAAGGTCCAAGGGATACAGTAAACTTGAAGTGCAGCATCGGAATCTAAAACTGGGCTCAAAGGCGAGGTTCAAATCATAGAAAGTTAGAGTGTCAGTCCGCTTGTACTTAAGTCAGCATTGTGCCTTTTGTATTACATTCGGATGCAATTTCTGTGTTTCATCGTCAATAAGAATGTCCAAGGGATACAGTAAACCTGAAGTGAAGCATCAGAATCTAAAACTGGACTCACAGGAGAGGTTCAAATCATAGAAAGTTAGAGTGTCTGCCCTCTTGTACTTAAGTCGGCATTGTGCCTTTTGTATTACAATCGGATGCTATTTCTGTGTTTCATCGTCAATAAGAAGGTCCAAGGTTTACAGTAAACCTGAAGTGGAGCATCGGAATCTAAAACTGTACTCTCAGGAGAGGTTCGAATCATAGAAAATTAGAGTGTCAGCCCTCCTGTACTTAAGTCGGCAATGTGCCTTTTGTATTAAATTCGGATGCAATTTCTGTATTTCATCGTCAATAAGAAGGTCCAAGGTATACAGTAAACCTGAAGTGAGGCGTCGGAATCTAAAGCTGGACTCACAGGAGAGATTCAAATCATAGAATGTTAGAGTGTCAGTCCTCCTTACTTAAGTCGGCATTGTGCCCCTTGTATTAAATTCGGATGCAATTTCTGTGTTTCATCGTCAATAAGATGGTCCTAGGAATACAGTAAACCTGAAGTGAAGCATCGGATCTAAAACTAGACTCACAGGAGAGGTTCAAATCGTAGAAAGTTAGAGTGTCAGTCCTCTTGTACTTAAGTCGGCATTGTGCCTTTTGTATTAAATTCGGATGGAATTTCTGTGTTTCATCGTCAATAAGAAGGTCCAAGGTATACAGTAAACCTGAAGTGAAGCATCAGAATCTACAACTCAACTCACAGGAGAGGTTCAAATCATAGAAAGTTAGAGTGCCAGTCCTCTTGTCCTTAAGTCGGCATTGTGCCTTTTGTATTAAATTCGCAAGCAATCTCTGTGCTTCATCGTCAATAAGAAGGTCCAAGGGATACAGAAAACCTGAGGTGAAGCATCGGAATCTCAAACTGGACTCACAGGAGAGGTTCAAATCATAGAGAGTTAGGGTGTCTGCCCTCTTGTACTTAAGTTGGCATTGTGCCTTTTGTATTAAATTCGGATGCCATTTTTAAGTTTCATCGTCAATACGAAGGTCCAAGGTTTACAGTAAACCTGAAGTGAACCATCGGAATCTAAAACTGGACTCACAGGAGAGGTTCAAATCATAGAAAGTTAGAGTGTCTGTCCTCTTGTACTTAAGTCGGCATTGTGCCTTTTGTATTAAATTCGGATGCATTTTCTGTGTTTCATCGTCGATAAGAAGGTCCAAGGGATACAGTAAACCTGAAGTGAAGCATCGGAATCTAAAACTGGGCTCACAGGAGAGGTTCAAATCATAGAATGTTAGAGTGTCAGTCCTCTTGTACTTAAGTCGGTATTGTGCCTCTTGTATTAAATTCGGATGCAATATCTGTGTTTCATCGTCAATAAGAAGGTCCAAGGGATACAGTAAACTTGAAGTGCAGCATCGGAATCTAAAACTTGGCTCATAGGCGAGGTTCAAATCATAGAAAGTTACAGTGTCAGTCCTCTTGTACTTAAGTCAGCATTGTGCCTTTTGTATTAAATTCAGATGCAATTTCTGTGTTTCATCGTCAATAAGAAGGTCCAAGGGATACAGTAAACCTGAAGTGAAGCATCAGAATCTAAAACTGGACTCAAAGGAGAGGTTCAAATCATAGAAAGTTAGAGTGTCAGTCCTCTTGTACTTATGTCGGCATTGTGGCTTTTGTATTAAATTCGGATGCCATTTCTGTGTTTCAACGTCAATAAGAAGGTCCAAGGTTTACAGTAAACCTGAAGTGAACCATCGGAATCTAAAACTGGACTCACAGGAGAGGTTCAAATCATATAAAGTTAGAGTGTCTGTCCTCTTGTACTTAAGTCGGCATTGTGACTTTTGCATTTAATTCGGATGGAATTTCTGTGTTTCATCGTCAATAAGAAGGTCCAAGGTATACAGTAAACCTGAAGTGTAGCATCGGAATCTACAACTCCACTCACAGGAGACGTTTAAATCATAGAAAGTTAGAGTGTCAGTCCTCTTGTACTTAAGTCGGCAGTGTGCCTTTTGTATTAAATTCGGATGCAATTTCTCTGTTTCATCGTCAATAAGAAGGACCAAGGGATACAGTAACCCTGAAGTGAAGCATCGGAATCTAAAACTGGACTCACAGGAGAGGTTCAAATCATAGAACGTTAGAGTGTCAGTCCTCTTGTACATAGGTCGGCGTTGTGCCTTTTGTATTAAATTCGGAAGCAATTTCTGTATTTCATCGTCAATAAGATGGTCCAAGGTATAGAGTAAACCTGAAGTGAAGCATCGGAATCTAAAACAATACTCACAGGAGAGGTTCAAATCATAGAAAGTTAGAGTGTCAGTCCTCTTGTACCTAAGTCGGCATTGTGCCTTTTGTATTAAATTCGGATGCAATTTCTGTGTTTCATCGTCAATAAGAAGGTCCAATGGATACAGTAAACCTGAAGTGAAGCATCGGAATCTAAAACTGTACTCTCAGGAGAGGTTCAAATCATAGAAAGTTAGAGTGTCAGTCCTCTTGTACTTAAGTCGGCATTGTGCCTTTTGTATTAAATTCGCATGCAATTTCTGTGTTTCATCGTCAATTAGAAGGTGCAAGGGATACAGTAAACCTGAACTGAAGTATCGGAATCTAAAACTGGTCTCACAGGTAAGGTTCAAATCATAGAAAATTAGAGTGTCAGTAATCTTGTACTTAAGTCGGCATTGTGCCATTTGTATTAATTTCGGATGCAATTTCTGTGTTTCATCGTCAATAAGAATTTCCAAGGGATACAGTAAACTTGAAGTGCAGCATCGGAATCTAAAACTGGGCTCAAAGGCGAGGTTCAAATCATTGAAAGTTAGAGTGTCGGTCCGCTTGTACTTAAGTCAGCATTGTGCCTTTTGTATTACATTCGGATGCAATTTCTGTGTTTCATCGTCAATAAGAAGGTCCAAGGGATACAGTAAACCTGAAGTGAAGCATCAGAATCTAAAACTGGACTCACAGGAGAGATTCAAATCATAGAAAGTTAGAGTGTATGCCCTCTTGTACTTAAGTCGGCATTGTGCCTTTTGTATTAAAATCGGATGCCATTTCTGTTTTTCATCGTCAATAAGAAGGTCCAAGGTTTACAGTAAACCTGAAGTGAACCATCGGAATCTAAAACTGGACTCACAGGAGAGGTTCAAATCATAGAAAGTTAGAGTGTCAGTCCTCTTGTACTTAAGTCGGCATTGTGCCTTATGTATTAAATTCAGACGCAATTTATGTGTTTCATCGTCAATAAGAAGGTCCGAGGGATACAGTAAACCTGAAGTGAAGCATCGGATCTAAAACTAGACTCACAGGAGGGGTTCAAATCGTAGAAAGTTAGAGTGTCAAACCTCTTGTACTTAAGTCGGCATTGTGCCTTTTGTATTAAATTCGGATGGAATTTCTGTGTTTCATCGTCAATAAGAAGGTCCAAGGTATACAGTAAACCTGAAGTGAAGCATCGGAATCTACAACTCAACTCACAGGAGAGGTTCAAATCATAGAAAGTTAGAGTGCCAGTCCTCTTGTTCCTAAGTCGGCATTGTGCCTTTTGTATTAAACTCGCAAGCAATCTCTGTGCTTCATCGTCAATAAGAAGGTCCAAGGGATACAGAAAACCCGAAGTGAAGCATCGGAATCTCAAACTGGACTCACAGGAGAGGTTCAAATCATAGAAAGTTAGTGTGTCTGCCCTCTTGTACTTAAGTCGGCATTGTGCCTTTTGTATTAACTTCGGATGCCATTTCTGTGTTTCATCGTCAATAAGAAGGTCCAAGGTTTACAGTAAACCTGAAGTGAACCATCGGAATCTAAAACTGGACTCACAGGAGAGGTTCAATCATAGAATGTTAGAGTGTCAGTCCTCTTGTACTTAAGTCGGCATTGTTTCTCTTGTATTAAATTCTGATGCAATTTCTGTGTTTCATCATCAATAAGAAGGTCCAAGGGATACAGCAAACCTGAAGTGAAGCATCGGAATCTAAAACTGGACTCACAGGAGAGGTTCAAATCATAGTAAGTTACAATGTCAGTCCTCTTGTACTTAAGTCGGCATTGTGCCTTTTGTATTAAATTCGGATGCAATTTCTGTGTTTCATCGTCGATAAGAAGGTCCAATGGATACAGTAAACCTGAAGTGAAGCATCGGAATCTAAAACTGGACTCACAGGAGGGGTTCAAATCATAGAATGTTAGAGTGTCAGTCCTCTTGTACTTAAGTCGGCATTGTGCCTCTTGTATTAAATTCGGATGCAATTTCTGTGTTTCATCGTCAATAAGATGGTCCTAGGAATACAGTAAAACTGAAGTGAAGCATCGGATCTAAAACTGGACTCACAGGAGAGGTTCAAAGCGTAGAAAGTTAGAGTGTCAGTCCTCTTGTACTTAAGTCGGCATTGTGCCTTTTGTATTAAATTCGGATGCAATATCTGTGTTTCACCGTCAATAAGAAGATCCAAGTGATACAGTAAACCTGAAGTGAAGCATCGGAATATAAAACTGGAGTCACAGGAGCGGTTAAATCATAGAAAGTTAGAGTGTCAGTCCTATTGTACCTAAGTCGGCATTGTGCCTTTTGTATTAAATTCGCATGCAATTTCTGTGCTTCATCGTCAATAAGAAGGTCCGAGGGATACAGTAAACCTGTAGTTAAGCATCGGAATCTAAAACTGGATTCACACGAGAGGTTTAACTCATAGAAAGTTAGAGTGTCAGTCCTCTTGTACTTAAGTCGGCATTGTGCCTTTTGTATTAAATTCGGATGCAATTTCTGTGTTTCATTGTCAATAAGAAGGTCAAAGGTATACTGTAAACCAGAAGTGAAGCATCGGAATCTAAAACTGACTCACAGGAGAGGTTCAAATCATAGAAGGTTAGAGTGTCAGTCCTCTTGTATTTAAGTCGGCATTTTGCCTTTTGTGTTAAACTCGGATGCAATTTCTGTATTTCATCGTCAATAAGAAGGTCCAAGGTTTACAGTTAACATGAAGTGAAGCATCGAAATCCAAAACTAAACCCACAGGAGAGGTACAAATCATAGAAAGTTTGAGTGTCAGTTCTCTTGTACTTAAGTCGGCATTGTGCCTTTTGTATTAAATACGGATGGAATTTATGTGTTTCATCGTCAATAAGAAGGTCCAAGGTATACAGTAAACCTGAAGTGAAGCATCGGAATCTACAACTCAACTCACAGGAGAGCTTCAAATCATAGAAAGTTAGAGTGTCAGTCCTCTTGTACTTAAGTCGGCATTGTGCCTTTTGTATTAAATTCGCAAGCAAATTCTGTGCTTCATCGTCAATAAGAAGGTCCAAGGGATACAGAAAACCTGAAGTAAAGCGTCGGAATCTCAAACTGGACTCACAGGAGAGGTTCAAATCATAGAAAGTTAGAGTGTCAGTCCTCTTGTACTTAAGTCGGCATTGTGCCTTTTGTATTAAATTCGGATGCAATTTCTGTGTTTCATCATCAATGAGAAGGTCCAAGGGATACAGTAAACCTGAAGTGAATCATCGGAATCTAAAACAGGACTCACAGGAGAGGTTCAAATCATAGAAAGTTAGAGTGTCAGTCCTCTTGTACTTAATTCGGCATTGTGCCTTTTGTATTAAATTCGGATGCAATTTCTATGTTTCATCGTCGATAAGAAGGTCCAAGGGATACAGTAAACCTGAAGTGAAGCATCGGAATCTCAAACTGGACTCACAGGAGAGGTTTAAATCATAGTAAGTTGGAGTGTCACTCCTCTTGCACTTAAGTCAGCATTGTGCCTTTTGTATGAAATTCGGGTACAATTTCTGTGTTTCATCGTCAATACGAATGTCCAATGCATACAGTAAGACTGCAGTGAAGCATCGGAATCTAAAACTGAACTCACAGGAGAGTTTCAAATCATAGAAAGTTATAGTGTCAGTCCTCTTGTACTTAAGTCAGCATTGTGCTTTTTGTATTAAATTCGGATGCAATTTCTGTGCTTCATCGTCAATAAGAAGGTCCAAGGGATACAGAAAATCTGAAGTGAAGCATCGGAATCTAAAACTGGACTCACAGGAGAGTTTCAAATCATAGAAAGTTAGAGTGTCAGTCCTCTTGCACTTAAGTCAGCATTGTGCCTTTTGTATGTAATTCGGGTACAATTTCTGTGTTTCATCGTCAATACGAATGTCCAAGGGATACAGTAAGACAGCAGTGAAGCATCGGAATCTAAAACTGAACTCACAGGAGAGTTTCAAATCATAGAAAGTTAGAGTGTCAGTGCTCTTGTACTTAAGTCGGCATTGTGCTTTTTGTATTAAATTGGGATGCAATTTCTGCGTTTCATCGTCAATAAGAAGGTCCAAGGGATACAGTAAACCTGAAGTGAAGCATCGGAATCTAAAACTGTACTCTCAGGAGAGGTTCAAATCATAGAAAGTTAGAGTGTCAGTTCTCTTGTACTTAAGTCAGCATTGTGCCTTTTGTATTTAATTCGGATGCAATTTCTGTGTTTCATCGTCAATAAGAAGGTCCAAGGGATACAGTAAACCTGAAGTGAAGCATCAGAATCTAAAACTGGACTCACAGGAGAGGTTCAAATCATAGAAAATTAGAGTGTCTACCCTATTGTACTTAAGTCGGCATTGTGCCTTTTGTATTAAATTCGGATGCCATTTCTGTGTTTCATCGTCAATAAGAAGGTCCAAGGTTTACAGTAAACCTGAAGTGAACCATCGGAATCTAAAACTGGACTCACTGGAGAGGTTCAAACATAGAAAGTTAGAGTGTCAGTCCTCTTGTACTTAAGTCGGCATTGTGCCTTTTGTGTTAAACTCGGATGCAATTTCTGTATTTCATCGTCAATAAGAAGGTCCAAGGTTTACAGTTAACATGAAGTGAAGCATCGAAATCTAAAACTAAACCCACAGGAGAGGTACAAATCATAGAAAGTTTGAGTGTCAGTTCTCTTGTACTTAAGTCGGCATTGTGCCTTTTGTATTAAATACGGATGGAATTTATGTGTTTCAGCGTCAATAAGAAGGTCCAAGGTATACAGTAAACCTGAAGTGAAGCATCGGAATCTACAACTCAACTCACAGGAGAGCTTCAAATCATAGAAAGTTAGAGTGTCAGTCCTCTTGTACTTAAGTCGGCATTGTGCCTTTTGTATTAAATTCGCAAGCAAATTCTGTGCTTCATCGTCAATAAGAAGGTCCAAGGGATACCGAAAACCTGAAGTAAAGCGTCGGAATCTCAAACTGGACTCACAGGAGAGGTTCAAATCATAGAAAGTTAGAGTGTCAGTCCTCTTGTACTTAAGTCGGCATTGTGCCTTTTGTATTAAATTCGGATGCAATTTCTGTGTTTCATCATCAATGAGAAGGTCCAAGGGATACAGTAAACCTGAAGTGAATCATCGGAATCTAAAACTGGACTCACAGGAGAGGTTGAAATCATAGAAAGTTAGAGTGTTAGTCCTCTTGTACTTAAGTCGGCATTGTGCCTTTTGTATTAAATTCTGATGCAATTTCTGTGTTTCATCATCAATAAGACGGGTCAAGGGATACAGTAAACCTGAAGTGAAGCATCGGAATCTAAAACTGGACTCACAGGAGAGGTTCAAATCATAGAAAGTTACAATGTCAGTCCTCTTGTACTTAAGTCGGCATTGTGCCTTTTGTATTAAATTCGGATGCAATTTCTGTGTTTCATCGTCGATAAGAAGGTCCAAGGGATACAGTAAACCTGAAGTGAAGCATCGGAATCTAAAACTGGACTAACAGGAGAGGTTCAAATCATAGAATGTTAGAGTGTCAGTCCTCTTGTACTTAAGTCGGCATTGTGCCTCTTGTATTAAATTCGGATGCAATTTCTGTGTTTCATCGTCAATAAGATGGTCCTAGGAATACAGTAAACCTGAAGTGAAGCATCGGATCTAAAACTGGACTTACAGGAGAGGTTCAAATCGTAGAAAGTTAGAGTGTCAATCCTCTTGTACTTAAGTCGGCATTGTGCCTTTTGTATTAAATTCGGATGCAATATCTGTGTTTCATCGTCAATAAGAAGATCCAAGTGATACAGTAAACCTGAAGTGAAGCATCAGATTATAAAACTGGACTCACAGGAGCGGTTAAATCATAGAAAGTTAGAGTGTCAGTCCCCTTGTACCTAAGTCGGCGTTGTGCCTTTTGTATTAAATTCACAAGCAAATTCTGTGCTTCATCGTCAATAAGAAGGTCCAAGGGGTACAGAAAACCTGAAGTAAAGCGTCGGAATCTCAAACTGGACTCACAGGAGAGGTTCAAATCATAGAAAGTTAGTGTGTCAGTCCTCTTGTACTTCAGTCGGCATTGTTTCTCTCGTATTAAATTCGGATGCAATTTCTGTGTTTCATCATCAATGAGAAGGTCCAAGGGATACAGTAAACCTGAAGTGAAGCATCGGAATCTAAAACTGGACTCACAGGAGAGGTTCAAATCATAGATAGTTAGAGTGTCAGTCCTCTTGTACTTAATTCGGCATTGTGCCTTTTGTATTAAATTCGGAAGCAATTTCTATGTTTCATCGTCGATAAGAAGGTCCAAGGGATACAGTAAACCTGAAGTGAAGCATCGGAATCTCAAACTGGACTCACAGGAGAGGTTTAAATCATAGTAAGTTGGAGTGTCAGTCCTCTTGCACTTAAGTCAGCATTGTGCCTTTTGTATGAAATTCGGGTACAATTTCTGTGTTTCATCGTCAATACGAATGTCCAATGCATACAGTAAGACTGCAGTGAAGCATCGGAATCTAAAACTGAACTCACAGGAGAGTTTCAAATCATAGAAAGTTATAGTGTCAGTCCTCTTGTACTTAAGTCGGCATTGTGCTTTTTGTATTAAATTCGGATGCAATTTCTGTGCTTCATCGTCAATAAGAAGGTCCAAGGGATACAGAAAATCTGAAGTGAAGCATCGGAATCTAAAACTAGACTCACAGGAGAGTTTCAAATCATAGAAAGTTAGAGTGTCAGTCCTCTTGCACTTAAGTCAGCATTGTGCCTTTTGTATGTAATTCGGGTACAATTTCTGTGTTTCATCGTCAATACGAATGTCCAAGGGATACAGTAAGACAGCAGTGAAGCATCGGAATCTAAAACTGAACTCACAGGAGAGTTTCAAATCATAGAAAGTTAGAGTGTCAGTGCTCTTGTACTTAAGTCGGCATTGTGCTTTTTGTATTAAATTGGGATGCAATTTCTCTGTTTCATCGTCAATAAGAAGGTCCAAGGGATACAGTAAACCTGAAGTGAAGCATCGGAATCTAGAACTGTACTCTCAGGAGAGGTTCAAATCATAGAAAGTTAGAGTGTCAGTTCTCTTGTACTTAAGTCAGCATTGTGCCTTTTGTATTTAATTCGGATGCAATTTCTGTGTTTCATCGTCAATAAGAAGGTCCAAGGGATACAGTAAACCTGAAGTGAAGCATCAGAATCTAAAACTGGACTCACAGGAGAGGTTCAAATCATAGAAAATTAGAGTGTCTGCCCTATTGTACTTAAGTCGGCATTGTGCCTTTTGTATTAAATTCGGATGCCATTTCTGTGTTTCATCGTCAATAAGAAGGTCCAAGGTTTACAGTAAACCTGAAGTGAACCATCGGAATCTAAAACTGGACTCACTGGAGAGGTTCAAACATAGAAAGTTAGAGTGTCAGTCCTCTTGTACTTAAGTCGGCATTGTGCCTTTTGGATTAAATTCGGATGCAATTTCTGTGTTTCATCGTCAATAAGAAGGTCCGAGGGATACAGTAAACCTGAAGTGAAGCATCGGAATCCATAACTGGACTCTCAGGAGAGGTTCGAATCATAGAAAATTAGAGTGTCAGCCCTCCTGTACTTAAGTCGGCATTGTGCCTTTTGTATTAAATTCGGATGCAATTTCTGTATTTCATCGTCAATAAGAAGGTCCAAGGTATACAGTAAACCTGAAGTGAGGCGTCGGAATCTAAGGCTGGACTCACAGGAGAGGTTCAAATCATAGCATGTTAGAGTGTCAGTCATCTTGCACTTAAGTCGGCATTGTGCCTCTTGTATTATTTTCGGATGCAATTCCTGTGTTTCATCGTCAATAAGATGGTCCTAGGAATACAGTAAACCTGAAGTGAAGCTTCGGATCTAAAACTGGACTCACAGGAGAGGTTCAAATCGTAGAAAGTTAGAGTGTCAGTCCTCTTGTACTTAAGTCGGCATTGTGCCTTTTGTATTAAATTCGGATGCAATATCTGTGTTTCATCGTCAATAAGAAGATCCAAGTGATACAGTAAACCTGAAGTGAAGCATCGGAATATAAAACTGGACTCACAGGAGCGGTAAAATCATAGAAAGTTAGAGTGTCAGTCCTCTTGTACCTAAGTCGGCATTGTGCCTTTTGTATTAAATTCGCATGCAATATCTGTGCTTCATCGTCAATAAGAAGGTCCAAGGGATACAGTAAACCTGTAGTGAAGCATCGGAATCTAAAACTGGATTCACACGAGAGGTTTAATTCATAGAAAGTTAGAGTGTCAGTCCTCTTGTACTTAAGTCGGCATTGTGCCTTTTGTATTAAATTCGGATGCAATTTCTGTGTTTCATCGTCAATAAGAAGGTCCAAGGTATACTGTAAACCAGAAGCGAAGCATCGGAATCTAAAACTGACTCACAGGAGAGGTTCAAATTAAAGAAAGTTAGAGTGTCAGTCCTCTTGTACTTAAGTCGGCATTTTGCCTTTTGTGTTAAACTCGGATGCAATTTCTGTATTTCATCGTCAATAAGAAGGTCCAAGGTTTACAGTTAACGTGAAGTGAAGCATCGAAATCTAAAACTAAACCCACAGGAGAGGTACAAATCATAGAAAGTTTGAGTGTCAGTTCTCTTGTACTTAAGTCGGCATTGTGCCTTCTGTATTAAATTCGGATGAAATTTATGTGTTTCATCGTCAATACGAAGGTCCAAGGTATACAGTAAACCTGAAGTGAAGCATCGGAATCTACAACTCAACTCACAGGAGAGCTCCAAATCATACAAAGTTAGAGTGTCAGTCCTCGTGTACTTAAGTCGGCATTGTGCCTTTTGTATTAAATTCGCAAGCAAATTCTGTGCCTCATCGTCAATAAGAAGGTCCAAGGGATACAGAAAACCTGAAGTAAAGCGTCGGAATCTCAAACTGGACTCACAGGAGAGGTTCAAATCATAGAAAGTTAGAATGTCAGTCCTCTTGTACTTAAGTCGGCATTGTTTCTCTTGTATTAAATTCGGATGCAATTTCTGTGTTTCATCGTCAATAAGAAGGTCCAAGGGATACAGTAAACTTGAAGTGCAGCATCTGAATCTAAAACTGGACTCACAGGAGAGTTTGAAATCATAGAAGGTTAGAGTGTCAGTCCTCTTGTACTTAAGTCGGCATTGTGCCTTTTGTATTAAATTCGGATGCAGTTTCTGTGTTTCATCGTCGATAAGAAGGTCCAAGGGATACAGTAAACTTAAAGTGCAGCATCGGAATCTAAAACTGGACTCAAAGGCGAGGTTCAAATCATAGAAAGTTAGAGTGTCAGTCCTCTTGTACTTAAGTCGGTATTGTGCCTTTTGTATTAAATTCGCAAGCAAATTCTGTGCTTCATCGTCAATAAGAAGGTCCAAGGGATACAGAAAACCTGAAGTAAAGCGTCGGAATCTCAAACTGGACTCACAGGAGAGGTTTATATCATAGAAAGTTAGAGTGTCAGTCCACTTGTACTTAAGTCGGCATTGTGCCATTTGTATTAAACTCAGATGCGATTTCTGTGTTTCATCGTCAATAAGAAGGTCCAAGGGATACGGTAAACCTGAAGTGAACCATCGGAATCTAATACTGGACTCACAGAAGAGGTTCAAATCATATAAAGTTAGAGTGTCAGTCCTCTTGTACTTAAGTCGGCATTGTGCCTTTTGTATTAAATTCGCAAGCAAATTCTGTGCCTCATCGTCAATAAGAAGGTCCAAGGGATACAGAAAACCTGAAGTAAAGCGTCGGAATCTCAAACTGGACTCACAGGAGAGGTTCAAATCATAGAAAGTTAGAATGTCAGTCCTCTTGTACTTAAGTCGGCATTGTTTCTCTTGTATTAAATTCGGATGCAATTTCTGTGTTTCATCGTCAATAAGAAGGTCCAAGGGATACAGTAAACTTGAAGTGCAGCATCTGAATCTAAAACTGGACTCACAGGAGAGTTTGAAATCATAGAAGGTTAGAGTGTCAGTCCTCTTGTACTTAAGTCGGCATTGTGCCTTTTGTATTAAATTCGGATGCAGTTTCTGTGTTTCATCGTCGATAAGAAGGTCCAAGGGATACAGTAAACTTAAAGTGCAGCATCGGAATCTAAAACTGGACTCAAAGGCGAGGTTCAAATCATAGAAAGTTAGAGTGTCAGTCCTCTTGTACTTAAGTCGGTATTGTGCCTTTTGTATTAAATTCGCAAGCAAATTCTGTGCTTCATCGTCAATAAGAAGGTCCAAGTGATACAGTAAACCTGAAGTGAAGCATCGGAATCTAAAACTGGACTCACAGGAGAGGTTCAAATCATAGAATGTTGAAGTGTCAGTCCTCTTGTAGTTAAGTCGGCATTGTGCTTTTTGTATTAAATTCGGATGCAATTTCTGTGCTTCATCGTCAATAAGAAGGACCAAGGGATACAGTAAATCTGAAGTGAAGCATCGGAATCTAAAACTGGACTCACAGGAGAGTGTCAAATCATAGAAAGTTAGAGTGTCAGTCCTCTTGTACTTAAGTCGGCATTGTGCCTTTTGTATTAAATTCGGATGCAATTTCTGTGTTTCATCGTCGATAAGAAGGTCCAAGGGATACAGTAAACTTGAAGTGCAGCATCGGAATCTAAAACTGGACTCAAAGGCGAGGTTCAAATCATAGAAAGTTAGAGTGTCAGTCCTCTTGTACTTAAGTCGGCATTGTGCCATTTGTATTAAACTCAGATGCGATTTCTGTGTTTCATCGTCAATAAGAAGGTCCAAGGGATACGGTAAACCTGAAGTGAACCATCGGAATCTAATACTGGACTCACAGAAGAGGTTCAAATCATATAAAGTTAGAGTGTCAGTCCTCTTGTACTTAAGTCGGCATTGTGATTTTTGTATTATATTCGGATGCAATTTCTGTCTTTCATCGTTAATAAGAAGGTCCGAGGGATACAGTAAACCTGAAGTGAAGCATCGGAATCTATAACTGGACTCACAGGAGCGGTTAAATCATAGAAAGTTAGAGGTCAGTCCTCTTGTACTTAAGTCGGCATTGTGCATTTTGTATTAAATTCGCATGCAATTTCTGTGCTTCATCGTCAATAAGAAGGCCCAAGGGATACAGTTAACCTGAAGTGAAGCATCGGAATCTAAAACTGGACTCACAGGAGACGTTCAAATCATAGAACGTTAGAGTGTCAGTTCTCTTGTACTCAAGTAGGCATTGTGCCTTTTGTATTAAATTCGGATGGAATTTCTGTGTTTCATCGTCAATAAGAAGGACCAAGGTATACAGTAAACCTGAAGTGAAGCATTAGAATCCAAAACTGGACTCACAGGAGAGGTTTAAATCATAGAAAGTTAGAGTGTCAGTCCTCTTGTACTTAAGTCGGCATTGTGCCTTTTGTATACAATTCAGATGCAATTTCTGTGTTTCATCGTCAATAAGATGGTCATAGCAATACAGTAAACCTGAGTTGAAGCATCGGATCTAAAACTAGACTCACTGGAGAGGTTCAAATCATAGAAAGTTAGAGTGTCTGTCCTCTTGAGCTTAAGTCGGCATTGTGCCTTTTGTATTAAATTAGGATGCAATTTCTGTGTTTCATCGTCAACAAGAACGTCCAAGGTATACAGTAAACCTGAAGTGAAGCTTCGGAATCTAAAACTGGACTCACAGGAGAGGTTCAAATCATAGAAAGTTATAGTGTCAGTCGTCTTGCACTTAAGTGAGCATTGGGCCTTTTGTATTAAATTCGGTTGCAGTTTCTGTGTTTCATCGTCAATAGGAATGTCTGAGGGATACAGTTAACCTGAAGTGAAGCATCGGAATCTAAAACTGAACACACAGGAGAGGTTTAAATCATACAAAGTTAGAGTGTTAGTCCTCTTGTACTTAAGTCGGCATTGTGCTTTTTGGATTAAATTCGGATGCAATTTCTGTGCTTCATCGTCAATAAGAAGGTCCAAGGGATACAGTAAACCTGAAGTGATGCATCGGAATCTAAAACTGGGCTCACAGAAGAGGTTCAAATCATATAACGTTAGAGTGTCAGTCCTCTTGTACTTAAGTTGTCATTGATCCTTTTGCATTAAATTCGGATGCAATTTCTGCGTTTCATCGTCAATAAGATTGTCCAAGGTATACAGTAAACCTGAAGTGAAGCATCGGAATCTACAACTCAACTCACAGGTGAGGTTCAAATCATAGAAAGTTGGAGTGTCGGTCCTCTTGTGCTTAAGTCGGCATTGTGCCTTTTGTATTAAATTCGGTTGCAATTTCTGTGCTTCATCATCAATAAGAAGGTCCAAGGGATACAGTAAACCTAAAGTGAAGCATCGAAATCTATCACTGGACTCATTGGAGAGGTTCAAACATTAGAAAGTTAGAGTGTCAGTCCTATTGTACTTAAGTCGGCATTGTGCCTTTTGTATTAAATTCGGATGCAATTTCTGTGTTTCATCGTCAATAAGAAGGTCCAAGGTGTACAGTAAACCTGAAGTGAAGAATCGGAATCTATAACTGGACTTACAGGAGAGGTTCAAATCATAGAAAGTTAGAGTGTCAGTCGTGTTGTACTTAAGTCGGAATTGTGCCTTTTCTATTAAATTCGGATGCAATTTCTGTGTTTCATCGTCAATAAGCAGGTCCAAGAGATTCAGTAAACCTGAAGTGAAGCTTCGGAATCTACAACTGGACTCACAGGACAGGTTCAAATCATAGAATGTTAGAGTGTCAGACCTATTGTACTTAAGTCGGCATTGTGCCTTTTGTATTAAATTCGGATGCAATTTCTGTGTTTCATCGTCAATAAGAAGGTCCAAGGTATACAGTAAACCTGAAGTGAAGCATCGGAATCTAAAACGGGACTCCAAGGAGAGGTTCAAACCATTGAAAGTTAGAGTGTCTGTCCTGTTGTACATAAGTCGGAATTGTGCCTTTTCTATTAAATTCGGATGCAATTTCTGTGTTTCATAGCCAATAAGCAGGTACAAGGGATTCAGTAAACCTGAAGTGAAGCATCGGAATCTAAAACTGGACTCACAGTAGAGGTTCAAATCGTAGAATGTTAGAGTATCAGTCCTCTTTTACTTAAGTCGGTATTGTGACTTTTGTATTAAATTCGGATGCAATTTCTGTGTTTCATCGTAAATAAGAAGGTCCAAGGTATACAGTAAACCTAAACTGAAGCATCGGAATCTAAAACTGGACTCACAGGAGACGTTGAAATCATAGAAAGTTAAAGTGCCAGTCCTCCTTCTCTTACTTAAGTCGGCATTGTGCCTTTTGCATTAAATTCGGTTGCAATTTCTGTGTTCCATCGTCAATAAGATGGTCCAAGGGGTACAGTAAACCTGAAGCGAAGCATAGGAAACTATAACTAGACTCACAGGAGAGGTTCAAATCATAGAAAGTTAGAGTGTCAGTCCTATTGTACTTAAGTCAGCATTGTGACTTTTACATTAAATTCGGATGCAATTTCTGTGTTTCATCGTCAATAAGAAGATCCAAGGTATACAGTAAACCTGAAGTGAAGCATGGGAATCTAAAACTGGACCCACAGGAGAGGTTCAAATCATAGAAAGTTAGAGTCTCAGTCCTCTTGTACTTAAGTCGGCATTGTGCCTTTTGTATTAAATTTGGATGCAATTTCTGTGTTTCATCGTCAATAAGAAGGTTCAAGGAATACAGGTAACATGAAGTGAAGCATCGGAACCTAAAAACGGTCTTACAGGAGAGGTTCAAATCATAGAAAGTTAGATTGTCAGTCCTCTTGTACTTAAGTCGGCATTGTGCCTTTTGAATTACATTCGGATGCAATTTCTGTGTTTCATCGTCAATAGGAAAGTCCAACTGATACAGTAAACCTGATGTGAAGCATCGGTATCTAAAACTGGTCTCGCAGGAGAGGTTCAAATCATAAGAAGTTAGAGTGTCAGTCCTCTTGTACTTAAGTCGGCATTGTGCCTTTTGTATTAAATTCGGATGCAATTTCTGTGCTTCATCGTCAATAAGATGATCCAAGGGATACAGTAAACCTGAAGTGAAGCATCGGAATCTAAAACTGGACTCACAGGAGAGGTTCAAATCATAGAAAGTTAGAGTGTCAGTCCCCTTGTTCTTAAGTCGGCATTGTGCATTTTGTATTAAATTCGGATGCAATTTCTGTGTTTCATCGTCAATAAGAAGGTCCAAGGTATACAGTTAACCTGAAGTGATGCATCGGAATCTAAAACTGGATTCAAAGGAGAGGTTTAAATCATAGAAAGTTAGAGTGTCAGTCCTCTTGTTCTTAAGTCGGCATTGTGCTTATGTATTAAATTCGGATGCAATTTCTGTGTTTCACCGTCTATAAGAAGGTCCAAGGTTTACAGGAAACCTGAAGTGAAGCATTGGAATCTAAAACTGGACTTACAGGAGAGGTTCAAATCATAGAAAGTTAGAGTGTCAGTCCTCTTGTACTTAAGTCGGCATTGTGCCTTTTGTGTTAAATTCGGATGCAATTTCTATGCTTCATCGTCAATAAGAAGGTCCAAGGGATAAAGTAAACCTGAAGTGAAGCATCGGAATCTAAAACTGTACTGACAGAAGAGGTTCAAATCATAGATAGTTCGAGTGCCAGTCCTCTTGTACTTAAGTCGGCATTGTGCCTATGGTATTAAATTCGGATGCAATTTCTGTCTTTCATCGTCAATAAGAAGGTAAAAGGTATACAGGAAACCTGAAGTGAGGCATTGGAATCTAAAACTGGACTCAAAGGAGAGCATAAAGTCATAGAAAATTAGAGTGTCATTCCTCTTGTACTTAAGTCAGCATTGTGCCTTTTACATTAAATTCGGATGCAATTTCTGTGTTTCATCGTCAATAAGAAGGTCCAAGGTATACAGCAAACCTAAGGTGAAACATCGGAATCCAAAACTGGATTCACAGGAGTTGTTTAAATCATAGAAAGTTAGAGAGGTTCAAATCATAGAAAGTTAGAGTGTCTGCCCACTTGTACTTAAGTCGCCATTGAGCCTTTTGTATTAAATTCGGATGCAATTTCTGAAATTCATCGTCAATAAGAAGGTCCAAGGTTTACAGTAAACCTGAAGTGAAGCATCGAAATCTAAAACTCAACTCACAGGAGAGGTTCAAATCATAGAAAGTTAGTGTGTCAGTCCTCTTGTACTTACGTCGGCATTGTGCCCACTGTATTACATTCGTATGCAATTTCTGTGTTTCATCGTCAATAAGAAGGTCCAAAGGGATACAGCAAACCTGAAGTGAAGCATCGTAATCTAAAACTGGACTCACAGGAGAGTTTGAAATCATAGAACGTTAGAGTGTCTGTCCTCTTGTACTTAAGTCGGCTTTGTGCCTTTTGTATTAAATTCGGATGCAATTTCTGTGTTTCATCGTCAATAAGAAGGTCCAAGGTATACAGTAAACCTGAAGTGAAGCATCGGAATCAAAAACTGGACTCACAGGAGAGGTTCAAATCATAGATAGTTAGAGTGTCAGTCCTCTTGTACTTAAGTCGGCATTGTGCCTTTTGTATTAAATTCGGATGGAATTTCTGTGTTTCATTGTCAATAAGAAGGTCCAAGGTATACAGTATACCTGAAGTGAAGCATCGGAATCTACAACTCATCTCACAGGAGAGGTTCATATCATAGAAAGTTAGAGTGTCAGTCCTCTTGTACTTAAGTCGGCATTGTGCCCTTTGTATTATATTCGGATGCAATTTCTGTGTTTCATCGTCAATAAGAAGATCCAAGGAATACAGTAAACCTGAAATGAAGCATCGGAATCTAAGACTGGACTCTCAGGAGAGGTTCTAATAATGGAATGTTTGAGTGTCTGTTCTCTTTTACTTAAGTCGGCATTGTGCCTTTTGTATTAAATTCGGATGCAATTTCTGTGTTTCATCATCAATAAGAAGGTCCAAGGGATACAGTAAACCTGAAGTTAAGCAACGGAATCTAAAACTGGACTCACAGGAGAGGTTCAAATCATAGAAAGTAAGAGCGTCAGTCCTCTTGTGCTTAAGTCGGCATTGTGCCTTTTGTATTAAATTCGGTTGCAATTTCTGTGCTTCATCATCAATAAGAAGGTCCAAGGGATACAGTAAACCTAAAGTGAAGCATCGAAATCTATCACTGGACTCATTGGAGAGGTTCAAACATTAGAAAGTTAGAGTGTCAGTCCTATTGTACTTAAGTCGGCATTGTGCCTTTTGTATTAAATTCGGATGCAATTTCTGTGTTTCATCGTCAATAAGAAGGTCCAAGGTGTACAGTAAACCTGAAGTGAAGAATCGGAATCTATAACTGGACTTACAGGAGAGGTTCAAATCATAGAAAGTTAGAGTGTCAGTCGTGTTGTACTTAAGTCGGAATTGTGCCTTTTCTATTAAATTCGGATGCAATTTCTGTGTTTCATAGTCAATAAGCAGGTCCAAGTGATTCAGTAAACCTGAAGTGAAGCTTCGGAATCTACAACTGGACTCACAGGACAGGTTCAAATCATAGAATGTTAGAGTGTCAGACCTATTGTACTTAAGTCGGCATTGTGCCTTTTGTATTAAATTCGGATGCAATTTCTGTGTTTCATCGTCAATAAGAAGGTCCAAGGTATACAGTAAACCTGAAGTGAAGCATCGGAATCTAAAACGGGACTCCAAGGAGAGGTTCAAACCATTGAAAGTTAGAGTGTCTGTCCTGTTGTACATAAGTCGGAATTGTGCCTTTTCTATTAAATTCGGATGCAATTTCTGTGTTTCATAGCCAATAAGCAGGTACAAGGGATTCAGTAAACCTGAAGTGAAGCATCGGAATCTAAAACTGGACTCACAGGACAGGTTCAAACCATAGAAAGTTAGAGTGTCATCCTCTTGTACTTAAGTCGGCATTGTGCCTTTTGTATTAATTTCCGATGCAATTTCTGTGTTTCATCGTCAACAAGATGGTCCAAGGGATACAGTAAACCAGAAGTGAGGCATCGGAATCTAAAACTGGACTAACAGGAGAGGTTCAAATCATAGAAAGTGAGAGTGTCAGTCCCCTTGTACTTAAGTCGGCATTGTGCCTTTTGTTTTACGTTCGGATGCAATTTCTGTGTTTCATCGTCAATAAGAAGATCCAAGGTGTACTGTAAATCTGAGGTGAAGCATCGGAATCTAAAACTGGACTCACAGGAGAGGTAAAAATCATAGAAAGTTGGAGTGTCAGTCCTCTTGTACTTAAGTCGGCATTGTGACTTTTGTATTAAATTCGGATGCAATTTCTGTGCTTCATCGTCAATAAGAAGGTCCAAGGGATACAGTAAACCTGAAGTGAAGCATCGGAATCTAAAACTGGACTCACAGTAGAGGTTCAAATCGTAGAATGTTAGAGTATCAGTCCTCTTTTACTTAAGTCGGTATTGTGACTTTTGTATTAAATTCGGATGCAATTTCTGTGTTTCATCGTAAATAAGAAGGTCCAAGGTATACAGTAAACCTAAACTGAAGCATCGGAATCTAAAACTGGACTCACAGGAGACGTTCAAATCATAGAAAGTTAGAGTGCCAGTCCTCCTTCTCTTACTTAAGTCGGCATTGTGCCTTTTGCATTAAATTCGGTTGCAATTTCTGTGTTCCATCGTCAATAAGATGGTCCAAGGGGTACAGTAAACCTGAAGCGAAGCATAGGAAACTATAACTAGACTCACAGGAGAGGTTCAAATCATAGAAAGTTAGAGTGTCAGTCCTATTGTACTTAAGTCAGCATTGTGACTTTTACATTAAATTCGGATGCAATTTCTGTGTTTCATCGTCAATAAGAAGATCCAAGGTATACAGTAAACCTGAAGTGAAGCATGGGAATCTAAAACTGGACCCACAGGAGAGGTTCAAATCATTGAAAGGTAGAGTCTCAGTCCTCTTGTACTTAAGTCGGCATTGTGCCTTTTGTATTAAATTTGGATGCAATTTCTGTGTTTCATCGTCAATAAGACGGTTCAAGGAATAAAGGTAACATGAAGTGAAGCATCGGAATCTAAAAACGGTCTTACAGGAGAGGTTGAAATCATAGAAAGTTAGATTGTCAGTCCTCTTGTACTTAAGTCGGCATTGTGCCTTTTGAATTACATTCGGATGCAATTTCTGTGTTTCATCGTCAATAGGAAAGTCCAACTGATACAGTAAACCTGATGTGAAGCATCGGTATCTAAAACTGGTCTCGCAGGAGAGGTTCAAATCATAAGAAGTTAGAGTGTCAGTCCTCTTGTACTTAAGTCGGCATTGTGCCTTTTGTATTAAATTCGGATGCAATTTCTGTGCTTCATCGTCAATAAGATGATCCAAGGGATACAGTAAACCTGAAGTGAAGCATCGGAATCTAAAACTGACCTCACAGGAGAGGTTCAAATCATAGAAAGTTAGAGTGTCAGTCCCCTTGTTCTTAAGTCGGCATTGTGCATTTTGTATTAAATTCGGATGCAATTTCTGTGTTTCATCGTCAATAAGAAGGTCCAAGGTATACAGTTAACCTGAAGTGATGCATCGGAATCTAAAACTGGATTCAAAGGAGAGGTTTAAATCATAGAAAGTTAGAGTGTCAGTCCTCTTGTTCTTAAGTCGGCATTGTGCTTATGTATTAAATTCGGATGCAATTTCTGTGTTTCACCGTCTATAGGAAGGTCCAAGGTTTACAGGAAACCTGAAGTGAAGCATTGGAATCTAAAACTGGACTTACAGGAGAGGTTCAAATCATAGAAAGTTAGAGTGTCAGTCCTCTTGTACTTAAGTCGGCATTGTGCCTTTTGTGTTAAATTCGGATGCAATTTCTATGCTTCATCGTCAATAAGAATGTCCAAGGGATAAAGTAAACCTGAAGTGAAGCATCGGAATCTAAAACTGTACTGACAGAAGAGGTTCAAATCATAGATAGTTCGAGTGCCAGTCCTCTTGTACTTAAGTCGGCATTGTGCCTATGGTATTAAAATCGGATGCAATTTCTGTCTTTCATCGTCAATAAGAAGGTAAAAGGTATACAGGAAACCTGAAGTGAAGCATTGGAATCTAAAACTGGACTCAAAGGAGAGCATAAAGTCATAGAAAATTAGAGTGTCATTCCTCTTGTACTTAAGTCAGCATTGTGCCTTTTACATTAAATTCGGATGGAATTTCTGTGTTTCATCGACAATAAGAAGATCCAAGGTATACAGTAAACCGGAAGTGAAGCATCGGAATCTAAAACTGGACTCACAGGAGAGGTTCAAATCATAGATAGTTAGAGTGTCAGTCTTCTCGTACTTATGTCGGCATTGTGCCTTTTGTATTAAATTTATATGCAATTTCTGTGCTTCATCGTCAATAAGAATGTTCAAGGGATACAGGTAACCTGAAGTGAAGCATCGGAATCTCAAACTGGACTCACAGGAGCGGTTAAATCATAGAAAGTTATAGTGTCAGTCCTCTTGTACTTAAGTCGGCATTGTGCCTTTTGTATTCAATTCGGATACAATTTCTGTGTTTCATCGTCATTAAGAAGGTCCAAGGTATGCAGTGAACCTGAAGTGAAGCATCGGAATCTAAAACTGGTCTCACAGGAGAGGTTTAAATCATAGAAAGTTAGAGTGTCAGTCCTCTTGTACTTAAGTCGGCATTGTGCCTTTTGTATAAAATACGGATGCAATTTCAGTGTTTCATTGTCAATAAGAAGGTCCAAGGGATACAGTAAACCTGAAGTGAAGCATCGGAATCCCTAACTGGACTCACAGGAGAGGATCAAATCATAGAACGTTAGAGTGTCAGTCCTCTTGTACTTAAGTCGGCATTGTGCCTTTTGTATTAAATTCGGATGCAACTTCTGTGTTTCATCGTCAATAAGAAGGTCCAAGGTATACAGTATACCTGAAGTGAAGCATCGGAATCTACAACTCATCTCACAGGAGAGGTTCATATCATAGAAAGTTAGATTGTCAGTCCTCCTGTACTTAAGTCGGCATTGTGCCTTTTGTATTATATTCGGATGCAATTTCTGTGTTTCATCGTCAATAAGAAGATCCAAGGAATACAGTAAAATAAGGTGAAACATCGGAATCCAAAACTGGATTCACAGGAGTTGTTTAAATCATAGAAAGTTAGAGAGGTTCAAATCAT
This sequence comes from Schistocerca americana, assembly GCF_021461395.2. NCBI lineage: Eukaryota > Metazoa > Arthropoda > Insecta > Orthoptera > Acrididae > Schistocerca > Schistocerca americana. The sequence continues at coordinate 18,181,028 of NC_060126.1, forward strand.
AGAAAGTTAGAGTGTCTGTCCACTTGTACTTAAGTCGCCATTGAGCCTTTTGTATTAAATTCGGATGCAATTTCTGAAATTCATCGTCAATAAGAAGGTCCAAGGTTTACAGTAAACCCGAAGTGAAGCATCGAAAGCTAAAACTCAACTCACAGGAGAGGTTCAAATCATAGAAAGTTAGAGTGTCAGTCCTCTTGTACTTACGTCGGCATTGTGCCCACTGTATTACATTCGTATGCAATTTCTGTGTTTCATCGTCAATAAGAAGGTCCAAAGGGATACAGCAAACCTGAAGTGAAGCATCGTAATCTAAAACTGGACTCACAGGAGAGTTTGAAATCATAGAACGTTAGAGTGTCTGTCCTCTTGTACTTAAGTCGGCTTTGTGCCTTTTGTATTAAATTCGGATGCAATTTCTGTGTTTCATCGTCAATAAGAAGGTCCAAGGTATACAGTAAACCTGAAGTGAAGCATCGGAATCAAAAACTGGACTCACAGGAGAGGTTCAAATCATAGAAAGTTAGAGTGTCAGTCCTCTTGTACTTAAGTCGGCATTGTGCCTTTTGTATTAAATTCGGATGGAATTTCTGTGTTTCATTGTCAATAAGAAGGTCCAAGGTATACAGTATACCTGAAGTGAAGCATCGGAATCTACAACTCATCTCACAGGAGAGGTTCATATCATAGAAAGTTAGAGTGTCAGTCCTCTTGTACTTAAGTCGGCATTGTGCCCTTTGTATTATATTCGGATGCAATTTCTGTGTTTCATCGTCAATAAGAAGATCCAAGGAATACAGTAAACCTGAAATGAAGCATCGGAATCTAAAACTGGACTCTCAGGAGAGGTTCTAATAATGGAATGTTTGAGTGTCTGTTCTCTTTTACTTAAGTCGGCATTGTGCCTTTTGTATTAAATTCGGATGCAATTTCTGTGTTTCATCATCAATAAGAAGGTCCAAGGGATACAGTAAACCTGAAGTTAAGCAACGGAATCTAAAACTGGACTCACAGGAGAGGTTCAAATCATAGAAAGTAAGAGCGTCAGTCCTCTTGTACTTAAGTCGGCATTGTGCCTTTGTATTAAATTCGGATGCAATTTCTGTGTTTCATCGTCAATAAGAAGGTCCAAAGTATACAGTAAACCTGAAGTGAAGCATCGGAATCAAGAACTGGACTCACAGGAGAGGTTCAAATCATAAAAAGTTAGAGTGTCAGTCCTCTTGTACTTAAGTCGGCATTGTGCCTTTTGTATTAAATTCGGATGCAACTTCTGTGTTTCACCGTCAATAAGAAGGTCCAAGGTATACAGTATACCTGAAGTGAAGCATCGGAATCTATAACTCATCTCACAGGAGAGGTTCAAATCATAGAAAGTTAGAGTGTCAGTCCGCTTGTACCTAAGTCGGCATTGTGCCTTTTGTATTGAATTCGGATGCAATATCTGTGCTTCATCGTCAAAAAGAAGGTCCAAGGTATACAGCAAAACTGAAGTGAAGCATTGGAATCTAAAACTGGATTCACAGGAGAGGTTTAAATCAAAGAAAGTTAGAGTGTCAGGTCTCATGTACTTAAGTCGGCATTGTGCCTTTTGTATTAAATTCGGATGCAATTTCTGTGTTTCATCGTCAATAAGAAGAACCGAGGGATGCAGTAAACGTGAAGTGAAACATCGGAATCTACAACTCAACTCACAGGAAAGGTTCAAATCATAGAAAGTTAGAGTGTCAGCCCACTTGTACTTAAGTCGGCATTGTGCCTTTTGTATTAAATTCGGATGAAATTTCTGTGTTTCATCGTCAATAAGAAGGTGCAAGGTTTACAGTAAACCTGAAGTGAAGCATCGAAATATAAAACTCAACTCACAGGAGAGGTTCAAATCATAGAAAGCTAGAATGTCAGTTATCTTGTACTTGAGTCGGCATTGTGCCTTTTGTATTAAATTCGGATGCAATTTCTGTGTTTCATCGTCTATAAGAAGGTCCAAGGGATACAGTAAACCTGAAGTGAAGCATCGGAATCTAAAACTGGACTCACTGGAGAGGATCATATCATAGAACGTTAGAGTGTCAGTCCTCTTGTACTTAAGTCGGCATTTTGTCTTTTGTATTAAATTGGATGCATTTTCTGTGTTTCATCGTCAATAGGAATGACCAAGGTATACAGTAAACCAGAAGTGAAGCATCGGAATCTACAACTCAACTCACAGGAGAGGTATAATTCATAGAAAGTTAGTGTCAGACCTCTTGTACTTAAGTCTGCATTGTGCCTTTTGTATTACATTCGGATGCAATTTCTGTGTTTCATCGTCAATAAGATGGTCCAAGTGGTTCAGTAAACCTGAAGTGAAGCATCGGAAGCTATAACTAGACTCACAGGAGAGGTTCAAATCATAGAAAGTTAGAGTGTCACTCCTCTTGTACTTAAGTCGGCATTGTGCATTTTGTATTGAATTCGGATGTAATTTCTGTGTTTCATCGTCAATAAGAAGGTCCAAGGTATACAGCAAACCTGAAGTGAAAGATCGGAATCCATAACTGGATTCACAGGAGATGTTAAAATCATAGAAAGTTAGAGGGGTTCAAATCATAGAAAGTTAGAGGGTCTGTCCACTTATACTTAAGTCGCCATTGTGCCTTTTGTATTAAATTCGGATGCAATTTCTGAGTTTCATCGTCAATAAGGAGGTCCAAGGTTTACAGTAAATCTGAAGTGAAGCATCGAAATCGAAAACTCAACTCACAGGAGAGGTTCAAATCATAGAAAGTTAGAGTGTCAGTCCTCTTGTACTTAAGTCGGCATTGTGCCTTCTGTATTAAATTCGGATGCAATTTCTGTGTTTCATCGTCAATAAGAAGGTCCAAAGTATACAGTAAACCTGAAGTGAAGCATCGGAATCAAGAACTGGACTCACAGGAGAGGTTCAAATCATAAAAAGTTAGAGTGTCAGTCCTCTTGTACTTAAGACGGCATTGTGCCTTTTGTATTAAATTCGGATGCAACTTCTGTGTTTCACCGTCAATAAGAAGGTCCAAGGTATACAGTATACCTGAAGTGAAGCATCGGAATCTATAACTCATCTCACAGGAGAGGTTCAAATCATAGAAAGTTAGAGTGTCAGTCCGCTTGTACCTAAGTCGGCATTGTGCCTTTTGTATTGAATTCGGATGCAATATCTGTGCTTCATCGTCAAAAAGAAGGTCCAAGGTATACAGCAAAACTGAAGTGAAGCATTGGAATCTAAAACTGGATTCACAGGAGAGGTTTAAATCAAAGAAAGTTAGAGTGTCAGGTCTCTTGTACTTAAGTCGGCATTGTGCCTTTTGTATTAAATTCGGATGCAATTTCTGTGTTTCATCGTCAATAAGAAGAACCGAGGGATGCAGTAAACGTGAAGTGAAACATCGGAATCTACAACTCAACTCACAGGAAAGGTTCAAATCATAGAAAGTTAGAGTGTCAGCCCACTTGTACTTAAGTCGGCATTGTGCCTTTTGTATTAAATTCGGATGAAATTTCTGTGTTTCATCGTCAATAAGAAGGTGCAAGGTTTACAGTAAACCTGAAGTGAAGCATCGAAATATAAAACTCAACTCACAGGAGAGGTTCAAATCATAGAAAGCTAGAATGTCAGTTATCTTGTACTTGAGTCGGCATTGTGCCTTTTGTATTAAATTCGGATGCAATTTCTGTGTTTCATCGTCTATAAGAAGGTCCAAGGGATACAGTAAACCTGAAGTGAAGCATCGGAATCTAAAACTGGACTCACTGGAGAGGATCATATCATAGAACGTTAGAGTGTCAGTCCTCTTGTACTTAAGTCGGCATTTTGTCTTTTGTATTAAATTGGATGCATTTTCTGTGTTTCATCGTCAATAGGAATGACCAAGGTATACAGTAAACCAGAAGTGAAGCATCGGAATCTACAACTCAACTCACAGGAGAGGTATAAATCATAGAAAGTTAGTGTCAGACCTCTTGTACTTAAGTCTGCATTGTGCCTTTTGTATTACATTCGGATGCAATTTCTGTGTTTCATCGTCAATAAGATGGTCCAAGTGGTTCAGTAAACCTGAAGTGAAGCATCGGAAACTATAACTAGACTCACAGGAGAGGTTCAAATCATAGAAAGTTAGAGTGTCACTCCTCTTGTACTTAAGTCGGCATTGTGCATTTTGTATTGAATTCGGATGTAATTTCTGTGTTTCATCGTCAATAAGAAGGTCCAAAGGGATACAGCAAACCTGAAGTGAAGCATCGGAATCTAAAACTGGACTCACAGGAGAGGTTCAAATCATAGAACGTTAGAGTGTCTGTCCTCTTGTACTTAAGTCGGCATTGTGCCTTTTGTATTAAATTCGGATGCAATTTCTGTGATTCATCGTCAATAAGAAGGTCCAAGGGATACAGTAAATCTGAAGTGAAGCATCGGAATCTAAAACTGGACTCTCAGGAGAGGTTCAAATAATAGAATGTTTGAGTGTCTGTTCTCTTTTACTTAAGTCGGCATTGTGCCTTTTGTATTAAATTCGGATGCAATTTCTGTGTTTCATCATCAATAAGAAGGTCCAAGGGATACAGTAAACCTGAAGTGAAGCAACGGAATCTAAAACTGGACTCACAGGAGAGGTACAAATCATAGAAAGTAAGAGCGTCAGTCCTCTTGTACTTAAGTCGGCATTGTGCCTTTTGTATTAAATTCGGATGCAATTTCTGTGTTACATCGTCAATAAGAAGGTCCAAGGTATACAGTGAACCTGAAGTGAAGCATCGGAATCGAAAACTGGACTCACAGGAGAGGTTCAAATCACAGAAAGTAAGAGTGTCAGTCCTCTTGTACTTTAGTCGGCATTGTGCCTTTTGTTTTAAATTCGGATGGAATTTCTGTGTTTCATCGTCAATAAGAAGGTCCAAGGTATACAGTAAACATGAAGTGAAGCATCTGAATCAAAAACTGGACTCACAGGAGAGGTTCAAATCATAGAAAGTTAGAGTGTCAGTCCTCTTGTACTTAAGTCGGCATTGTGCCTTTTTTACTAAATTCGGATGCAACTTCTGTGTTTCATCGTCAATAAGAAGGTCCAAGGTATACAGTATACCTGAAGTGAAGCATCGGAATCTACAACTCATCTCACAGGAGAGGTTCAAATCATAGAAAGTTAGAGTGTCAGTCCTCTTGTACTTAAGTCGGCATAGTGCATTTTGTATTAAATTCGGATGCAATTTCTGTGTTTCATCGTCAAAAAGAAGGTCCAAGGTATACAGCAAAACTGAAGTGAAGCATTGGAATCTGAAACTGGATTCACAGGAGAGGTTTAAATCATAGAAAGTTACAGTGTCAGGTCTCTTGTACTCGTACTTAAGTCGGCATTGTGCCTTTTGTATTAAATTCGGATGCAATTTCTGTGTTTCATCGTCAATAAGAAGAACCGAGTGATACAGTAAACGTGAAGTGAAACATCGGAATCTACAACTCAACTCACAGGAAAGGTTCAAATCATAGAAAGTTAGAGTGTCAGACCACTTGTACTTAAGTCGGAATTGTGATTTTTGTATTAAATTCGGATGCAATTTCTGTGTTTCATCGTCAATAAGAAGGTGCAAGGTTTACTGTAACCCTTAAGTGAAGCATCGAAATATAAAACTCAACTCACAGGAGAGGTTCAAATCATAGAAAGCTAGAGTGTCAGTCCTCTTGTACTTAAGACGGCATTGTGCCTTTTGTATTAAATTCGGATTCAATTTCTGTGTTTCATCATCTATAAGAAGGTCCAAGGGATACAGTAACCTTAAGTGAAGCATCGGAATGTGAAACTGGACTCACTGGAGAGGATCATATCATAGAACGTTAGAGTGTCAGTCCTCTTGTACTTAAGTCGGCATTGTGCCTTTTGTATTAAATTGGATGCATTTTCTGTGTTTTAACGTCAATAAGAATGACCAAGGTATACAGTAAACCAGAGGTGAAGCATCGGAATCTACAACTCAACTCACAGGAGAGGTTTAAATCATAGAAAGTTAGAGTGTCAGACCTCTTGTACTTAAGTCGGTATTGTGCCTTTTGTATTAAATTCGGATGCAATTTCTGTGTTTCATCGTCAATAAGATGGTCCAAGTGGTACAGTAAACCTGAAGTTAAGCATCGGAAACTATAACTGGACTCACAGGAGAGGTTCAAATCATAGAAAGTTAGAGTGTCAGTCCTCTTGTACTTAAGTCGGCATTGTGCCATTTGTATTAAATTCGGATGCAATTTCTGTGTTTCATCGTCAATACGAAGGTCCAAGGTATGCAGTAAACCTGAAGTGAAGCATCGAAATCTAAAACTCAACACACAGGAGAGGTTCAAATCACAGAAATTTAGAGTGTCAGTCCTCTTGTACTTAAGTCGGCATTGTGCCTTTTGTATTAAATTCGGATGCAATTTCTGTGTTTCATCGTCCATAAGAAGGTCCAAGGGATACAGTAAACCTGAAGTGAAGCATCGGAATCTAAAACTGGACTCACAGGAGAGGATCATATCAGAGAACGTTAGAGTGTCAGTCCTCTTGTACTTAAGTCGGCATTGTGCCTTTTGTATTAAATTGGATGAATTTTCTGCGTTTCATAGTCAATAAGAATGACCAAGGTATACAGTAAACCTGAAGTGAAGCATCGGAATCTACAACTCAACTCACAGGAGAGGTTTAAATCATAGAAAGTTAGAGTGTCAGTCCTCTTGGACTTAAGTCGGCATTGTGCCTTTTTTATTAAATTCGGATGCAATTTCTTTGTTTCATCGTCAGTAAGAAGGTCCAAGGTATACAGTAAACCTGAAGTGATGCATCGGTATCTAAAACTGGACGCACAGGAGAGGTTCATATCATAGAAAGTTAGAGTGTCAGTCCTCTTGTACTTAAGTCGGCATTGTGCCTTTTGTATTAAATTCGGATGCAATTTCTGTGTTTCATCGTCAATAAGCAGGTCCAAGGTATACAGTAAAACCTGAAGTGAAGCATCGGAATCTAGAACTGGACTCACAGGACAGGTTCAAATCATAGAAAGTTAGAGTGTCAGTCCTCTTGTACCTAAGTCGGCATTGTGCCTTTTGTATTACATTCGGATGCAATTTCTGTCCTTCATCGTCAATAAGAAAGTCCAAGGGATACAGTAAACCTGAAGTGAGGCATCGGAATCTAAAACTGGACTCACAGGAGAGGTTCAAATCATAGAACGTTAGAGTGTCAGTCCTCTTGTACTTAAGTCGGCATTGTGACTTTTGTATTAAATTCGGGTGCAATTTCTGTGTTTCATCGTCAATAAGAATGTCCAAGGTATACAGTAAACCTGAAGTGAAGCATCGGAATCTGCAACTCAACTCGCAGGAGAGGTTCAAATCATAGAAAGCTAGAGTGTCAGTCCTCTTGTACTTAAGTCGGCATTGTGCCTTTTGTATTAAATTCGGATGTAGTTTCTGTGTTTCATCGATAATAAGAAGGTCCAAGGTATACAGCAAACCTGTAGTGAAACATCGGAATCCAAAACTGGATTCACAGGAGAGGTTCAAATCATAGAAAGTTAGAGTGTCTGTCCTCTTGTACTTAATTCGGCATTGTGCCTTTTGTATTAAATTCGGATGCAATTTCTGTGTTTCATCGTCAATAAGAAGGTCCAAGGGATACAGCAAACCTGAAGGGAAGCATCGGAATCTAAAACAGGACTCTCAGGAGAGGTTCAAATCATAGAATGTTTGAGTGTCAGTTCTCTTGTACTTAAGTCGGCATTGTGCCTTTTGTATTAAATTCGGACACAATTTCTGTGTTTCATCGTCAATAAGAAGGTCCAAGGTATACAGTAAACCTGAAGTGAAGCATTGGAATCTAAAACTGGACTCACCGGAGAGGTTCATATCATAGAAAGTTTGAGTGTCAGTCCACTTGTACTTAAGTCGGCATTGTGCCTTTTGTATTAAATTGGAATGCAATTTCTGTATTTCATCGTCAAAAGATGGTCCAAGGTATAATTTAATTAACCTAAAGTGAAGCGTCGGAATGTAAAACTGGGCTCACAGGAAAGGTTTATATCATAGAAAGTTAGAGTGTCAGTCCTCTTGTACTAAAGTTGGCATTGTGCCTTTTGTATTAAATTCGGATGCAATTTCTGTATTTCATCGTCAATAAGAGGGTCGAAGGTATACAGTAAACCTGAAGTGAAGCGTCGGATTCTATAACTGGTCTCACAGGAGAGGTTCAAATCATAGAATGTTAGAGTGTCAGTCCTCTTGTACTTAAGTCGGCATTGTGCCTTTTGTATTAAATTCGGATGCAATTTCTGTGTTGCATCGTCAGTAAGAAAGTCCATGGGATACAGTAAACCTGAACTATAGCATCGGAATCTAAAACTGGACTCGCAGGAGAGGTTCAAATCATTGAAATTTAGAGTGTCAGTCCTCTTGTACATAAGTCGGCATTGCGCCTTTTGTATTAAATTCGGATGCAATTTCTTTGCTTCATCGTCAATAAGAACGTCCAAGGTTTACAGTAAACCTGAAGTGAAGCATCAGAATCTAAAACTCAACTCAGAGGAGAGGTTTAAATCATAGAAAGTTAGAGTGTCAGTGGTCTTGTACTTAACTCGCCATTGTGCCTTTTGTATTACGTTCGGATGCAATTTCTGTGCTTCATCGTCAATAAGAAGAACCGAGGTATACAATACACCTCAAGTGATGCAACAGAATTTAAAACTGGGCTCACAGGACAGGTTTAAATCATAGAAAGTTAGAGTGTCAGTCCTCTTGTACTTAAGTCGGCATTGTGCCATTTGTATTAAATTCGGATGCAATTTCTGTGTTTCATCGTCAATAGGAAGGTCCAAGGTATACAGTTAACCTAAAGTGAAGCATCGGAATCTAAAACTCAACTCACAGGATTGGTTCAAATCATAGAAAGTTAGAGTGTCAGTCCTTTTGTACTTAAGTCTGCATTGTGCCTTTTGTATTAAATTCGGATGCAATTTCTGTGTTTCATCGTCAATAAGAATGTGCAAGGTAAACAGTAAACCTGAAGTGAAGCATCGCAATTTAAAACTGGACTCACAGGAGAGGTTTAAATCATAGAAAATTAGAGTGTCAGTCCTCTTGTACTTAAGTCGGCATTGTGCATTTTGTGCTAATTTTGGATGCAATTTCTGTGTTTCATCGTCAATAAGAAGGTCCAGGGGATAAAGTAAACCAGAAGTGCAGCATCGGAATCTAAAACTGGACTCACAGGAGAGGTTCAAATCATAGAAAGTTAGAGCGTCAGTACTCTTGTACTTAAGTCGGCATTGTGCCTTTTGAATTAAATTCGGATGCAATTTCTGTGTTTCATCGTCAATTAGAAGGTCTGAGGTATACAGTAAACATGAAGTGAAGCATCGGAATCTAAAACTGGAAACACTGGAGAGGTTCAAATCATAGAAAGTTAGTGTGTCAGTCCTTTTGTACTTAAGTCGGCATTGTGACTTTTGTATTAAATTCGGATGCAATTTCTGTGTTTCATCGTCAATAAGATGGTCCAAGGTATACAGTGAACCTGAAGTGAAGCATCGGAATCTAAAACTGGTCTCACAGGAGAGGTTCAAATCATAGAGAGCTAGAGTGTCAGTCCTCTTGTACTTAAGTCGGCATTGTGCCTTTTGTATTAAATTCGAATGCAATTTCTATGTTTCATCGTCAATAAGAAGGTCCAAGGGATAGAGTAAAGCTGAAGTGAAGCATCGGAATCTAAAACTGGACTCACAGGAGAAGTTCAAATCATAGAAAGTTAGAGTATCAGTCCTCCTGCAATTAAGTCGGCATTGTTTTTTTTGTATTAAATTCGGATGCAATATCTGTGCTTCATCGTCAATAAGAAGGTCCAAGGGATACGGTAAACCTAAAGTGAAGCATCGGAAACTAAAACTGGACTCACAGGAGAGGTTCAAATCATAGGAAGTTAGAGTGTCATTCGTCTTGTACTTAAGTCGGCATTGTGCCTTTTGTTATAAACTCGGATGCAAGTTCTATGTTTCATCGTCAATAGGAAGGTGCAAAGTATACAGTAAAACTGAAGAGAAGCATCAGAATCTAAAACTGGACTCACAGGACAGGTTCAGATCATAGAAAGTTAGAGTGTCAGTCCTCTTGTACTTAAGTCGGCATTGTGCCTTTTGTATTCAATTCGGATGCAATTTCTGTGTTTCATCGTCAATAAGAAGGTCCAAGGGATACAGTAAACCTGAAGTGAAGCATCGGAATCTAAAACTGGACTCACATGAGAGGTTCAAATCATAGGAAGTTAGAGTGTCAGTCCTCTTGTACTTAAGGCGGCATTGTGCCTTTTGTATTAAATTCGGATGCAATTTCTGTGTTTCATCGTCAATAAGAAGGTGCAAGGTATATAGTAAACCTGAAGTGAAGCATCGGAATCTAAAACTTTACTCACAGGAGGGGTTCAAAGCATAGAAAGTTAGAGTGTCAGTCCTCTGGTATTTAAGTCGACAATGTGCCTTTTGTATTAAATTCGGATGCAATTTCTGTGTTTCATCGTCAATAAGAAGGTCCAAGATATACAGTAAACCTGAAGTGTAGCATCGGAATCTAAAACTGGACTCACAGGAGAGGTTCAAATCGTAGAAAGTTACAGTGTCAGTCCTCTTGTACTTAAGTCGGCATTGTGCCTTTTGTATTAAATTCGGATGCAATTTTTATGTTTCATCGTCAATAAGAAGGTCCAAGGGATACAGCAAACCTGAAGTGAAGCATCAGAATCTAAAACTGGACTCACAGGATAGGTTCAAAACATAGAACTTTAAAGTGTCAGTCCTCTTGTACTTAAGTCGGGATTGTGCCTTTTGTATTAAATTCAGATGCAATTTCTGTTTTTGATCATCAATAAGAATGTCCAAGGTATACAGTAAACCTGAAGTGAAGCTTCGGAATCAAAAACTCAATTCACAGGAGAGGTTGAAAACAAAGAAAGTTACAGTGTCAGTCCTCTTGTACTTAAGTCTGCATTGTGCATTTTGTATTAAATTCGGATGCAATTTCTGTGTTTCATCGTCAATAAGAAGGTCCAAGGTATACAGTAAACCTGAAGTGGAGCTTCGGAATCAAAAACTGAACTCACAGGAGAGGTTTAAATTAAAGAAAGTTAGAGTGTCTGTCTTCTTGTACTTAAGTCGGCATTGTGCCTTTTGTATTAAAGTCGGATGCAATTTCTGTGTTTCATCGTCAATAAGAGAGTCCAAGGTATACAGTAAACCTGAAGTGAAGCATCGGAATCTAAAACTGGACTCACAGGAGAGGTTTAAATCAAAGGAAGTTAGAGTGTCTGTCCTCTTGTACTTAAGTCGGCATTGTGCCTTTTGTAATAAATTCGGACGCAATATCTGTGTTTCATCGTCAATAAGAAGGTCCAAGGTATACAGTAAAGGTGAAGTGAAGCATCGGAATCTAAAACTGTACTCACAGGAGAGGTTCAAATCATAAAAAGTTTGAGTGCCAGTCCTCTTGTACTTAAGTCTGCATTGTGCCTTTTGTATTAAATTCGGATGCAATTTCTGTGTTTCATCGTCAATAAGAAGAACCAAGGGATACAGTAATCCTGAAGTGTAGCATCGGAATCTAAAACTGTACTCACAGGAGAGGTTCAAATCATAGAAAGTTCGAATGTCAGTCCTCTTGTACATAAGTCTGCATTTTGCCTTTTGTAATAAATTCGGATGAAATTTCTGTGTTTCGTCGTCAATAAGAACGTCCAAGGTATACAGGAAACCTGAAGTGAAGCATCGGAATCTAAAACTCAACTCACAGGAGAGGCTCAAATCATAGAAACTTATAGTGTCAGTCCTCCTGTACTTAAGTCGGCATTGTGCCTTTTGTATTACATTCGGATGCAATTTCTGTGTTTCATCGTCAATACGAAGGTCCAAGGTATACAGTAAATCTAAAGTGAAGCATCGGAATCTAAAACTATACTCACAGGAGAGGTTCAAATCATAGAAAGGTAAAGTGTCACTCGACTTGTACTTATGGCGACATTGTGCCATTTGTATTATATTCGGAAGCAATTTCTGTGTTTCATCGTCAATAAGAAGGTCCAAGGGATAGAGTAAAAATGAAGTGAAGCATCGGAATCTAAAACTGGTTTCACAGGAGAAGTTTAAATCAAAGAAACTTAGAGTGTCTGTCCTCCAGTACTTAGGTCGGTATTGGGCCTTTTGTATTAAATTCGGATGCAATTTCTGTGTTTCATCGTCAATAAGATGGTCCAAGGGATACAGTAAACTAGAAGTGAAGCATCGGAATCTAAAACTGGACTCACAGGAAAGGTTCAAATCAAAGAAAGATAGAGTGTCAGTCCTCTTGTACTTAAGTCGGCATTGTGCCTTTTGTATTAAATTCGGATGCAATTTCTGTGTTTTATCGTCAATAAGAAGGTCCAAGGTATACAGTAAATCTGAAGTGAAGCATCGGAATCCAAAACTGGACTCACAGGAGAGGTTCAAATCATAGAAAGTTAGAGTGTCAGTCCTCTTGTACTTAAGTCGGCATTGTACCATTTGCATTAAATTCGGATGCAATTTCTGTGTTTCATCGTTAATAAGATGGTCCAAGGGATACAGTAAACCTGATGTGAAGCATCGGAATCAAAAACTGGACTCACAGGAGAGGTTTAAATCACAGAAAGTTAGAGTGTCAGTCCTCTTGCACTTAAGTTGGCATTGTGCCTTTTGTATTAATTTCGGATGCAGTTTCTGTTTTTGATCATCAATAAGGAGGTCCAAGGTATACAGTAAACCTGAAGTGAAGCATCGGAATCTAAAACTTAACTCACAGAAGAGGTTTAAATCATAGAAAGTTATAGTGTCAGTCCTCTTGTACTTAAGTTGGCATTGTGCCTTTTATATTAAATTCGGATGCAATTTCTGTGTTTCTTCATCAATAAGAAGGTCCAAGGTATACAGTAAACCTGAAGTGAAGCATCGGAATCTAAAACAGGACTCACAGGAGAGGATCAACTCATAGTAAGGTAGAGTATCACTCCTCTTGTACTTAAGTCGACATTGTGCCTTTTGTATTAAATTCGGATGCAATTTCTGTGTCTCATCGTCAATAAGAAGGTTTAAGGGATAGAGTAAACCTGAAGTGAAGCATCGGAATCTAAAACTTTACTCCCAGGAGAAGTTTAAATCAAAGAAATTTAGAGTGTCAATCCTCTTGTACTTAAGTCGGCATTGTGCCTTTTGTATTAATTTCGGATGCAATTTCTGAGTTTCATCGTCAATAAGATGGTCCAAGGGATACAGTAAACCTGAAGTGAAGCATCGGAATCTAAAACTGGACTCACAGGAGAGGTTCCAATCATAGAAAGTTTGAGTGTCAGTCCTCTTGTACTTAAGTTGGCATTGTGCCTTTTGTATTAAATGCGGATGCCATTTCTGTGTTTTATCGTCATTAAGAAGGGCCAAGGTATACAGTAAACTTGAAATGAAGCATCGGAATCTAAAACTGGACTCACAGGAGAGGCTCAAATCATAGAAAGTTAGAGTTTCAGTCCTCTTGTACTTAAGTCGGAATTGTGCCTTTTGTATTAAATTCGGATGCAATCTCTGTGTTTCATCGTCAATAAGAAGGTCCAAGGGATACAGTAAAACTGAAGTGAAGCATCGGAATCTAAAACTGGACTCACAGGAAAGGTTCAAATCTCAGAATGTTAGATTGTCAGTCCTCTTGTACTTAAGTCAGCATTGTGCCTTTTGTATTAAATTCGGATGCAATTTCTTTTTTTGACCATCAATAAGAAGGTCCAAAGTATACAGTAAACCTGAAGTGAATCGTCGAAATCTAAATCTCAAGTCACAGGAGACGTTCAAATCATAGAAAGTTAGAGTGTCAGTCCTCATGTACATAAGTCGGCATTGTGCCTTTTGTATTAAATTCGGATGCCATTTCTGTGTTACGTCGTCAATAAGAAGGTCCAAGGGATACAGGAAACCTGAAGTGAGTCATCGGAATCTAAAAGAGGACTCACAGGAGAGGTTAAAATCATAGAAAGTTAGAGTGTCAGTCCTCTTCTACTTAAGTCGGCATTGTGCCTTTTGTATTAAATTCGGATGAAATTTGTGTGTTTCATCGTCAATAAGAAGGTCCAAGGTATACAGTAAACCTGAAGTGAAGCTTCGGAATCTAGAACTGGACTCACAGGAGAGGTTCAAATCATAGAAAGTTAAAGTGTCTGTCCTCTACTACTTACGTCGGCATTGTGCCTTTTGTATTAAGTTCGGATGCAATTTCTGTGTTTCATCGTCAATAAGAAGTTCCAAGGGATACAGTAAACCTGAAGAGAAGAATCGGAATCTAAAACTGGACTCACAGGAGAGGTTCAAATCATAGAAAGTGAGAGTGTCAGTCCTCTTGTACTTAAGTCGGCATTGTGACTTTTGTATTAAATTCGGATGCAATTTCTATGTTTGATCATCATTAGGAAGGTCCAAGGTATACAGTAAACCTTAAGTGAATCATCGGAATCTAAAACTCAACTCACAGGAGAGGTTCAAACCATAGAAAGTTACAGTGTCAGTCCTCTGGTACTTAAGTCGGCATTGTGTCTTTTGTATTAAATTTGGATGCAATTTCTGTGTTTCATTGTCAATAAGAAGGTCCAAGGGATACAGTTAACCGGAAGTGAAGCATCGGAATCGAAAACTGTTCTCACAGGAGAAGTTTAAATCAAGGAAAGGAAGAGTGTCTGACCTCATATACTTAAGTCGGCATTGTGCCTTTTGTATTAAATTCGGGTGCAATATCTGTATTTCATCGTCAATAAGATGGTCCATGGGATACAGTAAACCTGAAGTGAAGCATCGGAATCTAAAACTGGACTCACAGGAGAGGTTCTAATAGAAAATTAGAGTGTCAGTCCTCTTCTACTTAAGTCGGCATTGTGCTTTTGTATTAAATTTGGATACAATTTCTGTGTTTCATCGTCAATAAGGAGGTCCAAGGTATACAATAAATCTGAAGTGAAGCGTCGGAATCTAGAACTGGACTCACAGGAAAGGTTCAAATCATAGAAAGTTAGAGTGTCAGTCCTCTTGTACTTCAGTCGGCATAGTGCCTTTTGTATTAAATTCGGAAGCAATTTCTGTGTTTCATCGTCAATAAGAAGGTCCAAGGGATACAGTAAACCTGAAGTGAAGCATCGGAATCTAAAACTGGACTCACAGGAGAGGTTCAAATCACAGAAAGTTAGAGTGTCAGTCGTCTTGTACTTAAGTCGGCATTGTGCCTTTTGTATTAAATTCGAGTGCAATCTCTATGCTTCGTCGTCAATACGAGGGTCCAAGGGATAGAGTAAACTTGAAGTGAAGCATCGGAATCTAAAACTGGACTCACGGGAGAGGTTCACATCATAGAAAATTAGAGCGTCAGTCCTCTTGTACTTAAGACGGTATTGTGCCTTTTGTATTAAATTCGAATGCAATTTCTGTCTTTGATCGTCAATAAGTTGGTCCAAGGGATACAGTAAACCTGAAGCGAAGCATCAGAATCTAAAACTGGAGTCACAGTAGAAGTTTAAATCATAGAAAGTTAGAGTATCAGTCCTCTTCTACTTGCGTCGGCATTGTGACTTTTGTATTAAATTCAGATGGAATTTCTGTGTTTCATTGTCAATTAGAAAGTCCAAGGTATACAGTAAACCTGAAGTGAAATATCGGAATCTAAATCTGGACTCACAGGAGAGGTATAAATCAAATAAAGTTAGAGTGTCTGTCCTCTTGTACTTAAGTCGGCGTTGTGCCTTTTGTATAAAATTCGGATGCAATTTCAATGATTCATCGTCATTAATAAGGACCAAGGGATACAGTAAACCGGAAGTGAAGCATCGGAATGTAATACTGGACTCACAGGAGATGTTTAAATCAAAGAAAGTTAGAGTGTCTGTCCTCTTGTACTTTAGTCGGCATTGTTCCATTTGTATTAAATTCGAATGCAATTTCTGTATTTCATCGTCAATAATAATGTCCAAGGTATACAGTAAACCTGAAGTGAAGCGTCGGAATCTAAAACTGGACTCACAGGAGAGGTTCAAATCATAAAAAGTAAGAGTGTCAGACCTCTTGTACTTAGGTCTGCATTGTGCCTTTTGTAATAAATTCGAATGCAATTTCTGTGTTTCATCGTCATAAGAAGGTCCAAGGTATACAGTAAACCTGAAGTGAAGCTTCAGAATCTAAAACTGGACTAACAGGAGAGGTTCAAATCATAGAAAGTTAGAGTGTCAGTCCCCGTGTACTTAAGACGGCATTGTGCCTTTTGTATTAAATTCGGATGCAATTTCTGTGTTTCATCGTCAATAAGAAGGTCCAAGGTATACAGTATACGTGAAGTGATGCATCGGAATCCAAAACTGGACTCACAGGAGAGGTTTAAATGAAAGATAGTTACAGTGTCTGTCCACTTGTACTTAAGTCGGCATTGTGCCTTTTGTATGAAATTCGGATGCAATTTCTGTGTTTCATCGTCAATAAGAAAGTCCAAGGTATACAGTAAACCTGAAGTGAAGCATCAGAATATAAAACTGGACCCACTGGAGAGGTTTAAATCAAAGGAAGTTAGAGTGTCTGTCCTCTTGCACTTAAGTCGGCTTTGTGCCTTTTGTATTAAATTCGGAAGCAATTTCTGTGTTTCATCGTCAAAAAGAAGGTCCTAGGGATACAGTAAACCTGAAGTGAACCTTCGGAATCTAAAACTGGACTCACAGGAGAGGTTCAAATCACAGAAGGTTAGAGTGTCAGTCCTCTTGTACTTAAGTCGGCATTGTGCCTTTTGTATTAAATTCGGATGCAATTTCTGTGCTTCATCGTCAATAAGAAGGTCCAAGGTATACAGTAAACCTGAAGTGAAGCATCGGACTCTAAAACTTCACTCAGAGGAGAAGTATAAATGAAATAAAGTTAGAGTGTCTGTCATCTTGTTCTTAAGTCGGCATTGTGCCTTTTGTATTAAATTCGGATGTAATTTCTATGATTCATCGTCAATAAGAAGGTCCAAGGGATACAGTAAACCGGAAGTGAAGAATCGGAATGTAATACTGGACTCACAGGAGAGGTTTAAATCAAAGAAAGGTAGAGTGTCTGTCCTCTTGCACTTAAGTCGGCGTTGTTCCATTTGTATTAAATTCGAATGCAATTTCTGTGTTTCATCGTCAATAATAATGTCCAAGGTACACAGTAAACCTGAAGTGAAGCATCGGAAACTAAAACTGGACTCACAGGAGAGGTCCAAATCATAGAAAGTTAGAGTGGCAGACCTCTTGTACTTAAGTCTGCATTGTGCCTTTTGTATTAAATTTGGATGCAATTTCTGTGTTTCATCGTCAACAAGAAGGTCCAAGGTATACAGTAAACCTGAAGTGAAACTTCGGAATCTAAAACTGGACTCACAGGAGAGGTTCAAATCATAGAAAGTTAGAGTGTCAGTCCTCTTGTACTTAAGTCGGCATTGTGCCTTTTGTATTAAATTCGAGTGCAATCTCTATGCTTCATCGTCAATAAGAAGGTCCAAGGGATACAGTAAACCGGAAGTGAAGAATCGGAATGTAATACTGGACTCACAGGAGAGGTTCAAATCACAGAAGGTTAGAGTATCAGTCCTCTTCTACTTGCGTCGGAATTGTGACTTTTGTATTAAAATCAGATGGAATTTCTGTGTTTCATTGTCAATTAGAAGGTCCAAGGTATACAGTAAACCTGAAGTGAAGCATCGGAATCTAAATCTGGACTCACAGGAGAGGTATAAATCAAATAAAGTTAGAGTGTCAGTCCTCTTGTACTTATGTCGGCATTGTGCCTTTTGTAATAAATTCGAATGCAATTTCTGTGTTTCATCGTCATAAGAAAGTCCAAGGTATACAGTAAACCTGAAGTGAAGCTTCGGAATCTAAAACTGGACTCACAGGAGAGGTTCAAATCATAGAAAGTTAGAGTGTCAGTCCACCTGTACTTATGACGGCATTGTGCCTTTTGTATTAAATTCGGATGCAATTTCTGTGTTTCATCGTCAATAAGAAGGTCCAGGGTATACAGTATACCTGAAGTGATGCATCGGAATCTAAAACTGGACTCACAGGAGAGGTTTAAATGAAAGAAAGTTAGAGTGTCTGTCCACTTGTACTTAAGTCGGCATTGTGCCTTTTGTATGAAATTCGGATGCAATCTCTGTGTTTCATCGTCAATAAGAAAGTCCAAGGTATACAGTAAACCTGAAGTGAAGCTTCGGAATCTAAAACTGGACTCACAGGAGAGCTTCAAATCATAGAAAGTTAGAGTGTCAGTCCTCCTGTACTTAAGACGGCATTGTGCCTTTTGTATTAAATTCGGATGCAATTTCTGTGTTTCATCGTCAATAAGAAGGTCCAAGGGATACAGTAAACCTGAAGTGAAGCATCGGACTCTAAAACTGGACTCAGAGGAGAGGTATGAATCAAATAAAGTTAGAGTGTCTGTCATCTTGTACTTAAGTCGGCATTGTGCCTTTTGTATTAAATTCGGATGCAATTTCTATGATTCATCGTCAATAAGAAGGTCCAAGGGATACAGTAAACCTGAAGTGAAGCATCGGAATCTAAAACTAGAAACACTCGAGAGGTTTAAATCAAAGGAAGTTAGAGTGTCTGTCCTCTTGCACTTAAGTCGGCTTTGTGCCTTTTGTATTAAATTCGGAAGCAATTTCTGTGTGTCATCGTCAATAAGAAGGTCCAAGGGATACAGTAAACCTGAAGTGAAGCATCGGAATCTAAAACTGGACTTACAGGAGAGGTTCAAATCACAGAAGGTTAGAGTGTCAGTCCTCTTGTACTTAAGTCGGCATTGTGCCTTTTGTATTAACTTCGGATGCAGTTTCTGTGTTTCATCGTCGATAAGAAGGTCCAAGGGATACAGTAAACCTGAAGAAAAGCATCGGAATCTACAACTGGACTCACGGGAGAGGTTCAAATCACAGAAAGTTAGAGTGCCAGTCGTCTTGTACTTAAGTCGGCATTGTGCCTTTTGTATTAAATTCGGATGCAATCTCTATGCTTCGTCGTCAATAAGAAGGTATAAGGTACACAGTAAAACTGAAGAGAAGCATCGGAATCCAAAACTGGACTCACAGGAGAGGTTCACATCATAGAAAGTTAGAGCGTCAGTCCCCTTGTACTTAAGACGGCATTGTGCCTTTTGTATTAAATTCGGATGCAATTTCTGTGTTTCATCGTCAGTAAGTTGGTCCAAGGGATACAGTAAACCTGAAGCGAAGCATCGGAATCTAAAACTGGAGTCACAGGAGAAGTTCAAATCATAGAAAGTTAGAGTGTCAGTCCTCTTCTACTTGCGTCGGCATTGTGCCTCTTGTATTAAATTCAGATGGAATTTCTGTGTTTCATTGTCTATTAGAAGGTCCAAGGTATACAGTAAACCTGAAGTAAAGCATCGGAATCAAAATCTGGACTCACAGGAGAGGTATAAATCAAATAAAGTTAGAGTGTCTGTCCACTTGTACTTAAGTCGGCATTACGCCTTTTGTATTAAATTCGGATGCAATTTCTATGATTCATCGTCAATAAGAAGGTCCAAGGGATACAGTAAACCGGAAGTGAAGAATCGGAATGTAATACTGGACTCACAGGAGAGGTTTAAATCAAAGAAAGGTAGAGTGTCTGTCCTCTTGTACTTAAGTCGGCGTTGTTCCATTTGTATTAAATTCGAATGCAATTTCTGTGTTTCATCGTCAATAATAATGTCCAAGGTACACAGTAAACCTGAAGTGAAGCATCGGAAACTAAAACTGGACTCACAGGAGAGGTCCAAATCATAGAAAGTTAGAGTGGCAGACCTCTTGTACTTAAGTCTGCATTGTGCCTTTTGTATTAAATTCGGATGCAATTTCTGTGTTTCATCGTCAACAAGAAGGTCCAAGGTATACAGTAAACCTGAAGTGAAACATCGGAATCTAAAACTGGACTCTCAGGAGAGGTTCAAATCATAGAAAGTTAGAGTGTCAGTCCTCTTGTACTTATGTCGGCATTGTGCCTTTTGTAATAAATTCGAATGCAATTTCTGTGTTTCATCGTCATAAGAAGGTCCAAGGTATACAGTAAACCTGAAGTGAAGCTTCGGGATCTAAAACTGGACTCACAGGAGAGGTTCAAATCATAGAAAGTTAGAGTGTCAGTCCTCCTGTACTTATGACGGCATTGTGCCTTTTGTATTAAATTCGGATGCAATTTCTGTGTTTCATCGTCAATAAGAAGGTCCAAGGGATACAGTAAACCTGAAGTGAAGCATCGGACTCTAAAACTGGACTCAGAGGAGAGGTATGAATCAAATAAAGTTAGAGTGTCTGTCATCTTGTACTTAAGTCGGCATTGTGCCTTTTGTATTAAATTCGAATGCAATTTCTATGATTCATCGTCAATAAGAAGGTCCAAGGGATACAGTAAACCTGAAGTGAAGCATCGGAATCTAAAACTAGAAACACTCGAGAGGTTTAAATCAAAGGAAGTTAGAGTGTCTGTCCTCTTGCACTTAAGTCGGCTTTGTGCCTTTTGTATTAAATTCGGAAGCAATTTCTGTGTGTCATCGTCAATAAGGAGGTCCAAGGGATACAGTAAACCTGAAGTGAAGCATCGGAATCTAAAACTGGACTTACAGGAGAGGTTCAAATCACAGAAGGTTAGAGTGTCAGTCCTCTTGTACTTAAGTCGGCATTGTGCCTTTTGTATTAAATTCGGATGCAGTTTCTGTGTTTCATCGTCGATAAGAAGGTCCAAGGGATACAGTAAACCTGAAGTGAAGCATCGGAATCTACAACTGGACTCACGGGAGATGTTCAAATCACAGAAAGTTAGAGTGCCAGTCGTCTTGTACTTAAGTCGGCATTGTGTCTTTTGTATTAAATTCGGATGCAATCTCTATGCTTCGTCGTCAATAAGAAGGTATAAGGTATACAGTAAAACTGAAGAGAAGCATCGGAATCCAAAACTGGACTCACAGGAGAGGTTCACATCATAGAAAGTTAGAGCGTCAGTCCCCTTGTACTTAAGACGGCATTGTGCCTTTTGTATTAAATTCGGATGCAATTTCTGTGTTTCATCGTCAATAAGTTGGTCCAAGGGATACAGTAAACCTGAAGCGAAGCATCGGAATCTAAAACTGGAGTCACAGGAGAAGTTCAAATCATAGAAAGTTAGAGTGTCAGTCCTCTTCTACTTGCGTCGGCATTGTGCCTTTTGTATTAAATTCAGATGGAATTTCTGTGTTTCATTGTCTATTAGAAGGTCCAAGGTATACAGTAAACCTGAAGTAAAGCATCGGAATCTAAAACTGGACTCAGAGGAGAGGTATGAATCAAATAAAGTTAGAGTGTCTGTCCACTTGTACTTAAGTCGGCATTACGTCTTTTGTATTAAATTCGGATGCAATTTTTATGATTCATCGTCAATAAGAATGTCCAAGGGATACAGTAAACCGGAAGTGAAGCATCGGAATCTAAAACTGGACTTACAGGAGAGGTTCAAATCACAGAAGGTTAGAGTGTCAGTCCTCTTGTACTTAAGTTGGCATTGTGCATTTTGTATTAAATTCGGATGCAGTTTCTGTGCTTCATCGTCGATAAGAAGGTCCAAGGGATACAGTAAACCTGAAGTGAAGCATCGGAATCTACAACTGGACTCACGGGAGAGGTTCAAATTACAGAAAGTTAGAGTGCCAGTCGTCTTGTACTTAAGTCGGCATTGTGCCTTTTGTATTAAATTCGGATGCAATCTCTATGCTTCGTCGTCAATAAGAAGGTATAAGGTATACAGTAAAACTGAAGAGAAGCATCGGAATCCAAAACTGGACTCACAGGAGAGGTTCACATCATAGAAAGTTAGAGCGTCAGTCCCCTTCTACTTAAGACGGCATTGTGCCTTTTGTATTAAATTCGGATGCAATTTCTGTGTTTCATCGTCAATAAGTTGGTCCAAGGGATACAGTAAACCTGAAGCGAAGCATCGGAATCTAAAACTGGAGTCACAGGAGAGGTTCCAATCATAGAAAGTTAGAGGGTCAGTCCTCTTGTACTTATGTCGGCATTGTGCCTTTTGTAATAAATTCGAATGCAATTTCTGTGTTTCATCGTCATAAGAAGGTCCAAGGTATACAGTAAACCTGAAGTGAAGCTTCGGAATCTAAAACTGGACTCACAGGAGAGGTTCAAATCATAGAAAGTTAGAGTGTCAGTCCTCCTGTACTTATGACGGCATTGTGCCTTTTGTATTAAATTCGGATGCAATTTCTGTGTTTCATCGTCAATAAGAAGGTCCAAGGGATACAGTAAACCTGAAGTGAAGCATCGGACTCTAAAACTGGACTCAGAGGAGAGGTATGAATCAAATAAAGTTAGAGTGTCTGTCATCTTGTACTTAAGTCGGCATTGTGCCTTTTGTATTAAATTCGAATGCAATTTCTATGATTCATCGTCAATAAGAAGGTCCAAGGGATACAGTAAACCGGAAGTGAAGCATCGGAAAGTAATACTGGACTCACAGGAGAAGTTTAAATCAAAGAAAGTTAGAGTGTCTATCCGCTTGTACTTAAGTCGGCATTGTTCCATTTGTATTAAATTCGAATGCAATTTCTGTGATTCATCGTCAATAATAATGTCCAAGGTATACAGTAAACCTGAAGTGAAGCATCGGAATCTATAACTGGACTCACAGGAGAGGTTCAAATCATAGAAAGTTAGAGGGTCAGTCCTCTTGTACTTAAGACGGCATTGTGCCTTTTGTATTAAATTCGGATGCAATTTCTGTGTTTCATCGTCAATACGAAGGTCCAAGGTATACAGTAAACCTGAAATGAAGCATGGAATCTAAAACTGGACTCACAGGAGAGGATTAAATCAAAGAAAGTTAGAGTGTCTGTCTACTTGTACTTTAGTCGGCATTGTGCCTTTTGTATGAAATTTGGATGCAATTTCTGTGTTTCATCGTCAATAAGAAAGTCCAAGGTATACTGTAAACCTGAAGTGAAGCATCGGAATCTAAAACTGGCCCCACTGGAGAGGTTTAAATCAAAATAAGTTAGAGTGTCTGTCCTCTTCCACTTAAGTCGGCTTTGTGCCTTTTGTAATAAATTCGGTTGCAATTTCTGTGTTTCATCGTCAATAAGAAGGTCCAAGGTATACAGTAAACCTGAAATGAAGCATCGGAATCTACAACTGGACTCACAAGAGAGGTTCAAATCATAGAAAGTTAGAGTCTCAGTCCTCTTGTACTTAAGTCTGCATTGTGCCTTTTGTATTAAATTCGGATGCAATTTCTGTGTTTCATCGTCAATAAGAAGGTCCAAGGGAGACAGTAAACCTGAAGTGAAGCATTGGAATCTAAAACTGGACTCAAAGGAGAGGTTCAAATCATAGGAAGTTAGAGTGTCAGTCCTCTTGTACTTAAGTCTGCATTGTGAATATTGTAATAAATTCGGAAGCAATTTCTGTGTTTCATCGTCAATAAGAGAGTCCAAGGTATACATTAAACCTGAAGTGAACATCGGAATCTAAAACTGGACTCACAGGAGAGGTTTAAATCAAAGGAAGTAAGAGTGTCTGTCCTCTTGTACTTTAGTCGGCATTGTGCATTTTGTAATAAATTCTGATGCAATTTCTGTGTTTCATCGTCAGTAAGAATGTCCAAGGTATACAGTAAACCTGAAGTGAAGCTTCGGAATCTAAAACTGCACTCACGGGAGAGGTTCAAATCATAGAAAGTTCGAGTGTCAGTCCTCTTGTACTTAAGTGTGCATTGTGCCTTTTGTATAAAATTCGGATGCAATTTCTGTGTTTCATCGTCAATAAGAAGGTCCAAGGTATTCAGTAAACCTGAAGTGAGGCTTCGGAATCTATAACTGGACTCACTGGAGGGGTTCAAATCATAGAAAGTTAGAGTGTCAGTCCTCTTGTACTTAAGTCTGCATTGTGCCTTTTGTACTAAATTCGGATGCAATTTCTGTGTTTCATCGTCAATAAGAAGGTCCACGGTATACAGAAAACCTGAAGTGGAGCTTCGGAATCTAAAACTGAACTCACAGGACAGGTTTAAATCAAAGAAATTTAGAGTGTCTGTCCTCCTGTACTTAAGTCGGCATTGTGCCTTTTGTATTAAATTCGGATGCAATTTCTGTGATTCATCGTCAATAAGAGAGTCCAAGGTATACAGTAAACAGGAAGTGAAGAATCGGAGTGTAATACTGGACTCACAGGAGAGGTTTCAATCAAAGAAAGTTAGAGTGTCTATCCTCTTGTACTTAAGTCGGCATTGTTCCATTTGTATTAAATTCGAATGCAATTTCTGTGTTTCGTCGTCAATAATAATGTCCAAGGTACACAGTAAACCTGAAGTGAAGCATCGGAATCTAAAACTAGAAACACTCGAGAGGTTTAAATCAAAGGAAGTTAGAGTGTCTGTCCTCTTGCACTTAAGTCGGCTTTGTGCCTTTTGTATTAAATTCGTAAGCAATTTCTGTGTGTCATCGTCAATAAGAAGGTCCAAGGGATACAGTAAACCTGAAGTGAAGCATCGGAATCTAAAACTGGACTTACAGGAGAGGTTCAAATCACAGAAGGTTAGAGTGTCAGTCCTCTTGTACTTAAGTCGGCATTGTGCATTTTGTATTAAATTCGGATGCAGTTTCTGTGCTTCATCGTCGATAAGAAGGTCCAAGGGATACAGTAAACCTGAAGTGAAGCATCGGAATCTACAACTGGACTCACGGGAGAGGTTCAAATCACAGAAAGTTAGAGTGCCAGTCGTCTTGTACTTAAGTCGGCATTGTACCTTTTGTATTAAATTCGGATGCAATCTCTATGCTTCGTCGTCAATAAGAAGGTATAAGGTATACAGTAAAACTGAAGAGAAGCATCGGAATCCAAAACTGGACTCACAGGAGAGGTTCACATCATAGAAAGTTAGAGCATCAGTCCCCTTGTACCTAAGACGGCATTGTGCCTTTTGTATTAAATTCGGATGCAATTTCTGTGTTTCATCGTCAATAAGTTGGTCCAAGGGACACAGTAAACCTGAAGCGAAGCATCGGAATCTAAAACTGGACTCACAAGAGAGGTTCAAATCATAGAAAGTTAGAGTGTCAGTCCTCTTGTACTTAAGTCTGCATTGTGCCTTTTGTATTAAATTCGGATGCAATTTCTGTGTTTCATCGTCAATAAGAAGGTCCAAGGGATACAGTAAACCGGAAGTGAAGCATCGGAATGTAATACTGGACTCACAGGAGAGGTTTAAATCAAAGAAAGTTTGAGTGTCTATCCGCTTGTACTTAAGTCGGCATTGTTCCATTTGTATTAAATTCGAATGCAATTTCTGTGATTCATCGTCAATAATAATGTCCAAGGTATACAGTAAACCTGAAGTGAAGCATCGGAATCTATAACTGGACTCACAGGAGAGGTTCAAATCATAGAAAGTTAGAGTGTCAGTCCTCTTGCACTTAAGTCGGCTTTGTGCCTTTTGTAATAAATTCGGTTGCAATTTCTGTGTTTCATCGTCAATAAGAAGGTCCAAGGTATACAGGAAACCTGAAATGAAGCATCGGAATCTAAAACTGGACTCACAAGAGAGGTTCAAATCATAGAAAGTTAGAGTGTCAGTCCTCTTGTACTTAAGTCTGCATTGTGCCTTTTGTATTAAATTCGGATGCAATTTCTGTGTTTCATCGTCAATAAGAAGGTCCAAGGGATACAGTAAACCTGAAGTGAAGCATTGGAATCTAAAACTGGACTCACAGGAGAGGTTCAAATCATAGAAACTTAGAGTGTCAGTCCTCTTGTACTTAAGTCTGCATTGTGAATATTGTAATAAATTCGGAAGCAATTTCTGTGTTTCATCGTCAATAAGAAGGTCCAAGGGATACAGTAAACCTGAAGTGAAGCATCAGAATTTAAAACTGGACTCACAGGAGAGGTTCAAATCATAGAAAGTTAGAGTGTCAGGCCTCTTCTACATAAATCGGCATTGTGCCTTTTGTATTAAATTCGGATGCAATTTCTGTGTTACATCGTCAATAAGAGAGTCCAAGGTATACATTAAACCTGAAGTGAACATCGGAATCTAAAACTGGACTCACAGGAGAGGTTTAAATCAAAGGAAGTAAGAGTGTCTGTCCTCTTGTACTTCAGTCGGCATTGTGCATTTTGTAATAAATTCTGATGCAATTTCTGTGTTTCATCGTCAGTAAGAATGTCCAAGGTATACAGTAAACCTGAAGTGAAGCTTCGGAATCTAAAACTGGACTCACGGGAGAGGTTCAAATCATAGAAAGTTCGAGTGTCAGTCCTCTTGTACTTAAGTGTGCATTGTGCCTTTTGTACTAAATTCGGATGCAATTTCTGTGTTTCATCGTCAATAAGAAGGTCCAAGGTATACAGTAAACCTGAAGTGGAGCTTCGGAATCTAAAACTGAACTCACAGGAGAGGTTTAAATCAAAGAAAGTCAGAGTGTCTGTCCTCTTGTACTTAAGTCGGCATTGTGCCTTTTGTATTAAATTCGGATGCAATTTCTGTGTTTCATCGTCAATAAGAGAGTCCAAGGTATACAGTAAACAGAAAGTGAAGCATCGGAGTGTAATACTGGACTCACAGCAGAGGTTTAAATCAAAGAAAGTTAGAGTGTCTATCCTCTTGTACTCAAGTCGGCATTGTTCCATTTGTATTAAATTCGAATGCAATTTCTGTGTTTAATCGTCAATAATAGTGTCCAAGGTATACAGTAAACCTGAAGTGAAGCTTCGGAATCTAAAACTGGACTCACAGGATGGGTTCAAATCATAGAAAGTTAGAGTGTCAGTCCCCCTGTACTTAAGACGGCATTGTGCCTTTTGTATTAAATTCGGATGCAATTTCTGTGTTTCATCGTCAATAAGAAGGTCCAAGGTATACAGTATACCTGAAGTGATGCATCAGAATCTAAAACTGGACTCACAGGAGACGTTTAAATGAAAGAAAGTTAGAGTTTCTGTCCACTTGTACTTAAGTCGGCATGTGCCTTTTGTATTAAATTCGGAAGCAATTTCTGTGTTTCATCGTCAATAAGAAGGTCCAAGAGATACAGTAAACCTGAAGCGAAGCATCGGAATCTAAAACTGGACTCACAGGAGATGTTCAAATCACAGAAGGTTAGAGTGTCAGTCCTCTTGTACTTAAGTCGGCATTGTGCCTTT
Organism: Schistocerca americana; assembly: GCF_021461395.2. Lineage (NCBI taxonomy): Eukaryota > Metazoa > Arthropoda > Insecta > Orthoptera > Acrididae > Schistocerca > Schistocerca americana. Next base: position 18,208,281 of record NC_060126.1, read on the forward strand.
TGTATTAAATTCGGATGAAATTTCTGTGCTTCATCGTCAATAAGAAGGTCCAAGGTATACAGTAAACCTGAAGTGAAGCATCGGACTCTAAAACTGGACTCAGAGGAGAGGTATAAATCAAATAAACTTAGAGTGTCTGTCCTCTTGTACTTAAGTCGGCATTGTGCCTTTTGTATTAAATTCGGATGCAATTTCTATGATTCATCGTCAATAACAAGGTCCAAGGGATACAGTAATCCGGAAGTGAAGCATCGGAATGTAATACTGGCCTCACAGGAGAGGTTTAAATCAAAGAAAGGTAGAGTGTCTGTCCTCTTGTACTTAAGTCAGCATTGTTCGATTTGTATTAAATTCGAATGCAATTTCTGTGTTTCTTCGTCAATAATAGTGTCCAAGGTAAACAGTAAACCTGAAGTGAAGCATCGGAATCTAAAACTGGACTCACAGGAAAGGTTCAAATCATAGAAAGTTAGAGTGTCAGACCTCTTGTACTTAAGTCTGCATTGTGCCTTTTGCATTAAATTCGGATGCAATTTCTGTGTTTCATCGTCAATAAGAAGGTCCAAGGTATACAGTAAACCTGAAGTGAAGCATCGGAATCTAAAACTGGACTCACAGGAGAGGTTTAAATCAAAGAAAGTTAGAGTGTCTGTTCACTTGTACTTAAGGCAGCATTGTGCCTTTTGTATGAAATTCGGATGCAATTTCTGTGTTTCATCGTCAATAAGAAAATCCAAGGTATACAGTAAACCTGAAGTGAAGCATCGGAATCTAAAACTGGACCCACTGGAGAGGTTTAAATCAAAGGAAGTTAGGGTGTCTGTCCTCTTGCACTTAAGTCGGCTTTGTGCCTTTTGTATTAAATTCGGAAGCAATTTCTGTGTTTCATCGGCAATAAGAAGGTCCAAGGGATACAGTAAACCTGAAGTGAAGCATCGGAATCTAAAAGTGGACTCACCGGAGAGGTTCAAATCACAGAAGGTTAGAGTGTCAGTCCTCTTGTACTTAAGTCGGCATTGTGCTTTTTGTATTAAATTCGGATGCAATTTCTGTGCTTCATCGTCAATAAGAAGGTCCAAGGGATACAGTAAACCTGAAATGAAGCATCGGAATCTATAACTGGAATCACAGGAGAGGTTTAAATCAAAGAGAGTTAGAGTGTCTGTCCACTTGTACTTAAGTCGGCATTGTGCCTTTTGTATGAAATTCGGATGCAATTTCTGTGTTTCATCGTCAATAAGAAAGTCCAAGGTATACAGTAAACCTGAAGTGAAGCATCGGAATCTAAATCTGGACCCACTGGAGAGGTTTAAATCAAAGGAAGTTAGAGTGTCAGTCCTCTTGTACTTAAGACGGCTTTGTGCCTTTTGTAATAAATTCGGATGCAATTTCTGTGTTTCATCGTCAATAAGAAGGTCCAAGGTATACAGGAAACCTGAAGTGAAGCATCGAAATCTAAAACTGGTCTCACAGGAGTGGTTCAAATCATAGAAAGTTAGAGTGTCAGTCCTCTTGTACTTAAGTCTGCATTGTGCCTTTTGTATAAAATTCGGATGCAATTTCTGTGTTTCATCGTCAATAAGAAGGTCCAAGGATACAGTAAACCTGAAGTGAAGCATTGGAATCTAAAACTGGACTCACAGGAGAGGTTCAAATCATAGGAAGTTAGAGTGTCAGTCCTCTTGTACTTAAGTCTGCATTGTGCCTTTTGTAGTAAATTCGGAAATAATTTCTGTGTTTCATCGTCAATAAGAAGGTCCAAGGGATACAGTAAACCTGAAGGGAAGCATCAGAATCTAAAACTGGACTCACAGGAGAGGTTCAAATCATAGAAAGTTAGAGTGTCAGGCCTCTTCTACTTAAGTCAGCATTGTGCCTTTTGTATTAAATTCGGATGCAATTTCTGTGTTTAATCGTCAATAATAAGGTCTAAGGTATACAGTAAACCTGAAGTGAAACATCGGAATCTAAAAATGGACTCACAGGAGAGGTTCAAATCAAAAAAAAGTTAGAGTGTCGGTCCTCTTGTACTTAAGTCTGCATTGTGCCTTTTGTGCTAAATTCGGATGCAATTTTTGTGTTTCATTGTCAATAAGAAGGTCCAAGGTATGCAGTAAACCTGAAGTGGGGCTTCGGAATCTAAAACTGAACTCACAGGAGAGGTTTATATCAAAGAAAGTTAGAGTGTCTGTCCTCTTGTACTTAAGTCGGCATTGTGCCTTTTGTATTAAATTCGGATGCAATTTCTGTGTTTCATCGTCAATAAGAGAGTCCAAGGTATACAGTAAACCTGAAGTGTAGCATCGGAATCTAAAACTGGACTCACAGGAGAGGTTTAAATCAAAGGAAGTAAGAGTGTCTGTCCTCTTGTACTTCAGTCGGCATTGTGCATTTTGTAATAAATTCGGATGCAATTTCTGTGTTTCATCGTCAATAAGAATGTCCAAGGTAACCAGTAAACCTGAAGTGAAGCATCGGAATCTAAAACTGGACTCACAGGAGAGGTTCAAATCATAGAAAGTTAGAGTGTCAGTCCTCTTGTACTTAAGACAGCATTGTGCCTTTGTATTAATTTCGGATGCAATTTTTGTGTTTCATCGTCAATAAGAAAGTCCAAGGTATACAGTAAACCTGAAGTGAAGCATCGGAATCTAAAACTGGACCCACTGGAGAGGTTTAAATCAAAATAAGTTAGAGTGTCTGTCTTCTTGCACTTACGTCGTCATGGTGCCTTTTGTAATAAATTCGGATCCAATTTCTGTGTTTCATCGTCAATAAGAAGGTCCAAGGTATACAGTAAACCTGAAGTGAAGCATCGGAATCTAAAACTGGACTCACAGGAGAGATTCAAATCATAGAAAATTAGAGTGTCAGTCCGCTTGTACTTAAGTCTGCATTGTGCCTTTTGTATTAAATTCGGATGCAATTTCTGTGTTTCATCGTCAATAAGAAGGTCCAAGGGATACAGTAAACCTGAAGTGAAGCATTGGAATCTAAAACTGGACTCACAGGAGAGGTTCAAATCATAGGAAGTTAGAGTGTCAGTCCTCTTGTACTTAAGTCTGCATTGTGCCTTTTGTAGTAAATTCGGAAGCAATTTCTGTGTTTCATCGTCAATAAGAAGGTCCAAGGGATACAGTAAACCTGAAGGGAAGCATCAGAATCTAAAACTGGACTCACAGGAGAGGTTCAAATCATAGAAAGTTAGAGTGTCAGGCTTCTTCTACTTAAGTCAGCATTGTGCCTTTTGTATTAAATTCGGATGCAATTTCTGTGTTTAATCGTCAATAATAAGGTCCAAGGGATACAGTAAACCTGAAGTGAAGCATTGGAATCTAAAACTGGACTCACAGGAGAGGTTCAAATCATAGGAAGTTAGAGTGTCAGTCCTCTTGTACTTAAGTCTGCATTGTGCCTTTTGTCGTAAATTCGGAAGCAATTTCTGTGTTTCATCGTCAATAAGAAGGTCCAAGGGATACAGTAAACCTGAAGGGAAGCATCAGAATCTAAAACTGGACTCACAGGAGAGTTTCAAATCATAGAAAGTTAGAGTGTCAGGCCTCTTCTACTTAAGTCAGCATTGTGCCTTTTGTATTAAATTCGGATGCATATTCTGTGTTTAATCGTCAATAATAAGGCCTAAGGTATACAGTAAACCTGAAGTGAAACATCGGCATCTAAAACTGGACTCACAGGAGAGGTTCAAATCAAAAAAAGTTAGAGTGTCGGTCCTCTTGTACTTAAGTCTGCATTGTGCCTTTTGTGCTAAATTCGGATGCAATTTCTGTGTTTCATCGTCAATAAGAAGGTCCAAGGTATACAGGAAACCAGAAGTGAAGCATCGGAATCTAAAACTGGACTCACAGGAGAGGTTCAAATCTTAGAAAGTTAGAGTGTCAGTCCTCTTGTACTTAAGTCTGCATTGTGCCTTTTGTATTAGATTCGGATGCAATTTCTGTGTTTAATCGTCAATAATAAGGTCTAAGGTATACAGTAAACCTGAAGTGAAACATCGGAATCTAAAACTGGACTCACAGGAGAGGTTCAAATCAAAAAAAGTTAGAGTGTCGGTCCTCTTGTACTTAAGTCTGCATTGTGCCTTTTGTGTTAAATTCGGATGCAATTTCTGTGTTTCATCGCCAATAAGAAGGTCCAAGGTATGCAGTAAACCTGAAGTGGGGCTTCGGAATCTAAAACTGGACTCAAAGGAGAGGTTTAAATCAAAGGAAGTAAGAGTGTCTGTCCTCTTGTACTTCAGTCGGCATTGTGCATTTTGTAATAAATTCGAATGCAATTTCTGTGTTTCATCGTCAATAAGAATGTCCAAGGTATACAGTAAACCTGAAGTGAAGCATCGGAATCTAAAACTGGACTCACAGGAGAGGTTCAAATCATAGAAAGTTAGAGTGTCAGTCCTCTTGTACTTAAGACAGCATTGTGCCTTTGTATTAAATTCGGATGCAATTTCTGTGTTTCATCGTCAATAAGAAAGTCCAAGGTATACAGTAAACCTGAAGTGAAGCATCGGAATCTAAAACTGGACCCACTGGAGAGGTTTAAATCAAAATAAGTTAGAGTGTCTGTCTTCTTGCACTTACGTCGGCATGGTGCCTTTTGTAATAAATTCGGATGCCATTTCTCTGTTTCATCGTCAATAAGAAGGTCCACGGTATACAGTAAACCTGAAGTGAAGCATCAGAATCTAAAACTGGACTCACAGGAGAGATTCAAATCATAGAAAATTAGAGTGTCAGTCCGCTTGTACTTAAGTCTGCATTGTGCCTTTTGTATTAAATTCGGATGCAATTTCTGTGTTTCATCGTCAATAAGAATTTCCAAGGGATACAGTAAACCTGAAGTGAAGCATCGGAATCTAAAACTGGACTTACAGGAGAGGTTCAAATCATAGAAAATTAGAGCGTCAGTCCCCTTGTACTTAAGACGGCATTGTGCCTTTTGTATTAATTTCGGATGCAATTTCTGTGTTTCATCGTCAATAAGTTGGTCCAAGGGTTATAGTAAACCTGAAGCGAAGCATCGGAATCTAAAACTGGAGTCACAGGAGAAGTTCAAATCATAGAAAGTTAGAGTGTCAGACCGCTTGTACTTAAGTCTGCATTGTGCCTTTTGTATTAAATTCGAATGCAATTTCTGAGTTTCATCGTCAATAAGAAGGTCCAAGGTATACAGTAAACCTGAAGTGAAGCTTTGGTATCTAAAGCTGGACTCACAGGAGAGGTTCAAATCATAGAAAGTTAGAGTGTCAGTCCTCTTGTACTTAAGACGGCATTGTGCCTTTTGTATTAAATTCGGATGCAATTTCTATGATTCATCGTCAATAAGAAGGTCCAAGGGATACAGTAAACAGGAAGTGAAGCATCGGAGTGTAATACTGGACTCACAGGAGAGGTTTCAATCAAAGAAAGTTAGAGTGTCTATCCTCTTGTACTTAAGTCGGCATTGTGCCTTTTGTATTAAATTCGGATGCAATTTCTATGATTCATCGTCAATAAGAAGGTCCAAGGGATACAGTAAACAGGAAGTGAAGCATCGGAGTGTAATACTGGACTCACAGGACAGGTTTAAATCAAAGAAAGTTAGAGTGTCTATCCTCTTGTACTTAAGTCGGCATTGTTCCATTTGTATTAAATTCGAATGCAATTTCTGTGTTTAATCGTCAATAACAATGTCCAAGGTATACAGTAAACCTGAAGTGAAGCATCGGAATCTAAAACTGGACTCACAGGAGAGGTTCAAATCATAGAAAGTTAGAGTGTCAGACCGCTTGTACTTAAGTCTGCATTGTGCCTTTTGTATTAAATTCGAATGCAATTTCTGAGTTTCATCGTCATTAAGAAGGTCCAAGGTATACAGTAAACCTGAAGTGAAGCTTCGGAATCTAAAGCTGGACTCACAGGAGAGGTTCAAATCATAGAAAGTTAGAATGTCAGTCCTCTTGTACTTAAGACGGCATTGTGCTTTTTGTATTAAATTCGGATGCAATTTCTGTGTTTCATCGTCAATAAGAGGGTCCAAGGTATACAGTAAAGCTGAAATGAAGCATCGGAATCTAAAACTGGACTCACAGGAGAGGTTTAAATCAAAGAAAGTTAGAGTGTCTGTCCACTTGTACTTAAGTCGGCATTGTGCCTTTTGTATGAAATTCGGATGAATTTCTGTGTTTCATCGTCAATAAGAAAGTCCAAGGTATACAGAAAACCTGAAGTGAAGCATCGGAATCTAAAACTGGGCCCACTGGAGAGGTTTAAATCAAAGGAAGGTAGAGTGTCTGTCCTCTTGCACTTAAGTCGGCTTTGTGCCTTTTGTAAAATATTCGGATGCAATATCTGTGTTTCATCTTCAATAAGAAGCTCCAAGGTATACAGGAAACCAGAAGTGAAGCATTGGAATCAAAAACTGGACTCACAGGAGAGGTTCAAATCATAGAAAGTTAGTGTGTCAGTCCTCTTGTACTTAAGTCTGCATTGTGCCTTTTGTATTAAATTCGGATGCAATTTCTGTGTTTAATCGTCAATAACAAGGTCCAAGGTATACAGTAAACCTGAAGTGAAACATCGGAATCTAAAACTGGACTCACAGGAGAGGTTCAAATCAAAGAAAGTTAGAGTGTCAGTCCTTTTGTACTTAAGTCGGCATTGTGCCTTTTGTATTAAATTCGGATGCAATTTCTGTTTTTGATCGTCAATAAGAAGGCCCAAGGTATACAGTAAACCTGAAGTGAAGCATCGGAATCTAAAACTGGACTTACAGGAGAGGTTCATATCATAGAAGGTTAAAGTGTCAGTCCTATTGTACTTAAGTCTGCATTGTGCCTTTTGTAATAAATTCGGATGTAATTTCTGTGTTTCATCGTCAATAAGAAAGTCCAAGGTATACAGGAAACCTGAGGTGAAGCATCGGAATCTAAAACTGGACTCACAGGAGAGGCTCAAATGATAGAAAGTTAAAGTGTCAGTCCTCTTGTACTTAAGTCGGCATTGTGCCTTTTGTATTAAATTCGGATGCAATTTCTGTTTTTGATCGTCAATAAGAAGGCCCAAGGTATACAGTAAACCTGAAGTGAAGCATCGGAATCTAAAACTCAACTCACAGGAGAGGTTCAAATCGTAGAAATTTATAGTGTCAGTCCTCCTGTACTTAAGTCGGCATTGTTCCTTTTGTATTACATTCGGATGCAATTTCTGTGTTTCATCGTCAATAAGAAGGTCCAAGGTATACAATAAACCTAAAGTGAAGCATCGGAATCTAAAACTGGACTCACAGGAGAGGTTCAAATCATAGGAAGGTAAAGTGTAACTCCCCTTGTACTCTAGTCGAAATTGTGCCTTTTGTATTAAATTCGGATGCAATTTCTGTGTTTCATCGTCAATAAGAAGGGCCAAGGGATAGAGTAAACCAGAAGTGAAGCATCGGAATCTAAAACTGGACTCACAGGAGAAGTTTAAATCAAAGAAAGTTAGAGTGTCTGTCCTCTTGTAATTAAATCAGCATTGTGTCTTTTGTATTAAATTCGGACGCAATTTCTGTGTTTAATCGTCAATAAGACGGTCCAAGGGATACAGTAAACCTGAAGTGAAGCATCGGAATTTAAAACTGGACTCACAGGAGAGGTTCAAATCATAGAAAGTTAGAGTGTCAGGCCTCTTCTACATAAATCGGCATTGTGCCTTTTGTATTAAATTCGGATGCAATTTCTGTGTTTCATCGTCAATAAGAGAGTCCAAGGTATACATTAAACCTGAAGTGAAGCATCGGAATCTAAAACTGGACTGACGGGAGAGGTTCAAATCATAGAAAGTTAGAGTGTCAGTCCTCTTGTACTTAAGACGGCATTGTGCCTTTTGTATTAAATTCGGATGCAATTTCTGTGTTTCATCGTCAATAAGAAGGTCCAAGGTATACAGTAAACCTAAAATGAAGCATCGGAATCTAAAACTGGACTCACAGGAGAGGATTAAATCAAAGAAAGTTAGAGTGTCTGTCCACTTGTACTTTAGTCGGCATTGTGCCTTTTGTATGAAATTCGGATGCAATTTCTGTGTTTCATCGTCAATAAGAAAGTCCAAGGTATACAGTAAACCTGAAGTGAAGCTTCGGAATCTAAAACTGGACTCACAGGAGAGGTTCAAATCATAGAAAGTTAGAGTGTCAGTCCTCCTGTACTTAAGACGGCATTGTGCCTTTTGTATTAAATTCGGATGGAATTTCTGTGTTTCATCGTCAATAAGAAGGTCCAAGGTATACAGTATACCTGAAGTGATGCATCGGAATCTAAAACTGGACTCACAGGAGAGGTTTAAATGAAAGAAAGTTAGAGTGTCGGTCCACTTGTACTTAAGTCGGCATTGTGCCTTTTGTATGAGATTCGGATGCAATCTCTGTGTTTCATCGTCAATAAGAAGGTCCAAGGGATACAGTAAACCTGAAGTGAAGCATCGGACTCTAAAACTGGACTCAGAGGAGAGGTATAAATCAAATAAAGTTAGAGTGTCTGTCATCTTGTACTTAAGTCGGTATTGTGCCTTTTGTATTAAATTCGGATGCAATTTCTATGATTCATCGTCAATAAGAAGGTCCAAGGGATACAGTAAACCGGAAGTGAAGAATCGGAAGGTAATACTGGGGTCACAGGAGAGGTTTAAATCAAAGAAAGATAGAGTGTCTGTCCTCTTGTACTTAAGTAGGCATTGTTCCATTTGTATTAAATTCGAATGCAATTTCTGTGTTTCATCGTCAATAATAATGTCCAAGGTACACAGTAAAACTGAAGTGAAGCATCGGAATCTAAATCTAGAAACACTCGAGAGGTTTAAATCAAAGGAAGTTAGGGTGTCTGTCCTCTCTCACTTAAGTCGGCTTTGTGCCTTTTGTATTAAATTCGGAAGCAATTTCTGTGTGTCATCGTCAATAAGAAGGTCCAAGGGATACAGTAAACCTGAAGTGAAGCATCGGAATCTAAAACTGGACTTACAGGAGAGGTTCAAATCACAGAAGTTTAGAGTGTCAGTCCTCTTGTACTTAAGTCGGCATTGTGCATTTTGTATTAAATTCGGATGCAGTTTCTGTGCTTCATCGTCGATAAGAAGGTCCAAGGGATACAGTAAACCTGAAGTGAAGCATCGGAATCTACAACTGGACTCACGGGAGAGGTTCAAATCACAGAAAGTTAGAGTGCCAGTCGTCTTGTACTTAAGTCGGCATTGTGCCTTTTGTATTAAATTCGGATGCAATCTCTATGCTTCGTCGTCAATAAGAAGGTATAAGGTATACAGTAAAACTGAAGAGAAGCATCGGAATCCAAAACTGGACTCACAGGAGAGGTTCACATCACAGAAAGTTAGAGCGTCAGTCCCCTTGTACTTAAGACGGCATAGTGCCTTTTGTATTAAATTCGGATGCAATTTCTGTGTTTCATCGTCAATAAGAAGGTCCAAGGTATACAGTAAACCTGAAGTGAAACATCGGAATCTAAAACTGGACTCACAAGAGAGGTTCAAATCAAAGGAAGTTAGAGTGTCAGTCCTCATGTACTTAAGTCTGCATTGTGCCTTTTGTATTAAATTCGGATGCAATTTCTGTGTTTCATCGTCAATAAGAAGGTCCAAGGTATATAGAAAACCCGAAGTGGAGCTTCGGAATCTAAAACTGAACTCACAGGAGAGTTATAAATCAAAGAAAGTTAGAGTGTCTGTCCTATTGTACTTAAGTCGGCATTGTGGCTTTTGTATTAAATTCGGATGCAATTTCTGTGTTTCATCGTCAATAAGAGAGTCCAAGGTATACAGTAAACCTGAAGTGAAGCATCGGAATCTAAAACTGGACTCACAGGAGAGGTTTAAATCAAAGGAAGTAAGAGTGTCTGTCCTCTTGTACTTCAGTCGGCATTGTGCATTTTGTAATAAATTCGGAACCAATTTCTGTGTTTCATCGTCAATAAGAATGTCCAAGGTATACAGTAAACCTGAAGTGAAGCATCGGAATCTAAAACTGGACTTACAGGAGAGGTTCAAATCATAGAAGATTAGAGTGTCAGTCCTATTGTACTTAAGTCTGCATTGTGCCTTTTGTAATAAATTCGGATGTAATTTCTGTGTTTCATCATCAATAAGAAGGTCCAAGGTATACAGGAAACCTGAAGTGAAGCATCGGAATCTAAAACTGGACTCACAAGAGAGGTTCAAATCATAGAAAGTTAGAGTGTCAGTCCTCTTGTACTTAAGTCTGCATTGTGCCTTTTGTATTAAATTCGGATGCAATTTCTGTGTTTCATCGTCAATAAGAAGGTCCAAGGGATACAGTAAACCTGAAGTGAAGCATTGGAATCTAAAACTGGACTAACAGGAGAGGTTCAAATCATAGAAAGTTAGAGTGTCAGTCCTCTTGTACTTAAGTCTGCATTGTGAATATTGTAATAAATTCGGAAGCAATTTCTGTGTTTCATCGTCAATAAGAAGGTACAAGGGATACAGTAAACCTGAAGTGAAGCATCAGAATTTAAAACTGGACTCACAGGAGAGGTTCAAATCATAGAAAGTTAGAGTGTCAGGCCTCTTCTACATAAATCGGCATTGTGCCTTTTGTATTAAATTCGGATGCAATTTCTGTGTTTCATCGTCAATAAGAGAGTCCAAGGTATACATTAAACCTGAAGTGAAGCATCGGAATCTAAAACTGGACTGACAGGAGAGGTTCAAATCATAGAAAGTTAGAGTGTCAGTCCTCTTGTACTTAAGACGGCATTGTGCCTTTTGTATTAAATTCGGATGCAATTTCTGTGTTTCATCGTCAATAAGAAGGTCCAAGGTATACAGTAAACCTAAAATGAAGCATCGGAATCTAAAACTGGACTCACAGGAGAGGATTAAATCAAAGAAAGTTAGAGTGTCTGTCCACTTGTACTTTAGTCGGCATTGTGCCTTTTGTATGAAATTCGGATGCAATTTCTGTGTTTCATCGTCAATAAGAAAGTCCAAGGTATACAGTAAACCTGAAGTGAAGCTTCGGAATCTAAAACTGGACTCACAGGAGAGGTTCAAATCATAGAAAGTTAGAGTGTCAGTCCTCCTGTACTTAAGACGGCATTGTGCCTTTTGTATTAAATTCGGATGGAATTTCTGTGTTTCATCGTCAATAAGAAGGTCCAAGGTATACAGTATACCTGAAGTGATGCATCGGAATCTAAAACTGGACTCACAGGAGAGGTTTAAATGAAAGAAAGTTAGAGTGTCTGTCCACTTGTACTTAAGTCGGCATTGTGCCTTTTGTATGAGATTCGGATGCAATCTCTGTGTTTCATCGTCAATAAGAAAAGTCCAAGGTATACAGTAAACCTGAAGTGAAGCATCGGAATCTAAAACTGGACCCACTGGAGAGGTTTAAATCAAAGGAAGTTAGAGTGTCTGTCCTCTTGCACTTGTCGGCTTTGTGCCTTTTGTATTAAATTCGGATGCAATTTCTGTGTTTCATCGTCAATATAAAGGTCCAAGGGATACAGTAAACCTGAAGTGAAGCATCGGAATCTAAAACTAGAAACACTCGAGAGGTTTAAATCAAAGGAAGTTAGAGTGTCTGTCCTCTTGCACTTAAGTCGGCTTTGTGCCTTTTGTATTAAATTCGGAAGCAATTTCTGTGTGTCATCGTCAATAAGAAGGTCCAAGGGATACAGTAAACCTGAAGTGAAGCATCGGAATCTAAAACTGGACTTACAGGAGAGGTTCAAATCACAGAAGGTTAGAGTGTCAGTCCTCTTGTACTTAAGTCGGCATTGTGCATTTTGTATTAAATTCGGATGCAGTTTCTGTGCTTCATCGTCGATAAGAAGGTCCAAGGGATACAGTAAACCTGAAGTGAAGCATCGGAATCTACAACTGGACTCACGGGAGAGGTTCAAATCACAGAAAGTTAGAGTGCCAGTCGTCTTGTACTTAAGTCGGCATTGTGCCTTTTGTATTAAATTCGGATGCAATCTCTATGCTTCGTCGTCAATAAGAAGGTATAGGGTATACAGTAAAACTGAAGAGAAGCATCGGAATCCAAAACTGGACTCACAGGAGAGGTTCACATCATAGAAAGTTAGAGCATCAGTCCCCTTGTACTTAAGACGGCATAGTGCCTTTTGTATTAAATTCGGATGCAATTTCTGTGTTTCATCGTCAATAAGAAGGTCCAAGGTATACAGTAAACCTGAAGTGAAACATCGGAATCTAAAACTGGACTCACAAGAGAGGTTCAAATCAAAGGAAGTTAGAGTGTCAGTCCTCATGTACTTAAGTCTGCATTGTGCCTTTTGTATTAAATTCGGATGCAATTTCTGTGTTTCATCGTCAATAAGAAGGTCCAAGGTATATAGAAAACCCGAAGTGGAGCTTCGGAATCTAAAACTGAACTCACAGGAGAGTTATAAATCAAAGAAAGTTAGAGTGTCTGTCATATTGTACTTAAGTCGGCATTGTGGCTTTTGTATTAAATTCGGATGTAATTTCTGTGTTTCATCGTCAATAAGAGAGTCCAAGGTGTACAGTAAACCTGAAGTGAAGCATCGGAATCTAAAACTGGACTCACAGGAGAGGTTTAAATCAAAGGAAGTAAGAGTGTCTGTCCTCTTGTACTTCAGTCGGCATTGTGCATTTTGTAATAAATTCGGAACCAATTTCTGTGTTTCATCGTCAATAAGAATGTCCAAGGTATACAGTAAACCTGAAGTGAAGCATCGGAATCTAAAACTGGACTTACAGGAGAGGTTCAAATCATAGAAGATTAGAGTGTCAGTCCTATTGTACTTAAGTCTGCATTGTGCCTTTTGTAATAAATTCGGATGTAATTTCTGTGTTTCATCATCAATAAGAAGGTCCAAGGTATACAGGAAACCTGAAGTGAAGCATCGGAATCTAAAACTGGACTCACAAGAGAGGTTCAAATCATAGAAAGTTAGAGTGTCAGTCCTCTTGTACTTAAGTCTGCATTGTGCCTTTTGTATTAAATTCGGATGCAATTTCTGTGTTTCATCGTCAATAAGAAGGTCCAAGGGATACAGTAAACCTGAAGTGAAGCATTGGAATCTAAAACTGGACTAACAGGAGAGGTTCAAATCATAGAAAGTTAGAGTGTCAGTCCTCTTGTACTTAAGTCTGCATTGTGAATATTGTAATAAATTCAAAAGCAATTTCTGTGTTTCATCGTCAATAAGAAGGTACAAGGGATACAGTAAACCTGAAGTGAAGCATCAGAATTTAAAACTGGACTCACAGGAGAGGTTCAAATCATAGAAAGTTAGAGTGTCAGGCCTCTTCTACATAAATCGGCATTGTGCCTTTTGTATTAAATTCGGATGCAATTTCTGTGTTTCATCGTCAATAAGGGAGTCCAAGGTATACATTAAACCTGAAGTGAAGCATCGGAATCTAAAACTGGACTGACAGGAGAGGTTCAAATCATAGAAAGTTAGAGTGTCAGTCCTCTTGTACTTAAGACGGCATTGTGCCTTTTGTATTAAATTCGGATGCAATTTCTGTGTTTCATCGTCAATAAGAAGGTCCAAGGTATACAGTAAACCTAAAATGAAGCATCGGAATCTAAAACTGGACTCACAGGAGAGGATTAAATCAAAGAAAGTTAGAGTGTCTGTCCACTTGTACTTTAGTCGGCATTGTGCCTTTTGTATGAAATTCGGATGCAATTTCTGTGTTTCATCGTCAATAAGAAAGTCCAAGGTATACAGTAAACCTGAAGTGAAGCTTCGGAATCTAAAACTGGACTCACAGGAGAGGTTCAAATCATAGAAAGTTAGAGTGTCAGTCCTCCTGTACTGAAGACGGCATTGTGCCTTTTGTATTAAATTCGGATGGAATTTCTGTGTTTCATCGTCAATAAGAAGGTCCAAGGTATACAGTATACCTGAAGTGATGCATCGGAATCTAAAACTGGACTCACAGGAGAGGTTTAAATGAAAGAAAGTTAGAGTGTCTGTCCACTTGTACTTAAGTCGGCAATGTGCCTTTTGTATGAGATTCGGATGCAATCTCTGTGTTTCATCGTCAATAAGAAAAGTCCAAGGTATACAGTAAACCTGAAGTGAAGCATCGGAATCTAAAACTGGACCCACTGGAGAGGTTTAAATCAAAGGAAGTTAGAGTGTCTGTCCTCTTGCACTTGTCGGCTTTATGCCTTTTGTATTAAATTCGGATGCAATTTCTGTGTTTCATCGTCAATATAAAGGTCCAAGGGATACAGTAAACCTGAAGTGAAGCATCGGACTCTAAAACTGGACTCAGAGGAGAGGTATAAATCAAATAAAGTTAGAGTGTCTGTCATCTTGTACTTAAGTCGGTATTGTGCCTTTTGTATTAAATTCGGATGCAATTTCTATGATTCATCGTCAATAAGAAGGTCCAAGGGATACAGTAAACCGGAAGTGAAGAATCTTAAGGTAATACTGGGGTCACAGGAGAGGTTTAAATCAAAGAAAGATAGAGTGTCTGTCCTCTTGTACTTAAGTCGGCATTGTTCCATTTGTATTAAATTCGAATGCAATTTCTGTGTTTCATCGTCAATAATAATGTCCAAGGTACACAGTAAACCTGAAGTGAAGCATCGGAATCTAAAACTAGAAACACTCGAGAGGTTTAAATCAAACCAAGTTAGAGTGTCTGTCCTCTTGCACTTAAGTCGGCTTTGTGCCTTTTGTATTAAATTCGGAAGCAATTTCTGTGTGTCATCGTCAATAAGAAGGTCCAAGGGATACAGTAAACCTGAAGTGAAGCATCGGAATCTAAAACTGGACTCACAGGAGAGGTTCACATCATAGAAAGATAGAGCGTCAGTCCCCTTGTACTTAAGACGGCATTGTGCCTTTTGTATTAAATTCGGATGCAATTTCTGTGTTTCATCGTCAATAAGTTGGTCCAAGGGATACAGTAAACCTGAAGCGAAGCATCGGAATCTAAAACTGGAGTCACAGGAGAAGTTCAAATCATAGAAAGTTAGAGTGTCAGTCCTCTTCTACTTGCGTCGGCATTGTGCCTTTTGTATTAAATTCAGATGGAATTTCTGTGTTTCATTGTCTATTAGAAGGTCCAAGGTATACAGTAAACCTGAAGTAAAGCATCGGAATATAAATCTGGACTCACAGGAGAGGTATAAATCAAATAAAGTTAGAGTGTCTGTCCACTTGTACTTAAGTCGGCATTACGCCTTTCTTATTAAATTCGGATGCAATTTCTATGATTCATCGTCAATAAGAATGTCCAAGGGATACAGTAAACCGGAAGTGAAGCATCGGAATGTAATACTGGACTCACAGGAGAGGTTTAAATCAAAGAAAGTTAGAGTGTCTATCCGCTTGTACTTAAGTCGGCATTGTTCCATTTGTATAAAATTCGAATGCAATTTCTGTGATTCATCGTCAATAATAATGTACAAGGTATACAGTAAACCTGAAGTGAACCATCGGAATCTATAACTGGACTCACAGGAGAGGTTCAAATCATAGAAAGTTAGAGTGTCAGTCCTCTTGTACTTAAGACGGCATTGTGCCTTTTGTATTAAATTCGGATGCAATTTCTGTGTTTCATCGTCAATACGAAGGTCCAAGGTATACAGTAAACCTGAAATGAAGCATCGGAATCTAAAACTGGACTCACAGGAGAGGATTAAATCAAAGAAAGTTAGAGTGTCTGTCTACTTGTACTTTAGTCGGCATTGTGCCTTTTGTATGAAATTCGGATGCAATTTCTGTGTTTCATCGTCAATAAGAAAGTCCAAGGTATACAGTAAACCTGAAGTGAAGCATCGGAATCTAAAACTGGACCCACTGGAGAGGTTTAAATCAAAGGAAGTTAGAGTGTCTGTCCTCTTGCACTTAAGTCGGCTTTGTGCCTTTTGTAATAAATTCGGTTGCAATTTCTGTGTTTCATCGTCAATAAGAAAGTCCAAGGTATACAGGAAACCTGAAATGAAGCATCGGAATCTAAAACTGGACTCACAAGAGAGGTTCAAATCATAGAAAGTTAGAGTGTCAGTCCTCTTGTACTTAAGTCTGCATTGTGCCTTTTGGATTACATTCGGATGCAATTTCGGTGTTTCATCGTCAATAAGAAGGTCCAAGGTATACAGTAAACCTGAAGTGAAGCATCGGAATCTAAAACTGGACTCACAGGAGAGGTTTAAATCAAAGAAAGTTAGAGTGTCTGTTCACTTGTACTTAAGTCGGCATTGTGCCTTTTGTATGAAATTCGGATGCAATTTCTGTGTTTCATCGTCAATAAGAAAATCCAAGGTATACAGTAAACCTGAAGTGAAGCATCGGAATCTAAAACTGGACCCACTGGAGAGGTTTAAATCAAAGGAAGTTAGGGTGTCTGTCCTCTTGCACTTAAGTCGGCTTTGTGCCTTTTGTATTAAATTCGGAAGCAATTTCTGTGTTTCATCGGCAATAAGAAGGTCCAAGGGATACAGTAAACCTGAAGTGAAGCATCGGAATCTAAAAGTGGACTCACAGGAGAGGTTCAAATCACAGAAGGTTAGAGTGTCAGTCCTCTTGTACTTAAGTCGGCATTGTGCCTTTTGTATTAAATTCGGATGCAATTTCTGTGCTTCATCGTCAATAAGATGGTCCAAGGGATACAGTAAACCTGAAATGAAGCATCGGAATCTAAATCTGGAATCACAGGAGAGGTTTAAATCAAAGAAAGTTAGAGTGTCTGTCCACTTCTACTTAAGTCGGCATTGTGCCTTTTGTAAGAAATTCGGATGCAATTTCTGTGTTTCATCGTCAATAAGAAAGTCCAAGGTATACAGTAAACCTGAAGTGAAGCATCGGAATCTAAATCTGGACCTACTGGAGAGGTTTAAATCAAAGGAAGTTAGAGTGTCAGTCCTCTTGTACTTAAGACGGCTTTGTGCCTTTTGTAATAAATTCGGATGCAATTTCTGTGTTTCATCGTCAATAAGAAGGTCCAAGGTATACAGGAAACCTGAAGTGAAGCATCGGAATCTAAAACTGGACTCACAGGAGTGGTTCAAATCATAGAAAGTTAGAGTGTCAGTCCTCTTGTAC
Source organism: Schistocerca americana (assembly GCF_021461395.2). Lineage (NCBI taxonomy): Eukaryota > Metazoa > Arthropoda > Insecta > Orthoptera > Acrididae > Schistocerca > Schistocerca americana. The sequence continues at coordinate 18,225,355 of NC_060126.1, forward strand.
TTAAGTCTGCATTGTGCCTTTTGTATAAAATTCGGATGCAATTTCTGTGTTTCATCGTCAATAAGAAGGTCCAAGGGATACAGTAAACCTGAAGTGAAGCATTGGAATCTAAAACTGGACTCACAGGAGAGGTTCAAATCATAGGAAGTTAGAGTGTCAGTCCTCTTGTACTTAAGTCTGCATTGTGCCTTTTGTAGTAAATTCGGAAGCAATTTCTGTGTTTCATCGTCAATAAGCAGGTCCAAGGGATACAGTAAACCTGAAGGGAAGCATCAGAATCTAAAACTGGACTCACAGGAGAGGTTCAAGTCATAGAAAGTTAGAGGGTCAGGCCTCTTCTACTTAAGTCAGCATTGTACCTTTTGTATTAAATTCGGATGCAATTTCTATGTTTAATCGTCAATAATAAGGTCTAAGGTATACAGTAAACCTGAAGTGAAACATCGGAATCTAAAACTGGACTCACAGGAGAGGTTCAAATCAAAAAAAGTTAGAGTGTCGGTCCTCTTGTACTTAAGTCTGCATTGTGCCTTTTGTGCTAAATTCGGATGCAATTTTTGTGTTTCATCGTCAATAAGAAGGTCCAAGGTATGCAGTAAACCTGAAGTGGGGCTTCGGAATCTAAAACTGAACTCACAGGAGAGGTTTAAATCAAAGAAAGTTAGAGTGTCGGTCCTCTTGTACTTAAGTCGGCATTGTGCCTTTTGTATTAAATTCGAATGCAATTTCTGTGTTTCATCGTCAATAAGAGAGTCCAAGGTATACAGTAAACCTGAAGTGTAGCATTGGAATCTAAAACTGGACTCACAGAAGAGGTTTAAATCAAAGGAAGTAAGAGTGTCTGTCCTCTTGTACTTCAGTCGGCATTGTGCATTTTGTAATAAATTCGGATGCAATTTCTGTGTTTCATCGTCAATAAGAATGTCCAAGGTATACAGTAAACCTGAAGTGAAGCATCGGAATCTAAAACTGGACTCACAGGAGAGGTTCAAATCATAGAAAGTTAGAGTGTCAGTCCTCTTGTACTTAAGACAGCATTGTGCCTTTGTATTAAATTCGGATGCAATTTCTGTGTTTCATCGTCTATAAGAAAGTCCAAGGTATACAGTAAACCTGAAGTGAAGCATCGGAATCTAAAACTGGACCCACTGGAGAGGTTTAAATCAAAATAAGTTAGAGTGTTTGTCTTCTTGCACTTACGTCGTCATGGTGCCTTTTGTAATAAATTCGGATGCAATTTCTGTGTTTCATCGTCAATAAGAAGGTCCAAGGTATACAGTAAACCTGAAGTGAAGCATCGGAATCTAAAACTGGACTCACAGGAGAAATTCAAATCATAGAAAATTAGAGTGTCAGTCCGCTTGTACATAAGTCTGCATTGTGCCTTTTGTATTAAATTCGGATGCAATTTCTGTGTTTCATCGTCAATAAGAAGGTCCAAGGGAAACAGTAAACCTGAAGTGAAGCATTGGAATCTAAAACTGGACTCACAGGAGAGGTTCAAATCATAGGAAGTTAGAGTGTCAGTCCTCTTGTACTTAAGTCTGCATTGTGCCTTTTGTAGTAAATTCGGAAGCAATTTCTGTGTTTCATCGTCAATAAGAAGGTCCAAGGGATACAGTAAACCTGAAGGGAAGCATCAGAATCTAAAACTGGACTCACAGGAGAGGTTCAAATCATAGAAAGTTAGAGTGTCAGGCCTCTTCTACTTAAGTCAGCATTGTGCCTTTTGTATTACATTCGGATGCAATTTCTGTGATTAATCGTCCATAATAAGGTCCAAGGGATACAGTAAACCTGAAGTGAAGCATTGGAATCTAAAACTGGACTCACAGGAGAGGTTCAAATCATAGGAAGTTAGAGTGTCAGTCCTCTTGTACTTAAGTCTGCATTGTGCCTTTTGTAGTAAATTCGGAAGCAATTTCTGTGTTTCATCGTCAATAAGAAGGTCCAAGACATACAGTAAACCTGAAGGGAAGCATCAGAATCTAAAACTGGACTCACAGGAGAGGTTCAAATCATAGAAAGTTAGAGTGTCAGGCCTCTTCTACTTAAGTCAGCATTGTGCCTTTTGTATTAAATTCGGATGCAATTTCTGCGTTTAATCGTCAATAATAAGGTCTAAGGTATACAGTAAACCTGAAGTGAAACATCGGAATCTAAAACTGGACTCACAGGAGAGGTTCAAATCAAAAAAAGTTAGAGTGTCGGTCCTCTTGTACTTAAGTCTGCATTGTGCCTTTTGTGCTAAATTCGGATGCAATTTCTGTGTTTCATCGTCAATAAGAAGGTCCAAGATATACAGGAAACCAGAAGTGAAGCATCGGAATCTAAAACTGGACTCACAGGAGAGGTTCAAATCATAGAAAGTTAGAGTGTCAGTCCTCTTGTACTTAAGTCTGCATTGTGCCTTTTGTATTAAATTCGGATGCAATTTCTGTGTTTAATCGTCAATAATAAGGTCTAAGTTATACAGTAAACCTGAAGTGAAACATCGGAATCTAAAACTGGACTCACAGGAGAGGTTCAAATCAAAAAAAGTTAGAGTGTCGGTCCACTTGTACTTAAGTCTGCATTGTGCCTTTTGTGCTGAATTCGGATGCAATTTCTGTGTTTCATCGTCAATAAGAAGGTCCAAGGTATGCAGTAAACCTGAAGTGGGGCTTCGGAATCTAAAACTGGACTCACAGGAGAGGTTTAAATCAAAGGAAGTAAGAGTGTCTGTCCTCTTGTACTTCAGTCGGCATTGTGCATTTTGTAATAAATTCGGATGCAATTTCTGTGTTTCATCGTCAATAAGAATGTCCAAGGTATACAGTAAACCTGAAGTGAAGCATTGGAATCTAAAACTGTACTCACAGGAGAGGTTCAAATCATAGAAAGTTAGAGTGTCAGACCTCTTGTACTTAAGACAGCATTGTGCCTTTGTATTAAATTCGGATGCAATTTCTGTGTTTCATCGTCAATAAGTTGGTCCAAGGTATACAGTAAACCTGAAGCGAAGCATCGGAATCTAAAACTGGAGTCACAGGAGAAGTTCAAATCATAGAAAGTTAGAGTGTCAGACCGCTTGTACTTAAGTCTGCATTGTGCCTTTTGTATTAAATTCGAATGCAATTTCTGAGTTTCATCGTCAATAAGAAGGTCCAAGGTATACAGTAAACCTGAAGTGAAGCTTCGGTATCTAAAGCTGGACTCACAGGAGAGGTTCAAATCATAGAAAGTTAGAGTGTCAGTCCTCTTGTACTTAAGACGGCATTGTGCCTTTTGTATTAAATTCGGATGCAATTTCTATGATTCATCGTCAATAAGATGGTCCAAGGGATACAGTAAACAGGAAGTGAAGCATCGGAGTGTAATACTGGACTCACAGGAGAGGTTTAAATCAAAGAAAGTTAGAGTGTCTATCCTCTTGTACTTAAGTCGGCATTGTGCCTTTTGTATTAAATTCGGATGCAATTTCTATGATTCATCGGCAATAAGAAGGTCCAAGGGATACAGTAAACAGGAAGTGAAGCATCGGAGTGTAATACTAACCTCACAGGAGAGGTTTAAATCAAAGAAAGTTAGAGTGTCTATCCTCTTGTACTTAAGTCGACATTGTTCCATTTGTATTAAATTCGAATGCAATTTCTGTGTTTAATCGTCAATAATAATGTCCAAGGTATACAGTAAACGTGAAGTGAAGCATCGGAATCTAAAACTGGACTCACAGGAGAGGTTCAAATCATAGAAAGTTAGAGTGTCAGACCGCTTGTACTTAAGTCTGCATTGTGCCTTTTGTATTAAATTCGAATGCAATTTCTGAGTTTCATCGTCAATAAGAAGGTCCAAGGTATACAGTAAACCTGAAGTGAAGCTTCGGAATCTAAAGCTGGACTCACAGGAGAGGTTCAAATCATAGAAAGTTAGAGTGTCAGTCCTCTTGTACTTAAGACGGCATTGTGCTTTTTGTATTAAATTCGGATGCAATTTCTGTGTTTCATCGTCAATAAGAAGGTCCAAGGTATACAGTAAAGCTGAAATGAAGCATCGGAATCTAAAACTGGACTCACAGGAGAGGTTTAAATCAAAGAAAGTTAGAGTGTCTGTCCACTTGTACTTAAGTCGGCATTGTGCCTTTTGTATGAAATTCGGATGAATTTCTGTGTTTCATCGTCAATAAGAAAGTCCAAGGTATACAGAAAACCTGAAGTGAAGCATCGGAATCTAAAACTGGACCCACTGGAGAGGTTTAAATCAAAGGAAGGTAGAGTGTCTGTCCTCTTGCACTTAAGTCGGCTTTGTGCCTTTTGTAAAAAATTCGGATGCAATATCTGTGTTTCATCCTCAATAAGAAGCTCCATGGTATACAGGAAACCAGAAGTGAAGCATCGGAATCAAAAACTGGACTCACAGGAGAGGTTCAAATCATAGAAAGTTAGAGTGTCAGTCGTCTTGTACTTAAGTCTGCATTGTGCCTTTTGTATTAAATTCGGATGCAATTTCTGTGTTTAATCGTCAATAAGAAGGTCCAAGGTATACAGTAAACCTGAAGTGAAACATCGGAATCTAAAACTGGACTCACAGTAGCGGTTCAAATCAAAGAAAGTTAGAGTGTCAGTCCTTTTGTACTTAAGTCGGCATTGTGACTTTTGTATTAAATTCGGATGCAATTTCTGTTTTTGATCGTCAATAAGAAGGCCCAAGGTATACAGTAAACCTGAAGTGAAGCATCGGAATCTAAAACTGGACTTACAGGAGAGGTTCATATCATAGAAGGTTAGAGTGTCAGTCCTATTGTACTTAAGTCTGGATTGTGCCTTTTGTAATAAATTCGGATGTAATTTCTGTGTTTCATCGTCAATAAGAAAGTCCAAGGTATACAGGAAACCTGAAGTGAAGCATCGGAATCTAAAACTGGACTCACAGGAGAGGTTCAAATGATAGAAAGTTAAAGTGTCAGTCCTCTTGTACTTAAGTCGGCATTGTGCCTTTTGTATTAAATTCGGATGCAATTTCTGTTTTTGATCGTCAATAAGAAGGCCCAAGGTATACAGTAAACCTGAAGTGAAGCATCGGAATCTAAAACTCAACTCACAGGAGAGGTTCGAATCATAGAAATTTATAGTGTCAGTCCTCCTGTACTTAAGTCGGCATTGTTCCTTTTGTATTACATTCGGATGCAATCTCTGTGTTTCATCGTCAATAAGAAGGTCCAAGGTATACAGTAAACCTAAAGTGAAGCATCGGAATCTAAAACTGGACTCACAGGAGAGGTTCAAATCATAGGAAGGTAAAGTGTAACTCCCCTTGTACTTTAGTCGACATTGTGCCTTTTGTATTAAATTCGGATGCAATTTCTGTGTTTCATCGTCAATAAGAAGGGCCGAGGGATAGAGTAAACCAGAAGTGAAGCATCGGAATCTAAAACTGGACTCACAGGAGAAGTTTAAATCAAAGAAAGTTAGAGTGTCTGTCCTCTTGTAATTAAATCGGCATTGTGCCTTTTGTATTAAATTCGGACGCAATTTCTGTGTTTAATCGTCAATAAGACGGTCCAAGGGATACAGTAAACCTGAAGTGAAGCATCGGAATTTAAAACTGGACTCACAGGAGAGGTTCAAATCACAGAAAGTTAGAGTGTCAGTCTTCTTGTACCTAAGTCGGCATTGTGCCTTTTGTATTAAATTCGGATGCAATTTCTGTGTTTCATCGTCAATAAGAAGGTCCAAGGTATACAGTACACCTGAAGTGAAGCATCGGAATCCAAAACTGGACTCACGGGAGAGGTTCAAATCATAGACAGTTAGAGTGTCAGTCCTCTTGTACTTAAGTCGGCATAGTGCCTTTTGTATTAAATTCGGATGCAATTTCTGTGTTTCATCGTCAATAAGAAGGTCCAAGGCATACAGTAAACCTGAAAAGAAACATCGGAATCTAAAACTGGACTCACAAGAGAGGTTCAAATCAAAGGAAGTTAGAGTGTCAGTCCTCATGTACTTAAGTCTGCATTGTGCCTTTTGTATTAAATTCGGATGCAATTTCTGTGTTTCATCGTCAATAAGAAGGTCCAAGGTATATAGAAAACCCGAAGTGGAGCTTCGGAATCTAAAACTGAACTCACAGGAGAGGTATAAATCAAAGAAAGTTAGAGTGTCTGTCCTATTGTAATTAAGTCGGCATTGTGGCTTTTGTATTAAATTCGGATGCAATTTCTGTGTTTCATCGTCAATAAGAGAGTCCAAGGTATACAGTAAACCGGAAGTAAAGCATCGGAATCTAAAACTGGACTCACAGGAGAGGTTTAAATCAAAGGAAGTAAGAGTGTCTGTCCTCTTGTACTTCAGTCGGCATTGTGCATTTTGTAATAAATTCGGAACCAATTTCTGTGTTTCATCGTCAATAAGAATGTCCAAGGTGTACAGTAAACCTGAAGTGAAGCATCGGAATCTAAAACTGGACTTACAGGGGAGGTTCAAATCATAGAAGATTAGAGTGTCAGTCCTATTGTACTTAAGTCTGCATTGTGCCTTTTGTAATAAATTAGGATGTAATTTCTGTGTTTCATCATCAATAAGAAAGTCCAAGGTAAACAGGAAACCTGAAGTGAAGCATCGAAATCTAAAACTGGACTCACAGGAGAGGTTCAAATGATAGAAAGTTAAAGTGTCAGTCCTTTTGTACTTAAGTCGGCATTGTGCCTTTTGTATTAAATTTGGATGCAATATCTGTTTTTGATCGTCAATAAGAAGGCCCAAGGTATACAGTAAACCTGAAGTGAAGCATCGGAATCTAAAACTGGACTTACAGGAGAGGTTCAAATCATAGAAGGTTAGAGTGTCAGTCCTATTGTACTTAAGTCTGCATTGTGCCTTTTGTAATAAATTCGGATGTAATTTCTGTGTTTCATCGTCATTAAGAAAGTCCAAGGTATACAGGAAACCTGAAGTGAAGCATCGGAATCTAAAACTGGACTCACAGGAGAGGTTCAAATGATAGAAAGTTAAAGTGTCAGTCCTCTTGTACTTAAGTCGGCATTGTGCCTTTTGTATTAAATTCGGATGCAATTTCTGTTTTTGATCGTCAATAAGAAGGCCCAAGGTATACACTAAACCTGAAGTGAAGCATCGGAATCTAAAACTCAACTCACAGGAGAGGTTCAAATCATAGAAATTTATAGTGTCAGTCCTCCTGTACTTAAGTCGGCATTGTTCCTTTTGTATTACATTCGGATGCAATTTCTGTGTTTCATCGTCAATAAGAAGGTCCAAGGATATACAGTAAACCTAAAGTGAAGCATCGGAATCTAAAACTGGACTCACAGGAGAGGTTCTAATCAAATAAAGGTAAAGTGTAACTCCCCTTGTACTTTAGTCGACATTGTGCCCTTTGGATTAAATTCGGATGCAATTTCTGTGTTTCATCGTCAATAAGAAGGGCCAAGGGATCGAGTAAACCAGAAGTGAAGCATCAGAATCTAAAACTGGACTCACAGGAGAAGTTTAAATCAAAGAAAGTTAGAGTGTCTGTCCTCTTGTAATTTAGTCGGCATTGTGCCTTTTGTATTAAATTCGGACGCAATTTCTGTGTTTAATCGTCAATAAGACGGTCCAAGGGATACAGTAAACCTGAAGTGAAGCATCGGAATTTAAAACTGGACTCACAGGAGAGGTTCAAATCACAGAAAGTTAGAGTGTCAGTCCTCTTGTACTTAAGTCGGCATTGTGCCTTTTGTATTAAATTCGGATGCAATTTCTGTGTTTCATCGTCAATAAGAAGGTCCAAGGTATACAGTACACCTGAAGCTAAGCATCGGAATCGAAAACTGGACTCACGGGAGAGGTTCAAATCATAGACAGTTAGAGTGTCAGTCCTCTTGTACTTAAGTCGGCATTGTGCCTTTTGTATTAAATTCGGATGCAATTTCTGTGTTTCATCGTCAATAAGAGGGTCCAAGGTATACAGTAAACCTGAAGTGAAACATCGGAATCTAAAACTGGACTCACAAGAGAGGTTCAAATCAAAGGAAGTTAGAGTGTCAGTCCTCATGTACTTAAGTCTGCATTGTGCCTTTTGTATTAAATTCGGATGCAATTTCTGTGTTTCATCGTCAATAAGAAGGTCCAAGGTATATAGAAAACCCGAAGTGGAGCTTCGGAATCTAAAACTGAACTCACAGGAGAGGTATAAATTAAAGAAAGTTAGAGTGTCTGTCCTCTTGTACTTAAGTCGGCATTGTGCCTTTTGTATTAAATTCGGACGCAATTTCTGTGTTTAATCGTCAATAAGACGGTCCAAGGGATACAGTAAACCTGAAGTGAAGCATCGGAATTTAAAACTGGACTCACAGGAGAGGTTCAAATCACAGAAAGTTAGAGTGTCAGTCCTCTTGTACTTAAGTCGGCATTGTGCCTTTTGTAATAAATTCGGATGTAATTTCTGTGTTTCATCGTCAATAAGAAGGTCCAAGGTATACAGTAAACCTAAAGTGAAGCATCGGAATCTAAAACTGGAATCACAGGAGAGGTTCAAATCATAGAAAGGTAAAGTGTCACTCCCCTTGTACTTAAGTCGACATTGTGCCACTTTGTATTAAATTCGGATGCAATTTCTGTGTTTCATCGTCAATAAGAAGGTCCAAGGGATAGAGTAAACCTGAAAAGAAGCATCGGAATCTAAAACTGGACTTACAGGAGAAGTTAAAATCAAAGAAAATTAGAGTGTCTGTCGTCTTGTACTTAAGTCGGCATTGTGCCTTTTGTATTAAATTCGGATGCAATTTCTGTGTTTCATCGTCAATAGGATGGTCCAAGGGATACAGTAAGCCTGAAGTGAAGCATCGGAATCTAAAACTGGACTCACAGGAGAGGTTCAAATCATAGAAAGTTTGAATGTCAGTCCTCTTGTACTTAAGTCGGCATTGTGCCTTTCGTATTAAATGCGGATGCAATTTCTGTGTTTCATCGTCAATAAGAAGGTCCAATTAATACAGTAAACCTGATGTGAAGCATCGGAATCAAAAACTGTACTCACAGGAGAGGTTCAAATCACAGAAAGTTAGAGTGGCAGTCCTCTTGTACTTAAGTCGGCATTGTGCCTTTTGTATTAAATTCGGATGCAGTTTCTGTTTTTGATCATCAATAAGAAGGTCCAAGGTATACAGTCAACCTGAAGTGAAGCATCGGTATCTAAAACTCAACTCACAGGAGAGGTTCAAATCATAGAAAGTTATAGTGTCAGTCCTCTTGTACTTAAGTCGGCATTGTGCCTTTTGCATGAAATTCGGATGCAATTTCTGTGTTTCATCGTTAATAAGAAGGTCCAAGGTATACAGTAAACTTGAACTGAAGCATCGGAATCTAAAACTGGACTCACAGGAGAGGTTCAAATCATAAAAAGGTAGAGTGTCACTCCTCTTGTACTTAAGTCGACATTGTGCCTTTTGAATTAAATTCGGATGCAATTTCTGTGTTTCATCGTCATTAAGAAGGTCCAAGGGATATAGTAAACCTGAAGTGAAGCATCGGAATCTAAAACTCAACTCACAGGAGAGGTTCAAATCATAGTAAGTTATAGTGTCAGTCCTCTTGTACTTAAGTCGGCATTGTGCCTTTGGTATTAAATTCGGATGCAATTTCTGTGTTTCATCGTCAATAAGAAGGTCCAAGGTATACAGTAAACCTGAAATGAAGCATCGGAATCTAAAACTGGACTCACAGGAGAGGTTCAAATCATAGAAAGGTAGAGTGTCACTCCTCTTGTACTTAAGTCGACATTGTGCCTTTTGTATTAAATTCGGATGCAATTTCTGTGTTTCATTGTCAATAAGAAGGTCCAAGGGATAGAGTAAAGCTGAAGTGAAGCACCGGATTCTGAAACTGGACTCGCAGTAGAAGTTTAAAACAAAGAAAGTTTGAGTATCAGTCCTCTTGTACTTACGTCGCCATTGTGCCTTTTGTATTAAATTTGGACGCAATTTCTGTGTTTCATCGTCAATAAGAAGGTAGAAGGTATACAGTAAACCTGAAGGGAAGCATCGGAATCCAAAACTGGACTCACGGGAGAGGTTCAAATCATAAAAAATTAGAGTGTCAGTCCCCTTGTACTTAAGTCGGCATTGTGCCTTTTGTATTACATTCGGATGCAATTTCTGTGTTTCATCGTCAATAAGAAGGTCCAAGGTATACAGTAAACCTGAAGTGAAGCATCGGAATCCAAAACTGGACTCACGGGAGAGGTTCAAATCATAGAAAGTTAGAGTGTCAGTCCTCTTGTACTTAAGGCGACATTGTGCTTTTTGCATTAAATTCGGATGCAACTTCTGTGTTTCATCGTCAATAAGAAGGTCCAAGGCATAGAGTAAACCAGAAGTGAAGTATCAGAATCTAAAACTGGACTCACAGGGAAGTTTAAATCAAAGAATGTTAGAGTGTCTGTCCTCTTGTACTTAAGTCGGCATTGTGCCTTTTGTACTAGATTCGGATGTAATTTCTGTGTTTCATCGTCAATAAGATGGTCCAAGGGATACAGTAAACCTGATGTGAAGCATCGGAATAAAAAACTGGACTCACAGGAGAGGTTCAAATCATGGAAAGTTAGAGTGTCAGTCCTCTTGTACTTAAGTCGGCATTGTGCCTTTTGTATTAAATTCGGATGCAATTTGTGTGTTTCATCGTCAATAAGAAGGTCCAAGGTATACAGTAAACCTGAAGTGAAGCATCGGAATCCAAAACTGGACTCACGGGAGAGGTTCAAATCATAGAAAATTAGAGTGTCAGTCCTCTTGTACTTAAGGCGGCATTGTGCCTTTTGTATTAAATTCGGATGCAATTTCTGTGTTTCATCGTCAATAAGAAGGTCCAAGGCATAGAGTAAACCAGAAGTGAAGCATCGGAATCTAAAACTGGACTCACAGGAGAAGTTTAAATCAAAGAATGTTACAGTGTCTGTCCTCTTATACTTAAGTCGGCATTGTGCCTTTTGTACTAGATTCGGATGCAATTTCTGTGTTTCATCGTCAATAAGATGGTCCAAGGGATACAGTAAACCTGAAGTGAAGCATCGGAATCTAAAACTGGACTCACAGGAGAGGTTCAAATCATAGAAAGTTAGAGTGTCAGTCCTCTTGTACTTAATTCGACATTGTGCCTTTTGTATTAAATTCGGATGCAATTTCTGTGTTTCATCGTCAATAAGAATGTCCAAGGTATTCTAGTATGATTAAAAAAAATTATTATTACTATTAAATATATTTCAATTCTTTCAATTTCGATCGGTATTTCATACTAGAATGTCGTGTTCCCAGTTTGGCACAGCTTTGCCACAGGAGACACGAAAGCGGTCGAAGACGTCCGTCTTCTGGTCGGCTCCTGATCGTTGTCAGAAGGAGACTAGTTTTTGAATACGCAAAGACTTCTATTACTTGGAAAAGAACAACCTGGATTTCTTTACGTAATCAGTATGATTTTTAAATTACCTAAGGGACCTTTAACAATGAACAGTAAGAAAAAATGCATTTGCAAATGAAATCATTCATAAATGGGGCTGCTATGGGTTGTATAGAAGATAAGGGGCGGCCTTCTGTACACGACCAGGATGCCGCAGTATTCTCTGCTGTAGTAAAAGCTGTTTGACATTCATAAAAATAATATGGCATGGAGATAAAAAAAGTATAACGAAAAAAAAAACAGAATAAGGAGTCTGGTAAACACTAAATATATTCAAACAATTCTCACTAGCAAATTAGGGCTTATTTATAAACAATACAAATTACATAATTACTTTTCTAACAGTATGGTGCGTCAGATTTCAGCCTGTCCTGTGCTGTTTCCCATGTTCGCGTTTTTTGTCATAAATTACAGTCACTTTTCTCCTTCGTTGAAGACAATACTTGCACTGTCCAACACCCCCGATAACAATAGCTTGCCGAGTTACAATTTCGAACATAAATTACTTGAATGTTATTAATTAATAATGTTGTCTGCACGCTGGCAAGACCGCTCACTCTTTTAGCTTAAAGTCGACCTCCTTTACGCTTTCACACCACAAGCAGAAGTACATTAAAAAAAATCTGAAGATCTACCAAAGTTTTTTTTTTTTTTTTTTACTGTCATCTTTTATTTAGATCGAAGCGGAATTTCGTTCAGCTTCTGTTAAAATGTGTTTTTGACTGCGCAATCGATGTATTAGCGTCCGCGCTAGATGCGCATCTTTACAGTAATGTTAATTATATAAAATAAATGTCTTTCACGTTAATCATATAAAATAAATGTCTTTCAAAGAAAATGTCTCATAAGTTGATCATTTAATATACAGATAATTGAATGCCTCTCCAAGGGTACTCAAAGTTTTCATAGGACGGAAATACCAATAATATTACAGTATACAGTAAACCTGAAGTGAAGCATCGGAATCTAAAACTGGACTCACAGGAGAGGTTCAAATCATAGAAAGGTAGAGTGTCACTCCTCTTGTACTTAAGTCGACATTGTGCCTTTTGTATTAAATTCGGATGCAATTTCTGTGCTTCATCGTCAATAATGAGGTCCAAGGGATAGAGTAAACCTGAAGTGAAGCATCAGAATCTAAAACTGGACTCACAAGAGAAGTTTAAATCAAAGAAAGTTAGAGTGTCAGTCCTCTTGTACTTAAGTCGCCATTGTGCCTTTCGTATTAAATTCGGATGCTATTTCTGTGTTTCATCGTCAATAAGAAGGTCCAAGGGAAACAATAAACCTGAAGTGAAGCATTGGAATCAAAAACTGGACTCACAGGAGAGGTTCAAATCATAGGAAGTTAGAGTGTCAGTCCTCTTGTACTTAAGTCTGCATTGTGCCTTTTGTAGTAAATTCGGAAGCAATTTCTGTGTTTCATCGTCAATAAGAAGGTCCAAGGGATACAGTAAACCTGAAGGGAAGCATCAGAATCTAAAACTGGACTCACAGGAGAGGTTCAAATCATAGAAAGTTAGAGTGTCAGGCCTCTTCTACTTAAGTCAGCATTGTGCCTTTTGTATTAAATTCGGATGCAATTTCTGTGTTTAATCGTCAATAATAAGGTCCAAGGGATACTGTAAACCTGAAGCGAAGCATTGGAATCTAAAACTGGACTCACAGGAGAGGTTCAAATCATAGGAAGTTAGAGTGTCAGTCCTCTTGTACTTAAGTCTGCATTGTGCCTTTTGTAGTAAATTCGGAAGCAATTTCTGTGTTTCATCGTCAATAAGAAGGTCCAAGACATACAGTAAACCTGAAGGGAAGCATCAGAATCTAAAACTGGACTCACAGGAGAGGTTCAAATCATAGAAAGTTAGAGTGTCAGGCCTCTTCTACTTAAGTCAGCATTGTGCCTTTTGTATTAAATTCGGATGCAATTTCTGCGTTTAATCGTCAATAATAAGGTCTAAGGTATACAGTAAACCTGAAGTGAAACATCGGAATCTAAAACTGGACTCACAGGAGAGGTTCAAATCAAAAAAATTTAGAGTGTCGGTCCTCTTGTACTTAAGTCTGCATTGTGCCTTTTGTGCTAAATTCGGATGCAATTTCTGTGTTTCATCGTCAATAAGAAGGTCCAAGGTATACAGGAAACCAGAAGTGAAGCATCGGAATCTAAAACTGGACTCACAGGAGAGGTTCAAATCATAGAAAGTTAGAGTGTCAGGCCTCTTCTACTTAAGTCAGCATTGTGCCTTTTGTATTAAATTCGGATGCAATTTCTGCGTTTAATCGTCAATAATAAGGTCTAAGGTATACAGTAAACCTGAAGTGAAACATCGGAATCTAAAACTGGACTCACAGGAGAGGTTCAAATCAAAAAAATTTAGAGTGTCGGTCCTCTTGTACTTAAGTCTGCATTGTGCCTTTTGTGCTAAATTCGGATGCAATTTCTGTGTTTCATCGTCAATAAGAAGGTCCAAGGTATGCAGTAAACCTGAAGTGGGGCTTCGGAATCTAAAACTGGACTCACAGGAGAGGTTTAAATCAAAGGAAGTAAGAGTGTCTGTCCTCTTGTACTTCGGTCGGCATTGTGCATTTTGTAATAAATTCGGATGCAATTTCTGTGTTTCATCGTCAATAAGAATGTCCAAGGTATACAGTAAACCTGAAGTGAAGCATCGGAATCTAAAACTGTACTCACAGGAGAGGTTCAAATCATAGGAGGTTAGAGTGTCAGTCCTCTTGTACTTAAGACAGCATTGTGCCTTTGTATTAAATTCGGATGCAATTTCTGTGTTTCATCGTCAATAAGAAAGTCCAAGGTATACAGTAAACCTGAAGTGAAGCATCGGAATCTAAAACTGGACCCACTGGAGAGGTTTAAATCAAAATAAGTTAGAGTGTCTGTCTTCTTGCACTTACGTCGGCATGGTGCTTTTTGTAATAAATTCGGATGCAATTTCTGTGTTTCATCGTCAATAAGAAGGTCCAAGGTATACAGTAAACCTGAAGTGAAGCATCGGAATCTAAAACTGGACTCACAGGAGAGATTCGAATCATAGAAAATTAGAGTGTCAGTCCGCTTGTACTTAAGTCTGCATTGTGCCTTTTGTATTAAATTCGGATGCAATTTCTGTGTTTCATCGTCAATAAGAAGGTCCAAGGGATACAGTAAACCTGAAGTGAAGCATCGGAATCTAAAACTGGACTTACAGGAGAGGTTTAAATCATAGAAAATTAGAGCGTCAGTCCCCTTGTACTTAAGACGGCATTGTGCCTTTTGTATTAAATTCGGATGCAATTTCTGTGTTTCATCGTCAATAAGTTGGTCCAAGGGATATAGTAAACCTGAAGCGAAGCATCGGAATCTAAAACTGGAGTCACAGGAGAAGTTCAAATCATAGAAAGTTAGAGTGTCAGACCGCTTGTACTTAAGTCTGCATTGTGCCTTTTGTATTAAATTCGAATGCAATTTCTGAGTTTCATCGTCAATAAGAAGGTCCAAGGTATACAGTAAACCTGAAGTGAAGCTTCGGTATCTAAAGCTGGACTCACAGGAGAGGTTCAAATCATAGAAAGTTAGAGTGTCAGTCCTCTTGTACTTAAGACGGCATTGTGCCTTTTGTATTAAATTCGGATGCAATTTCTATGATTCATCGTCAATAAGATGGTCCAAGGGATACAGTAAACAGGAAGTGAAGCATCGGAGTGTAATACTGGACTCACAGGAGAGGTTTAAATCAAAGAAAGTTAGAGTGTCTATCCTCTTGTACTTAAGTCGGCATTGTGCCTTTTGTATTAAATTCGGATGCAATTTCTATGATTCATCGTCAATAAGAAGGTCCAAGGGATACAGTAAACAGGAAGTGAAGCATCGGAGTGTAATACTAACCTCACAGGAGAGGTTTAAATCAAAGAAAGTTAGAGTGTCTATCCTCTTGTACTTAAGTCGGCATTGTTCCATTTGTATTAAATTCGAATGCAATTTCTGTGTTTAATCGTCAATAATAATGTCCAAGGTATACAGTAAACGTGAAGTGAAGCATCGGAATCTAAAACTGGACTCACAGGAGAGGTTCAAATCATAGAAAGTTAGAGTGTCAGACCGCTTGTACTTAAGTCTGCATTGTGCCTTTTGTATTAAATTCGAATGCAATTTCTGAGTTTCATCGTCAATAAGAAGGTCCAAGGTATACAGTAAACCTGAAGTGAAGCTTCGGAATCTAAAGCTGGACTCACAGGAGAGGTTCAAATCATAGAAAGTTAGAGTGTCAGTCCTCTTGTACTTAAGACGGCATTGTGCTTTTTGTATTAAATTCGGATGCAATTTCTGTGTTTCATCGTCAATAAGAAGGTCCAAGGTATACAGTAAAGCTGAAATGAAGCATCGGAATCTAAAACTGGACTCACAGGAGAGGTTTAAATCAAAGAAAGTTAGAGTGTCTGTCCACTTGTACTTAAGTCGGCATTGTGCCTTTTGTATGAAATTCGGATGAATTTCTGTGTTTCATCGTCAATAAGAAAGTCCAAGGTATACAGAAAACCTGAAGTGAAGCATCGGAATCTAAAACTGGACCCACTGGAGAGGTTTAAATCAAAGGAAGGTAGAGTGTCTGTCCTCTTGCACTTAAGTCGGCTTTGTGCCTTTTGTAAAAAATTCGGATGCAATATCTGTGTTTCATCCTCAATAAGAAGCTCCATGGTATACAGGAAACCAGAAGTGAAGCATCGGAATCAAAAACTGGACTCGCAGGAGAGGTTCAAATCATAGAAAGTTAGAGTGTCAGTCGTCTTGTACTTAAGTCTGCATTGTGCCTTTTGTATTAAATTCGGATGCAATTTCTGTGTTTAATCGTCAATAAGAAGGTCCAAGGTATACAGTAAACCTGAAGTGAAACATCGGAATCTAAAACTGGACTCACAGTAGCGGTTCAAATCAAAGAAAGTTAGAGTGTCAGTCCTTTTGTACTTAAGTCGGCATTGTGCATTTTGTATTAAATTCGGATGCAATTTCTGTTTTTGATCGTCAATAAGAAGGCCCAAGGTATACAGTAAACCTGAAGTGAAGCATCGGAATCTAAAACTGGACTTACAGGAGAGGTTCATATCATAGAAGGTTAGAGTGTCAGTCCTATTGTACTTAAGTCTGGATTGTGCCTTTTGTAATAAATTCGGATGTAATTTCTGTGTTTCATCGTCAATAAGAAAGTCCAAGGTATACAGGAAACCTGAAGTGAAGCATCGAAATCTAAAACTGGACTCACAGGAGAGGTTCAAATGATAGAAAGTTAAAGTGTCAGTCCTCTTGTACTTAAGTCGGCATTGTGCCTTTTGTATTAAATTCGGATGCAATTTCTGTTTTTGATCGTCAATAAGAAGGCCCAAGGTATACAGTAAACCTGAAGTGAAGCATCGGAATCTAAAACTCAACTCACAGGAGAGGTTCAAATCATAGAAATTTATAGTGTCAGTCCTCCTGTACTTAAGTCGGCATTGTTCCTTTTGTATTACATTCGGATGCAATCTCTGTGTTTCATCGTCAAAAAGAAGGTCCAAGGTATACAGTAAACCTAAAGTGAAGCATCGGAATCTAAAACTGGACTCACAGGAGAGGTTCAAATCATAGGAAGGTAAAGTGTAACTCCCCTTGTACTTTAGTCGACATTGTGCCTTTTGTATTAAATTCGGATGCAATTTCTGTGTTTCATCGTCAATAAGAAGGGCCAAGGGATAGAGTAAACCAGAAGTGAAGCATCGGAATCTAAAACTGGACTCACAGGAGAAGTTTAAATCAAAGAAAGTTAGAGTGTCTGTCCTCTTGTAATTAAATCGGCATTGTGCCTTTTGTATTAAATTCGGACGCAATTTCTGTGTTTAATCGTCAATAAGACGGTCCAAGGGATACAGTAAACCTGAAGTGAAGCATCGGAATTTAAAACTGGACTCACAGGAGAGGTTCAAATCACAGAAAGTTAGAGTGTCAGTCTTCTTGTACCTAAGTCGGCATTGTGCCTTTTGTATTAAATTCGGATGCAATTTCTGTGTTTCATCGTCAATAAGAAGGTCCAAGGTATACAGTACACCTGAAGTGAAGCATCGGAATCCAAAACTGGACTCACGGGAGAGGTTCAAATCATAGACAGTTAGAGTGTCAGTCCTCTTGTACTTAAGTCGGCATAGTGCCTTTTGTATTAAATTCGGATGTAATTTCTGTGTTTCATCGTCAATAAGAAGGTCCAAGGCATACAGTAAACCTGAAGTGAAACATCGGAATCTAAAACTGGATTCACAAGAGAGGTTCAAATCAAAGGAAGTTAGAGTGTCAGTCCTCATGTACTTAAGTCTGCATTGTGCCTTTTGTATTAAATTCGGATGCAATTTCTGTGTTTCATCGTCAATAAGAAGGTCCAAGGTATATAGAAAACCCGAAGTGGAGCTTCGGAATCTAAAACTGAACTCACAGGAGAGGTACAAATCAAAGAAAGTTAGAGTGTCTGTCCTATTGTAATTAAGTCGGCATTGTGGCTTTTGTATTAAATTCGGATGCAATTTCTGTGTTTCATCGTCAATAAGAGAGTCCAAGGTATACAGTAAACCAGAAGTAAAGCATCGGAATCTAAAACTGGACTCACAGGAGAGGTTTAAATCAAAGGAAGTAAGAGTGTCTGTCCTCTTGTACTTCAGTCGGCATTGTGCATTTTGTAATAAATTCGGAACCAATTTCTGTGTTTCATCGTCAATAAGAATGTCCAAGGTGTACAGTAAACCTGAAGTGAAGCATCGGAATCTAAAACTGGACTTACAGGGGAGGTTCAAATCATAGAAGATTAGAGTGTCAGTCCTATTGTACTTAAGTCTGCATTGTGCCTTTTGTAATAAATTAGGATGTAATTTCTGTGTTTCATCATCAATAAGAAAGTCCAAGGTAAACAGGAAACCTGAAGTGAAGCATCGAAATCTAAAACTGGACTCACAGGAGAGGTTCAAATGATAGAAAGTTAAAGTGTCAGTCCTTTTGTACTTAAGTCGGCATTGTGCCTTTTGTATTAAATTTGGATGCAATATCTGTTTTTGATCGTCAATAAGAAGGCCCAAGGTATACAGTAAACCTGAAGTGAAGCATCGGAATCTAAAACTGGACTTACAGGAGAGGTTCAAATCATAGAAGGTTAGAGTGTCAGTCCTATTGTACTTAAGTCAGCATTGTGCCTTTTGTAATAAATTCGGATGTAATTTCTGTGTTTCATCGTCATTAAGAAAGTCCAAGGTATACAGGAAACCTGAAGTGAAGCATCGGAATCTAAAACTGGACTCACAGGAGAGGTTCAAATGATAGAAAGTTAAAGTGACAGTCCTCTTGTACTTAAGTCGGCATTGTGCCTTTTGTATTAAATTCGGATGCAATTTCTGTTTTTGATCGTCAATAAGAAGGCCCAAGGTATACAGTAAACCTGAAGTGAAGCATCGGAATCTAAAACTCAACTCACAGGAGAGGTTCAAATCATAGAAATTTATAGTGTCAGTCCTCCTGTACTTAAGTCGGCATTGTTCCTTTTGTATTACATTCGGATGCAATTTCTGTGTTTCATCGTCAATAAGAAGGTCCAAGGATATACAGTAAACCTAAAGTGAAGCATCGGAATCTAAAACTGGACTCACAGGAGAGGTTCTAATCAAATAAAGGTAAAGTGTAACTCCCCTTGTACTTTAGTCGACATTGTGCCCTTTGGATTAAATTCGGATGCAATTTCTGTGTTTCATCGTCAATAAGAAGGGCCAAGGGATCGAGTAAACCAGAAGTGAAGCATCAGAATCTAAAACTGGACTCACAGGAGAAGTTTAAATCAAAGAAAGTTAGAGTGTCTGTCCTCTTGTAATTTAGTCGGCATTGTGCCTTTTGTATTAAATTCGGACGCAATTTCTGTGTTTAATCGTCAATAAGACGGTCCAAGGGATACAGTAAACCTGAAGTGAAGCATCGGAATTTAAAACTGGACTCACAGGAGAGGTTCAAATCACAGAAAGTTAGAGTGTCAGTCCTCTTGTACTTAAGTCGGCATTGTGCCTTTTGTATTAAATTCGGATGCAATTTCTGTGTTTCATCGTCAATAAGAAGGTCCAAGGTATACAGTACACCTGAAGCTAAGCATCGGAATCGAAAACTGGACTCACGGGAGAGGTTCAAATCATAGACAGTTAGAGTGTCAGTCCTCTTGTACTTAAGTCGGCATTGTGCCTTTTGTATTAAATTCGGATGCAATTTCTGTGTTTCATCGTCAATAAGAGGGTCCAAGGTATACAGTAAACCTGAAGTGAAACATCGGAATCTAAAACTGGACTCACAAGAGAGGTTCAAATCAAAGGAAGTTAGAGTGTCAGTCCTCATGTACTTAAGTCTGCATTGTGCCTTTTGTATTAAATTCGGATGCAATTTCTGTGTTTCATCGTCAATAAGAAGGTCCAAGGTATATAGAAAACCCGAAGTGGAGCTTCGGAATCTAAAACTGAACTCACAGGAGAGGTATAAATTAAAGAAAGTTAGAGTGTCTGTCCTCTTGTACTTAAGTCGGCATTGTGCCTTTTGTATTAAATTCGGACGCAATTTCTGTGTTTAATCGTCAATAAGACGGTCCAAGGGATACAGTAAACCTGAAGTGAAGCATCGGAATTTAAAACTGGACTCACAGGAGAGGTTCAAATCACAGAAAGTTAGAGTGTCAGTCCTCTTGTACTTAAGTCGGCATTGTGCCTTTTGTAATAAATTCGGATGTAATTTCTGTGTTTCATCGTCAATAAGAAGGTCCAAGGTATACAGTAAACCTAAAGTGAAGCATCGGAATCTAAAACTGGAATCACAGGAGAGGTTCAAATCATAGAAAGGTAAAGTGTCACTCCCCTTGTACTTAAGTCGACATTGTGCCACTTTGTATTAAATTCGGATGCAATTTCTGTGTTTCATCGTCAATAAGAAGGTCCAAGGGATAGAGTAAACCTGAAAAGAAGCATCGGAATCTAAAACTGGACTTACAGGAGAAGTTAAAATCAAAGAAAATTAGAGTGTCTGTCGTCTTGTACTTAAGTCGGCATTGTGCCTTTTGTATTAAATTCGGATGCAATTTCTGTGTTTCATCGTCAATAGGATGGTCCAAGGGATACAGTAAGCCTGAAGTGAAGCATCGGAATCTAAAACTGGACTCACAGGAGAGGTTCAAATCATAGAAAGTTAGAATGTCAGTCCTCTTGTACTTAAGTCGGCATTGTGAATTTTGTATTAAATGCGGATGCAATTTCTGTGTTTCATCGTCAATGAGATGGTCCAATTAATACAGTAAACCTGATGTGAAGCATCGGAATCAAAAACTGTACTCACAGGAGAGGTTCAAATCACAGAAAGTTAGAGTGGCAGTCCTCTTGTACTTAAGTCGGCATTGTGCCTTTTGTATTAAATTCGGATGCAGTTTCTGTTTTTGATCATCAATAAGAAGGTCCAAGGTATACAGTCAACCTGAAGTGAAGCATCGGTATCTAAAACTCAACTCACAGGAGAGGTTCAAATCATAGAAAGTTATAGTGTCAGTCCTCTTGTACTTAAGTCGGCATTGTGCCTTTTGCATGAAATTCGGATGCAATTTCTGTGTTTCATCGTTAATAAGAAGGTCCAAGGTATACAGTAAACTTGAACTGAAGCATCGGAATCTAAAACTGGACTCACAGGAGAGGTTCAAATCATAAAAAGGTAGAGTGTCACTCCTCTTGTACTTAAGTCGACATTGTGCCTTTTGAATTAAATTCGGATGCAATTTCTGTGTTTCATCGTCATTAAGAAGGTCCAAGGGATATAGTAAACCTGAAGTGAAGCATCGGAATCTAAAACTCAACTCACAGGAGAGGTTCAAATCATAGTAAGTTATAGTGTCAGTCCTCTTGTACTTAAGTCGGCATTGTGCCTTTGGTATTAAATTCGGATGCAATTTCTGTGTTTCATCGTCAATAAGAAGGTCCAAGGTATACAGTAAACCTGAAATGAAGCATCGGAATCTAAAACTGGACTCACAGGAGAGGTTCAAATCATAGAAAGGTAGAGTGTCACTCCTCTTGTACTTAAGTCGACATTGTGCCTTTTGTATTAAATTCGGATGCAATTTCTGTGTTTCATTGTCAATAAGAAGGTCCAAGGGATAGAGTAAAGCTGAAGTGAAGCACCGGATTCTGAAACTGGACTCGCAGTAGAAGTTTAAAACAAAGAAAGTTTGAGTATCTGTCCTCTTGTACTTACGTCGCCATTGTGCCTTTTGTATTAAATTTGGACGCAATTTCTGTGTTTCATCGTCAATAAGGAGGTAGAAGGTATACAGTAAACCTGAAGGGAAGCATCGGAATCCAAAACTGGACTCACGGGAGAGGTTCAAATCATAAAAAATTAGAGTGTCAGTCCCCTTGTACTTAAGTCGGCATTGTGCCTTTTGTATTACATTCGGATGCAATTTCTGTGTTTCATCGTCAATAAGAAGGTCCAAGGTATACAGTAAACCTGAAGTGAAGCATCGGAATCCAAAACTGGACTCACGGGAGAGGTTCAAATCATAGAAAGTTAGAGTGTCAGTCCTCTTGTACTTAAGGCGACATTGTGCTTTTTGTATTAAATTCGGATGCAACTTCTGTGTTTCATCGTCAATAAGAAGGTCCAAGGCATAGAGTAAACCAGAAGTGAAGTATCAGAATCTAAAACTGGACTCACAGGGAAGTTTAAATCAAAGAATGTTAGAGTGTCTGTCCTCTTGTACTTAAGTCGGCATTGTGCCTTTTGTACTAGATTCGGATGTAATTTCTGTGTTTCATCGTCAATAAGATGGTCCAAGGGATACAGTAAACCTGATGTGAAGCATCGTAATAAGAAACAGGACTCACAGGAGAGGTTCAAATCATGGAAAGTTAGAGTGTCAGTCCTCTTGTACTTAAGTCGGCATTGTGCCTTTTGTATTAAATTCGGATGCAATTTGTGTGTTTCATCGTCAATAAGAAGGTCCAAGGTATACAGTAAACCTGAAGTGAAGCATCGGAATCCAAAACTGGACTCACGGGAGAGGTTCAAATCATAGAAAATTAGAGTGTCAGTCCTCTTGTACTTAAGGCGGCATTGTGCCTTTTGTATTAAATTCGGATGCAATTTCTGTGTTTCATCGTCAATAAGAAGGTCCAAGGCATAGAGTAAACCAGAAGTGAAGCATCGGAATCTAAAACTGGACTCACAGGAGAAGTTTAAATCAAAGAATGTTACAGTGTCTGTCCTCTTATACTTAAGTCGGCATTGTGCCTTTTGTACTAGATTCGGATGCAATTTCTGTGTTTCATCGTCAATAAGATGGTCCAAGGGATACAGTAAACCTGAAGTGAAGCATCGGAATCTAAAACTGGACTCACAGGAGAGGTTCAAATCATAGAAAGTTAGAGTGTCAGTCCTCTTGTACTTAATTCGACATTGTGCCTTTTGTATTAAATTCGGATGCAATTTCTGTGTTTCATCGTCAATAAGAATGTCCAAGGTATTCTAGTATGATTAAAAAAAATTATTATTACTATTAAATATATTTCAATTCTTTCAATTTCGATCGGTATTTCATACTAGAATGTCGTGTTCCCAGTTTGGCACAGCTTTGCCACAGGAGACACGAAAGCGGTCGAAGACGTCCGTCTTCTGGTCGGCTCCTGATCGTTGTCAGAAGGAGACTAGTTTTTGAATACGCAAAGACTTCTATTACTTGGAAAAGAACAACCTGGATTTCTTTACGTAATCAGTATGATTTTTAAATTACCTAAGGGACCTTTAACAATGAACAGTAAGAAAAAATGCATTTGCAAATGAAATCATTCATAAATGGGGCTGCTATGGGTTGTATAGAAGATAAGGGGCGGCCTTCTGTACACGACCAGGATGCCGCAGTATTCTCTGCTGTAGTAAAAGCTGTTTGACATTCATAAAAATAATATTGCATGGAGATAAAAAAAGTATAACGAAAAAAAAAAACAGAATAAGGAGTCTGGTAAACACTAAATATATTCAAACAATTCTCACTAGCAAATTAGGGCTTATTTATAAACAATACAACTTACATAATTACTTTTCTAACAGTATGGTGCGTCAGATTTCAGCCTGTCCTGTGCTGTTTCCCATGTTCGCGTTTTTTGTCATAAATTACAGTCACTTTTCTCCTTCGTTGAAGACAATACTTGCACTGTCCAACACCCCCGATAACAATAGCTTGCCGAGTTACAATTTCGAACATAAATTACTTGAATGTTATTAATTAATAATGTTGTCTGCACGCTGGCAAGACCGCTCACTCTTTTAGCTTAAAGTCGACCTCCTTTACGCTTTCACACCACAAGCAGAAGTACATTAAAAAAAATCTGAAGATCTACCAAAGTTTTTTTTTTTTTTTTTTACTGTCATCTTTTATTTAGATCGAAGCGGAATTTCGTTCAGCTTCTGTTAAAATGTGTTTTTGACTGCGCAATCGATGTATTAGCGTCCGCGCTAGATGCGCATCTTTACAGTAATGTTAATTATATAAAATAAATGTCTTTCACGTTAATCATATAAAATAAATGTCTTTCAAAGAAAATGTCTCATAAGTTGATCATTTAATATACAGATAATTGAATGCCTCTCCAAGGGTACTCAAAGTTTTCATAGGACGGAAATACCAATAATATTACAGTTTACAGTAAACCTGAAGTGAAGCATCGGAATCTAAAACTGGACTCACAGGAGAGGTTCAAATCATAGAAAGGTAGAGTGTCACTCCTCTTGTACTTAAGTCGACATTGTGCCTTTTGTATTAAATTCGGATGCAATTTCTGTGCTTCATCGTCAATAATAAGGTCCAAGGGATAGAGTAAACCTGAAGTGAAGCATCAGAATCTAAAACTGGACTCACAAGAGAAGTTTAAATCAAAGAAAGTTAGAGTGTCAGTCCTCTTGTACTTAAGTCGCCATTGTGCCTTTCGTATTAAATTCGGATGCTATTTCTGTGTTTCATCGTCAATAAGAAGGTCCAAGGAATACAGTAAACCTGATGTGAAGCATCGGAATCAAAAACTGGACTCACAGGAGAGGTTCAAACTACAGAAAGTTAGAGTGTCAGTCCTCTTGTACTTAAGTCGGCATTGTGCCTTTTGTAATAAATTCGGATGCAGTTTCTGTTTTTGATCATCAATAAGAAGGTCCAAGGTATACAGTAAACCTGAAGTGAAGCATCGAAATCTAAAACTCAACTCACAGGAGAGGTTCAAATCATAGAAAGTTATAGTGTCAGTCCTCTTGTACTTAAGTCTTCATTGTGCCTTTTGTATTAAATTCGGATGCAATTTCTGTGTTTCATCGTCAATAAGAAGGTCCAAGGTATACAGTAAACCTAAAGTGAAGCATCGGAATCCAAAACTGGACTCACGGGAGAGGTTCAAATCATAGAAATTTAGAGTGTCAGTCCTCTTGTACTTATGTCGGCATTGTGTCTTTTGTATTAAATTCGGAATGCAATTTCTGTGTTTCATCGTCAATAAGAAGGTCCAAGGAATACAGTAAACCTGATGTGAAGCATCGGAATCTAAAACTGGACTCACAGGAGAGGTTCATATCATAGAAAGGTAGAGTGTCACTCCTCTTGTACTTAAGTCTGCATTGTGCCTTTTGTATTAAATTCGGATGCAATTTCTGTGTTTCATCGTCAATGAGAAGGTCCAAGGGATAGAGTAAACCTGAAGTGAAGCATCGGAATCTAAAACTGTACTCACTGGAGAGGTTCATATCGTAGAAAGTTAGAGTGTCAGTCCTCTTGTACTTAAGTCTGCATTGTGCCTTTGTAATAAATTCGGATGCAATTTCTGTGTTTCATCGTCAATAAGAACGTCCAAGGTATACAGGAAACCTGAAGTGAAGCATCGGAAATTAAAACTCAAGTCACAGGAGAGGTTCAAATTATAGAAATTTATAGTGTCAGTCCTCCTGTACTTAACTCGGCATTGTTCCTTTTGTATTACATTCGGATGCAATTTCTGTGTTTCATCGTCAATAAGAAGGTCCAATGCATACAGTAAACCTAAAGTGAAGCATCGGAATCTAAAACTGGACTCACAGGAGAGGTTCAAATCATAGAAATGTAAAGTGTCACTAACCTTGTACTTAAGTCGACATTGTGCCCCTTTGTATTAAATTCGGATGCAATTTCTGTGTTTCATCGTCAATAAGAAGGTCCAAGGGATAGAGTAAACCAGAAGTGAAGCATTGGAATCTAAAACTAGACTCACAGGAGAAGTTTAAATCAAAGAAAGTTAGAGTGTCAGTCCTCTTGTACTTAAGTCGGCATTGTGCCATTGTATTAAATGCGGATGCAATTTCTGTGTTTCATCGTCAATAAGAAGGTCCAAGGTATACAGTAAACCAGAAGTGAAGCATCGGAATCTAAAGCTGGACTCACAGAAGAGGCTCAAATCATAGAAAGTTAGAGTGTCAGTCCTCTTGTACTTAAGTCGGCATTGTGCCTTTTGTATTAAATTCGGATGCAATTTCAGTGTTTCATCGTCAATAAGAAGGTCCAAGGGATACAGTAAATCTGAAGTGAAGCATCGGAATCTAAAACTGAACTCACAGGAGAGGTTCAAATCAGAGAAAGTTAGAGTGTCAGTCCTCTTGTACTTAAGTTGGCATTGTGCATTTTGTATTGAATTCGGATGCAATTTCTGTTTTTGATCATCAATAAGAAGGTCCAAGGTATACAGTAAACCTGAAGTGATGCGTCGAAATCTAAATCTTAACTCACAGGAGAGGTTCAAATCATAGAACGTTAGAGGGTCAGTCCTCTTGTATATGAGTCGGCATTGTGCCTTTTGTATTAAATTCGGATGCAATTTCTGTGCTTCGTCGTCAATTAGAAGGTCCAAGGGATACAGTAAACCTGAAGTGAAGCATCAGAATCTAAAACTGGACTCACAGGAGAGGTTCTAATAATAGAAAGTTAGTGTGTCAGTCCTCTTCTATTTAAGTCGACATTGTGCCTTTTGTATTAAGTTCGGATGCAATTTCTGTGTTTCATCGTCAATAAGAAGGTCCAAGGGATACAGTAAACCTGAAGTGAAGCATCGGAATCTAAAACTGTACTCACAGGAGAGGCTCAAATCGTAGAAAGTTAGAGTGTCAGTCCTCTTGTACTTAAGTCTGCATTGTGCCCTTTGTAATAAATTCGGATGCAATTTCTGTGTTTCATCGACAATAAGAACGTCCAAGGTATACAGGAAACCTGAAGTGAAGCATCGGAAACTAAAACTCAAGTCACAGGAGAGGTTCAAATCATAGAAATTTATAGTGTCAGTCCTCCTGTACTTAAGTCGGCATTGTTCATTTTTTATTACATTCGGATGCAATTTCTGTGTTTCATCGTCAGTAAGAAGGTCCAAGGTATACAGTAAACCTAAAGTGAATCATCGGAATCTAAAACTGGACTCACAGGAGAGGTTCAAATCATAGAAAGGTAAAGTGTCACTCCCTTTGTACTTAAGGCGACATTGTGCCCTTTTGTATAAAATTCGGATGCAATTTCTGTGTTTCATCGTCAATAAGAAGGTCCAAGGTATACAGTAAACCTGAAGTGAAGCGTCGAAATCTGAATCTTATTTCACAGGAGAGGTTCAAATCATAGAACGTTAGAGTGTCAGTCCTCTTGTATATAAGTCGGCATTGTGCCTTTTGTATTGAATTCGGATGCAATTTCTGTGTTTCGTCGTCAATAAGAAGGTCCAAGGGATACAGTAAACCTGAAGTGATGCATCGGAATCTAAAACTGGACTCACAGGAGAGGTTCAAATCAAAGACAGTTAGAGTGTCAGTCCTGTTGTACCTAAGTCTGCATTGTGTCTTTTGTATTAAATTCCGATGCAATTTCTGTGTTTCATCGTCATAAAGTAGGTCCAAGGTATACAGTAAACCTGAAGTGAAGCTTCGGAATCTAGAACTGGACTCACAGGCGAGATTCAAAACATAGAAAATTAGAGTGTCAGTCATCTTGTACTTAAGTCGGCATTGTGCCTTTTGTATTAAATTCGGATGCAATTTCTGTGTTTCATCGTCAATAGGAAGGTCCAAGGTATACAGTAAACCTGAAGTGAAGCATCGGAATCTAAAACTGGTCTCACAGGAGAGGTTTAAATCAAAGAAATTTAGAGTGTCTGTCCTCTTGTACTTAAGTCGGCATTGTGCCTTTTGTATTACATTCGGATGCAATTTCTGTGTTTCATCGTCAATAAGAAAGTCCAAGGTATACAGTAAACCTCAAGTGAAGCTTCGGAATCTAAAACTGGACTCACAGGAGAGGTTTAAATCAAAGGAAGTTAGAGTGTCTGTCCTCTTGTACTTAAGTCGGCATTGTGCATTTTGTAATAAATTCGGATGCAATTTCTGTGTTTCATCGTCAATAAGAAGGTCCAAGGTATACAGTAAACCTTAAGTGGATCATCGGAATCCAAAACTGGACTCACGGGAGAGGTTTAAATCACAGAAAGTTAGAGTGTCAGTCGTCTTGTACTTAAGTCGGCATTGTGCCTTTGTATTAAATGCGGATGCAATTTCTGTGTTTCATCGTCAATAAGAAGGTCCAAGGTATACAGTAAACCAGAAGTGAAGCACCGGAATCTAAAACTGGACTCACAGAAGAGGCTCAAATCATAGAAAGTTAGAGTGTCAGTCCTCTTGTACTTAAGTCGGCATTGTGCCTTTTGTATTAAATTCGGATGCAATTTCAGTGTTTCATCGTCAATAAGAAGGTCCAAGGGATACAGTAAATCTGAAGTGAAGCATCGGAATCTAAAACTGAACTCACAGGAGAGGTTCAAATCAGAGAAAGTTAGAGCGTCAGTCCTCTTGTACTTAAGTTGGCATTGTGCATTTTGTATTGAATTCGGATGCAATTTCTGTTTTTGATCATCAATAAGAAGGTCCAAGGTATACAGTAAACCTGAAGTGATGCGTCGAAATCTAAATCTTAACTCACAGGAGAGGTTCAAATCATAGAACGTTAGAGGGTCAGTCCTCTTGTATATGAGTCGGCATTGTGCCTTTTGTATTAAATTCGGAAGCAATTTCTGTGCTTCGTCGTCAATTAGAAGGTCCAAGGGATACAGTAAACCTGAAGTGAAGCATCGGAATCTAAAACTGGACTCACAGGAGAGGTTCTAATAATAGAAAGTTAGTGTGTCAGTCCTCTTCTATTTAAGTCGGCATTGTGCCTTTTGTATTAAATTTGGATGAAATTTCTGTGTTTCATCGTCAATAAGAAGGTCCAAGGTATACAGTAAACCTGAAGTGAAGCATCGGAATCTAAAACTGGACTCACAGGAGAGGTTTAAATCAAAGAAAGTTAGAGTGTCAGTCCTCTTGTACTTAAGTCTGCATTGTGCCTTTTGTATTAAGTTCGGATGCAATTTCTGTGTTTCATCGTCATTAAGAAGGTCCAAGGGATACAGTAAACTTGAAGTGAAGCATCGGAATCTAAAACTGTACTCACAGGAGAGGCTCAAATCGTAGAAAGTTAGAGTGTCAGTCCTCTTGTACTTAAGTCTGCATTGGGCCCTTTGTAATAAATTCGGACGCAATTTCTGTGTTTCATCGACAATAAGAACGTCCAAGGTATACAGGAAACCTGAAGTGAAGCATCGGAAACTAAAACTCAAGTCACAGGAGAGGTTCAAATCATAGAAATTTATAGTGTCAGTCCTCCTGTACTTAAGTCGGCATTGTGCCTTTTGTATTACATTCGGATGCAATTTCTGTGTTTCATCGTCAATAAGAAAGTCCAAGGTATACAGTAAACCTCAAGTGAAGCTTCGGAATCTAAACCTGGACTCACAGGAGAGGTTTAAATCAAAGGAAGTTAGAGTGTCTGTCCTCTTGTACTTAAGTCGGCATTGTGCATTTTGTAATAAATTCGGATGCAATTTCTGTGTTTCATCGTCAATAAGAAGGTCCAAGGTATACAGTAAACCTGAAGTGTAGCATCGGAATCTAAAACTGGACTCACAGGAGAGGTTTAAATCAAAGAAAGTTAGAGTGTCAGTCCTCTTGTACTTAAGTCTGCATTGTGCCTTTTGTATTAAGTTCGGATGCAATTTCTGTGTTTCATCGTCAATAAGAAGGTCCAAGGGATACAGTAAACTTGAAGTGAAGCATCGGAATCTAAAACTGTACTCACAGGAGAGGCTCAAATCGTAGAAAGTTAGAGTGTCTGTCCGCTTGTACTTCAGTCGGCATTGTGCCTTTTGTATTAAATTCGGATGCAATTTCTGTGTTTCATCGTCAATAAGATGGTCCAAGGGATACAGTAAACCTGAAGTAAAGCATCGGAATCTAAAACTGGACTCACAGGATAGGTTAAAATCATAGAAAGTTAGTGTGTCAGTCCTCTTGTACTTAAGTCGGCATTGTGCCTTTTTTATTACATTCGGATGCAATTTCTGTGTTTCATCGTCAATAAGAAGGTCCAAGGTATACAGTAAACCTAAAGTGAATCATCGGAATCTAAAACTGGACTCACAGGAGAGGTTCAAATCACAGAAAGGTAAAGTGTCACTCCCTTTGTACTTAAGGCGACATTGTGCCCTTTTGTATAAAATTCGGGTGCAATTTCTGTGTTTCATCGTCAACAAGAAGATCCAAGGTATACAGTAAACCTGAAGTGAAGCATCGGAATCTAAAACTGGACTGACAGGATAGGTTTAAATCATAGAAAGTTAGTGTGTCAGTCCTCTTGTACTTAAGTCTGCATTGTGCCTTTTGTATTAAGTTCGGATGCAATTTCTGTGTTTCATCGTCAATAAGAAGGTCCAAGGGATACAGTAAACCTGAAGTGAAGCATCGGAATCTAAAACTGTACTCACAGGAGAGGCTCAAATCGTAGAAAGTTAGAGTGTCAGTCCTCTTGTACATAAGTCTGCATTGTGCCCTTTGTAATAAATTCGGATGCAATTTCTGTGTTTCATCGACAATAAGAACGTCCAAGGTATACAGGAAACCTGAAGTGAAGCATCGGAAACTAAAACTCAAGTCACAGGAGAGGTTCAAATCATAGAAATTTATAGTGTCAGTCCTCCTGTACTTAAGTCGGCATTGTTCATTTTTTATTACATTCGGATGCAATTTCTGTGTTTCATCGTCAGTAAGAAGGTCCAAGGTATACAGTAAACCTAAAGTGAATCATCGGAATCTAAAACTGGACTCACAGGAGAGGTTCAAATCATAGAAAGGTAAAGTGTCACTCCCTTTGTACTTAAGGCGACATTGTGCCCTTTTGTATAAAATTCGGATGCAATTTCTGTGTTTCATTGTCAATAAGAAGGTCCAAGGTATACAGTAAACCTGAAGTGAAGCGTCGACATCTAAATCTTATTTCACAGGAGAGGTTTAAATCATAGAACGTTAGAGTGTCAGTCCTCTTGTATATAAGTCGGCATTGTGCCTTTTGTATTGAATTCGGATGCAATTTCTGTGTTTCGTCGTCAATAAGAAGGTCCAAGGGATACAGTAAACCTGAAGTGATGCATCGGAATCTAAAACTGGACTCACAGGAGAGGTTCAAATCAAAGACAGTTAGAGTGTCAGTCCTGTTGTACCTAAGTCTGCATTGTGTCTTTTGTATTAAATTCCGATGCAATTTCTGTGTTTCATCGTCATAAAGTAGGTCCAAGGTATACAGTAAACCTGAAGTGAAGCTTCGGAATCTAGAACTGGACTCACAGGAGAGATTCAAAACATAGAAAGTTAGAGTGTCAGTCATCTTGTACTTAAGTCGGCATTGTGCCTTTTGTATTAAATTCGGATGCAATTTCTGTGTTTCATCGTCAATAGGAAGGTCCAAGGTATACAGTAAACCTGAAGTGAAGCATCGGAATCTAAAACTGGTCTCACAGGAGAGGTTTAAATCAAAGAAATTTAGAGTGTCTGTCCTCTTGTACTTAAGTCGGCATTGTGCCTTTTGTATTACATTCGGATGCAATTTCTGTGTTTCATCGTCAATAAGAAAGTCCAAGGTATACAGTAAACCTCAAGTGAAGCTTCGGAATCTAAAACTGGACTCACAGGAGAGGTTTAAATCAAAGGAAGTTAGAGTGTCTGTCCTCTTGTACTTAAGTCGGCATTGTGCATTTTGTAATAAATTCGGATGCAATTTCTGTGTTTCATCGTCAATAAGAAGGTCCAAGGTATACAGTAAACCTTAAGTGGATCATCGGAATCCAAAACTGGACTCACGGGAGAGGTTTAAATCACAGAAAGTTAGAGTGTCAGTCGTCTTGTACTTAAGTCGGCATTGTGCCTTTGTATTAAATGCGGATGCAATTTCTGTGTTTCATCGTCAATAAGAAGGTCCAAGGTATACAGTAAACCAGAAGTGAAGCACCGGAATCTAAAACTGGACTCACAGAAGAGGCTCAAATCATAGAAAGTTAGAGTGTCAGTCCTCTTGTACTTAAGTCGGCATTGTGCCTTTTGTATTAAATTCGGATGCAATTTCAGTGTTTCATCGTCAATAAGAAGGTCCAAGGGATACAGTAAATCTGAAGTGAAGCATCGGAATCTAAAACTGAACTCACAGGAGAGGTTCAAATCAGAGAAAGTTAGAGCGTCAGTCCTCTTGTACTTAAGTTGGCATTGTGCATTTTGTATTGAATTCGGATGCAATTTCTGTTTTTGATCATCAATAAGAAGGTCCAAGGTATACAGTAAACCTGAAGTGATGCGTCGAAATCTAAATCTTAACTCACAGGAGAGGTTCAAATCATAGAACGTTAGAGGGTCAGTCCTCTTGTATATGAGTCGGCATTGTGCCTTTTGTATTAAATTCGGATGCAATTTCTGTGCTTCGTCGTCAATTAGAAGGTCCAAGGGATACAGTAAACCTGAAGTGAAGCATCGGAATCTAAAACTGGACTCACAGGAGAGGTTCTAATAATAGAAAGTTAGTGTGTCAGTCCTCTTCTATTTAAGTCGGCATTGTGCCTTTTGTATTAAATTTGGATGAAATTTCTGTGTTTCATCGTCAATAAGAAGGTCCAAGGAATACAGTTAACCTGAAGTGAAGCATCGGAATCTAAAACTGGACTCACAGGAGAGGTTTAAATCAAAGAAAGTTAGAGTGTCAGTCCTCTTGTACTTAAGTCTGCATTGTGCCTTTTGTATTAAGTTCGGATGCAATTTCTGTGTTTCATCGTCATTAAGAAGGTCCAAGGGATACAGTAAACTTGAAGTGAAGCATCGGAATCTAAAACTGTACTCACAGGAGAGGCTCAAATCGTAGAAAGTTAGAGTGTCAGTCCTCTTGTACTTAAGTCTGCATTGGGCCCTTTGTAATAAATTCGGACGCAATTTCTGTGTTTCATCGACAATAAGAACGTCCAAGGTATACAGGAAACCTGAAGTGAAGCATCGGAAACTAAAACTCAAGTCACAGGAGAGGTTCAAATCATAGAAATTTATAGTGTCAGTCCTCCTGTACTTAAGTCGGCATTGTGCCTTTTGTATTACATTCGGATGCAATTTCTGTGTTTCATCGTCAATAAGAAAGTCCAAGGTATACAGTAAACCTCAAGTGAAGCTTCGGAATCTAAACCTGGACTCACAGGAGAGGTTTAAATCAAAGGAAGTTAGAGTGTCTGTCCTCTTGTACTTAAGTCGGCATTGTGCATTTTGTAATAAATTCGGATGCAATTTCTGTGTTTCATCGTCAATAAGAAGGTCCAAGGTATACAGTAAACCTGAAGTGTAGCATCGGAATCTAAAACTGGACTCACAGGAGAGGTTTAAATCAAATAAAGTTAGAGTGTCAGTCCTCTTGTACTTAAGTCTGCATTGTGCCTTTTGTATTAAGTTCGGATGCAATTTCTGTGTTTCATCGTCAATAAGAAGGTCCAAGGGATACAGTAAAATTGAAGTGAAGCATCGGAATCTAAAACTGTACTCACAGGAGAGGCTCAAATCGTAGAAAGTTAGAGTGTCTGTCCGCTTGTACTTAAGTCGGCATTGTGCCTTTTGTATTAAATTCGGATGCAATTTCTGTGTTTCATCGTCAATAAGATGGTCCAAGGGATACAGTAAACCTGAAGTAAAGCATCGGAATCTAAAACTGGACTCACAGGATAGGTTAAAATCATAGAAAGTTAGTGTGTCAGTCCTCTTGTACTTAAGTCGGCATTGTGCCTTTTTTATTACATTCGGATGCAATTTCTGTGTTTCATCGTCAATAAGAAGGTCCAAGGTATACAGTAAACCTAAAGTGAATCATCGGAATCTAAAACTGGACTCACAGGAGAGGTTCAAATCACAGAAAGGTAAAGTGTCACTCCCTTTGTACTTAAGGCGACATTGTGCCCTTTTGTATAAAATTCGGGTGCAATTTCTGTGTTTCATCGTCAATAAGAAAGTCCAAGGTATACAGTAAACCTGAAGTGAAGCATCGGAATCTAAAACTGGACTCACAGGATAGGTTTAAATCATAGAAAGTTAGTGTGTCAGTCCTCTTGTACTTAAGTCGGCATTGTGCCTTTTGTATAAAATTCGGATGCAATATCTGTGTTTCATCGTCAATAAGAAGGTCAAAGGTATACAGCAAACCTGAAGTGAAGCATTGGAATCTAAAACTCAACTCACAGGAGAGGTTCAAATCATAGAGAGTTATAGTGTCAGTCCTCTTGTACTTAAGTCGGCATCGTGCCTTTTGTATTAAATTCGGATGCAATTTCTGTGTTTCATCGTCAATAAGAAGGTCCAAGGTATACAGTAAACCTGAAGTGAAGCATCGGAATCTAAAACTGGACTCACAACAGAGGTTTAAATCAAAGAAAGTTAGAGTGTCAGTCCTCTTGTACTTAAGTCTGCATTGTGCCTTTTGTATTAAGTTCGGATGCAATTTCTGTGTTTCATCGTCAATAAGCAGGTCCAAGGGATACAGTAAACCTGAAGTGAAGCATCGGAATCTAAAACTGTACTCACAGGAGAGGCTCAAATCGTAGAAAGTTAGAGTGTCAGTCCTCTTGTACTTAAGTCTGCATTGTGCCCTTTGTAATAAATTCGGATGCAATTTCTGTGTTTCATCGACAATAAGAACGTCCAAGGTATACAGGAAACCTGAAGTGAAGCATCGGAAACTAAAACTCAAGTCACAGGAGAGGTTCAAATCATAGAAATTTATAGTGTCAGTCCTCCTGTACTTAAGTCGGCATTGTTCATTTTTTATTACATTCGGATGCAATTTCTGTGTTTCATCGTCAGTAAGAAGGTCCAAGGTATACAGTAAACCTAAAGTGAATCATCGGAATCTAAAACTGGACTCACAGGAGAGGTTCAAATCATAGAAAGGTAAAGTGTCACTCCCTTTGTACTTAAGGCGACATTGTGCCCTTTTGTATAAAATTCGGATGCAATTTCTGTGTTTCATCGTCAATAAGAAGGTCCAAGGTATACAGTAAACCTGAAGTGAAGCGTCGAAATCTAAATCTTATTTCACAGGAGAGGTTCAAATCATAGAACGTTAGAGTGTCAGTCCTCTTGTATATAAGTCGGCATTGTGCCTTTTGTATTGAATTCGGATGCAATTTCTGTGTTTCGTCGTCAACAAGAAGGTCCAAGGGATACAGTAAACCTGAAGTGATGCATCGGAATCTAAAACTGGACTCACAGGAGAGGTTCAAATCAAAGACAGTTAGAGTGTCAGTCCTGTTGTACCTAAGTCTGCATTGTGTCTTTTGTATTAAATTCCGATGCAATTTCTGTGTTTCATCGTCATAAAGTAGGTCCAAGGTATACAGTAAACCTGAAGTGAAGCTTCGGAATCTAGAACTGGACTCACAGGAGAGATTCAAAACATAGAAAGTTAGAGTGTCAGTCATCTTGTACTTAAGTCGGCATTGTGCCTTTTGTATTAAATTCGGATGCAATTTCTGTGTTTCATCGTCAATAGGAAGGTCCAAGGTATACAGTAAACCTGAAGTGAAGCATCGGAATCTAAAACTGGTCTCACAGGAGAGGTTTAAATCAAAGAAATTTAGAGTGTCTGTCCTCTTGTACTTAAGTCGGCATTGTGCCTTTTGTATTACATTCGGATGCAATTTCTGTGTTTCATCGTCAATAAGAAAGTCCAAGGTATACAGTAAACCTCAAGTGAAGCTTCGGAATCTAAAACTGGACTCACAGGAGAGGTTTAAATCAAAGGAAGTTAGAGTGTCTGTCCTCCTGTACTTAAGTCGGCATTGTGCATTTTGTAATAAATTCGGATGCAATTTCTGTGTTTCATCGTCAATAAGAAGGTCCAAGGTATACAGTAAACCTTAAGTGGATCATCGGAATCCAAAACTGGACTCACGGGAGAGGTTTAAATCACAGAAAGTTAGAGTGTCAGTCGTCTTGTATTTAAGTCGGCATTGTGCCTTTGTATTAAATGCGGATGCAATTTCTGTGTTTCATCGTCAATAAGAAGGTCCAAGGTATACAGTAAACCAGAAGTGAAGCACCGGAATCTAAAACTGGACTCACAGAAGAGGCTCAAATCATAGAAAGTTAGAGTGTCAGTCCTCTTGTACTTAAGTCGTCATTGTGCCTTTTGTATTAAATTCGGATGCAATTTCAGTGTTTCATCGTCAATAAGAAGGTCCAAGGGATACAGTAAATCTGAAGTGAAGCATCGGAATCTAAAACTGAACTCACAGGAGAGGTTCAAATCAGAGAAAGTTAGAGCGTCAGTCCTCTTGTACTTAAGTTGGCATTGTGCATTTTGTATTGAATTCGGATGCAATTTCTGTTTTTGATCATCAATAAGAAGGTCCAAGGTATACAGTAAACCTGAAGTGATGCGTCGAAATCTAAATCTTAACTCACAGGAGAGGTTCAAATCATAGAACGTTAGAGGGTCAGTCCTCTTGTATATGAGTCGGCATTGTGCCTTTTGTATTAAATTCGGATGCAATTTCTGTGCTTCGTCGTCAATTAGAAGGTCCAAGGGATACAGTAAACCTGAAGTGAAGCATCGGAATCTAAAACTGGACTCACAGGAGAGGTTCTAATAATAGAAAGTTAGTGTGTCAGTCCTCTTCTATTTAAGTCGGCATTGTGCCTTTTGTATTAAATTTGGATGAAATTTCTGTGTTTCATCGTCAATAAGAAGGTCCAAGGTATACAGTAAACCTGAAGTGAAGCATCGGAATCTAAAACTGGACTCACAGGAGAGGTTTAAATCAAAGAAAGTTAGAGTGTCAGTCCTCTTGTACTTAAGTCTGCATTGTGCCTTTTGTATTAAGTTCGGATGCAATTTCTGTGTTTCATCGTCATTAAGAAGGTCCAAGGGATACAGTAAACTTGAAGTGAAGCATCGGAATCTAAAACTGTACTCACAGGAGAGGCTCAAATCGTAGAAAGTTAGAGTGTCAGTCCTCTTGTACTTAAGTCTGCATTGGGCCCTTTGTAATAAATTCGGACGCAATTTCTGTGTTTCATCGACAATAAGAACGTCCAAGGTATACAGGAAACCTGAAGTGAAGCATCGGAAACTAAAACTCAAGTCACAGGAGAGGTTCAAATCATAGAAATTTATAGTGTCAGTCCTCCTGTACTTAAGTCGGCATTGTGCCTTTTGTATTACATTCGGATGCAATTTCTGTGTTTCATCGTCAATAAGAAAGTCCAAGGTATACAGTAAACCTCAAGTGAAGCTTCGGAATCTAAAACTGGACTCACAGGAGAGGTTTAAATCAAAGGAAGTTAGAGTGTCTGTCCTCTTGTACTTAAGTCGGCATTGTGCATTTTGTAATAAATTCGGATGCAATTTCTGTGTTTCATCGTCAATAAGAAGGTCCAAGGTATACAGTAAACCTGAAGTGTAGCATCGGAATCTAAAACTGGACTCACAGGAGAGGTTTAAATCAAAGAAAGTTAGAGTGTCAGTCCTCTTGTACTTAAGTCTGCATTGTGCCTTTTGTATTAAGTTCGGATGCAATTTCTGTGTTTCATCGTCAATAAGAAGGTCCAAGGGATACAGTAAACTTGAAGTGAAGCATCGGAATCTAAAACTGTACTCACAGGAGAGGCTCAAATCGTAGAAAGTTAGAGTGTCTGTCCGCTTGTACTTAAGTCGGCATTGTGCCTTTTGTATTAAATTCGGATGCAATTTCTGTGTTTCATCGTCAATAAGATGGTCCAAGGGATACAGTAAACCTGAAGTAAAGCATCGGAATCTAAAACTGGACTCACAGGATAGGTTAAAATCATAGAAAGTTAGTGTGTCAGTCCTCTTGTACTTAAGTCGGCATTGTGCCTTTTTTATTACATTCGGATGCAATTTCTGTGTTTCATCGTCAATAAGAAGGTCCAAGGTATACAGTAAACCTAAAGTGAATCATCGGAATCTAAAACTGGACTCACAGGAGAGGTTCAAATCACAGAAAGGTAAAGTGTCACTCCCTTTGTACTTAAGGCGACATTGTGCCCTTTTGTATAAAATTCGGGTGCAATTTCTGTGTTTCATCGTCAATAAGAAGATCCAAGGTATACAGTAAACCTGAAGTGAAGCGTCGAAATCTAAATCTTATTTCACAGGAGAGGTTCAAATCATAGAACGTTAGAGTGTCAGTCCTCTTGTATATAAGTCGGCATTGTGCCTTTTGTATTGAATTCGGATGCAATTTCTGTGTTTCGTCGTCAATAAGAAGGTCCAAGTGATACAGTAAACCTGAAGTGAAGCATCGGAATCTAAAACTGGACTCACAGGAGAGGTTCAAATCAAAGAAAGTTAGAGTGTCAGTCCTGTTGTACCTAAGACTGCATTGTGTCTTTTGTATTAAATTCGGATGCAATTTCTGTGTTTCATCGTCATAAAGTAGGTCCAAGGTATACAGTAAACCTGAAGTGAAGCTTCGGAATCTAGAACTGGACTCACAGGAGAGATTCAAATCATAGAAAGTTAGAGTGTCAGTCATCTTGTACTTAAGTCGGCATTGTGCCTTTTGTATTACATTCGGATGCAATTTCTGTGTTTCATCGTCAATAGGAAGGTCCAAGGTATACAGTAAACCTGAAGTGAAGCATCGGAATCTAAAAATGGTCTCACAGGAGAGGTTTAAATCAAAGAAATTTAGAGTGTCTGTCCTCTTGTACTTAAGTCGGCATTGTGCCTTTTGTATTACATTCGGATGCAATTTCTGTGTTTCATCGTCAATAAGAAAGTCCAAGGTATACAGTAAACCTCAAGTGAAGCTTCGGAATCTAAAACTGGACTCACAGGAGAGGTTTAAATCAAAGGAAGTTAGAGTGTCTGTCCTCTTGTACTTAAGTCGGCATTGTGCATTTTGTAATAAATTCGGATGCAATTTCTGTGTTTCATCGTCAATAAGAAGGTCCAAGGTATACAGTAAACCTTAAGTGGATCATCGGAATCCAAAACTGGACTCACGGGAGAGGTTTAAATCACAGAAAGTTAGAGTGTCAGTCGTCTTGTACTTAAGTCGGCATTGTGCCTTTTGTATTAAATTCGGATGCAATTTCTGTGCTTCGTCGTCAATTAGAAGGTCCAAGGGATACAGTAAACCTGAAGTGAAGCATCGGAATCTAAAACTGGACTCACAGGAGAGGTTCTAATAATAGAAAGTTAGTGTGTCAGTCCTCTTCTATTTAAGTCGACATTGTGGCTTTTGTATTAAATTTGGATGAAATTTCTGTGTTTCTTCGTCAATAAGAAGGTCCAAGGTATACAGTAAACCTGAAATGAAGCATCGGAATCTAAAACTGGACTCACAGGAGCGGTTTAAATCAAAGAAAGTTAGTGTGTAAGTCCTCTTGTACTTAAGTCTGCATTGTGCCTTTTGTATTAAGTTCGGATGCAATTTCTGTTTTCATCGTCAATAAGAAGGTCCAAGGGACACAGTAAACTTGAAGTGAAGCATCGGAATCTAAAACTGTACTCACAGGAGAGACTCAAATCGTAGAAAGTTAGAGTGTCAGTCCTCTTGTACTTAAGTCTGCATTGGGCCCTTTGTAATAAATTCGGACGCAATTTCTGTGTTTCATCGACAATAAGAACGTCCAAGGAATACAGGAAACCTGAAGTGAAGCATCGGAAACTAAAACTCAAGTCACAGGAGAGGTTCAAATCATAGAAATTTATAGTGTCAGTCCTCCTGTACTTAAGTCGGCATTGTTCCTTTTTTATTACATTCGGATGCAATTTCTGTGTTTCATCGTCAATAAGAAGGTCCAAGGTATACAGCAAACCTGAAGTGAAGCATTGGAATCTAAAACTCAACTCACAGGAGAGGTTCAAATCATAGAGAGTTATAGTGTCAGTCCTCTTGTACTTAAGTCGGCATCGTGCCTTTTGTATTAAATTCGGATGCAATTTCTGTGTTTCATCGTCAATAAGAAGGTCCAAGGTATACAGTAAACCTGAAGTGAAGCATCGGAATCTAAAACTGGACTCACAGGAGAGGTTTAAATCAAAGAAAGTTAGAGTGTCAGTCCTCTTGTACTTAAGTCTGCATTGTGCCTTTTGTATTAAGTTCGGATGCAATTTCTGTGTTTCATCGTCAATAAGAAGGTCCAAGGGATACAGTAAACTTGAAGTGTAGCATCGGAATCTAAAACTGTACTCACAGGAGAGGCTCAAATCGTAGAAAGTTAGAGTGTCTGTCCTCTTGTACTTAAGTCGGCATTGTGCCTTTTGTATTAAATTCGGATGCAATATCTGTGTTTCATCGTCAATAAGAAGGTCAAAGGTATGCAGCAAACCTGAAGAGAAGAATCGGAATCTAAAACTGGACTCACAGGAGAGGTTCAAATCATGGAA
This sequence comes from Schistocerca americana, assembly GCF_021461395.2. Taxonomy (NCBI): domain Eukaryota; kingdom Metazoa; phylum Arthropoda; class Insecta; order Orthoptera; family Acrididae; genus Schistocerca; species Schistocerca americana. Next base: position 18,265,640 of record NC_060126.1, read on the forward strand.
AGTGAGAGTGTCAGTCCTCTTGTACTTAAGTCGGCATTGTGTCTTTTGTATTAAATTCGGATGCAATTTCTGTGTTTGATCTTCAATAAGAAGGTCCAAGGTATGCAGTAAGCCTTAAGTGAATCATCGGAATCTAAAACTCAACTCACAGGAGAGGTTCAAATCATAGAAAGTTACAGTGTCAGTCCACTGGTACTTAAGTCGGCATTGTGCCTTTTGTATTAAATTCGGATGCAATTTCTGTGTTTCATCGTCAATAAGAAAGTCCAAGGCATACTGTAAACCTGAAGTGAAGCATCGGAATCTAAAACTGGTCTCACAGGAGAAGTTTAAATCAAAGAAAGTAAGAGTGTCTGTCCTCATTTACTTAAGTCGGCATTGTGCCTTTTGTATTAAATTTGGGTGCATTTTCTGTGTTTCATCGTCAATAAGATGATCCAAGGGATACAGTAAACCTGTAGTGAAGCATCGGAATCTAAAACTGGACTCACAGGGGGGTTCTAATCGTAGAAAGTTAGAGTGTCAGTCCTCTTGTACTTCAGTCGGCATTGTGCCTTTTGTATTAAATTCGGATGCAATTTCTGTGTTTCATCGTCAATAGGAAGGTCCAAGGTATACAGTAAACCTGAAGTGAAGCATCTGAATCTAAAACTGGACTCACAGGAGAGGTTCCAATCATATATAAGGTTAGAGTGTCAGTCCTCTTGTACTTAAGTCTGCATTGTGCCTTTTGTATTAAATTCGGATGCAATTTCTGTGTTTCATCGCCAATAAGAAGGTACAAGTGATACAGTAAACCTGAAGAGAAGAATCGGAATCTAAAACTGGACTCACAGGAGAGGTTCAAATCATGGAAAGTGAGAGTGTCAGTCCTCTTGTACTTAAGTCGGCATTGTGTCTTTTGTATTAAATTCGGATGCTATTTCTCTGTTTGATCTTCATTAAGAAGGTCCAAGGTATACAGTAAACCTTAAGTGAATCATCGGAATCTAAAACACAACTCACAGGAGAGATTCAAATCATAGAAAGTTACAGTGTCAGTCCACTGGTACTTAAGTCGGCATTGTGCCTTTTGTATTAAATTCGGATGCAATTTCTGTGTTTCATCGTCAATAAGAAAGTCCAAGGCATACTGTAAACCTGAAGTGAAGCATCGGAATCTAAAACTGGTCTCACAGGAGAAGTTTAAATCAAAGAAAGTAAGAGTGTCTGTCCTCATTTACTTAAGTCGGCATTGTGCCTTTTGTATTAAATTCGGGTGCATTTTCTGTGTTTCATCGTCAATAAGATGGTCCAAGGGATACAGTAAACCTGTAGTGAAGCATCGGAATCTAAAACTGGACTCACAGGGGGGTTCTAATCGTAGAAAGTTAGAGTGTCAGTCCTATTGTACTTAAGTCGGCATTGTGCCTTTTGTATTAAATTCGGATGCAATTTCTGTGTTTCATCGTCAATAGGAAGGTCCAAGGTATACAGTAAACCTGAAGTGAAGCATCGGAATCTAAAACTGGTCCCACAGGAGAGGTTTAAATCAAAGAAATTTAGAGTGTCTGTCCTCTTGTACTTAAGTCGGCATTGTGCCTTTTGTATTACATTCGGATGCAATTTCTGTGTTTCATCGTCAATAAGAAGGTCCAAGGTATACAGTAAACCTGAAGTGAAGCATCGGAATATAAAACTGGACTCACAGGAGAGGTTTAAATCAAAGAAAGTTAGAGTGTCTGTCCCCTTGTACTTAAGTCGGCATTGTTCCATTTGTATTAAATTCGAATGCAATATCTGTGTTTCGTCGTCAATAAGAATGTCCAAGGTATACAGTAAACCTGAAGTGAAGCATCTGAATCTAAAACTGGACTCACAGGAGAGGTTCCAATCATATATAAGGTTAGAGTGTCAGTCCTCTTGTACTTAAGTCTGCATTGTGCCTTTTGTATTAAATTCGGATGCAATTTCTGTGTTTCATCGTCAATAAGAAGGTACAAGGGATACAGTAAACCTGAAGAGAAGAATCGGAATCTAAAACTGGACTCACAGGAGAGGTTCAAAAAATGGAAAGTGAGAGTGTCAGTCCTCTTGTACTTAAGTCGGTATTGTGTCTTTTGTATTAAATTCGGATGCAATTTCTCTGTTTGATCTTCATTAAGAAGGTCCAAGGTATACAGTAAACCTTAAGTGAATCATCGGAATCTAAAACACAACTCACAGGAGAGATTCAAATCATAGAAAGTTACAGTGTCAGTCCACTGGTACTTAAGTCGGCATTGTGCCTTTTGTATTAAATTCGAATGCAATTTCTGTGTTTCATCGTCAATAAGAAAGTCCAAGGCATACAGTAAACCTGAAGTGAAGCATCGGAATCTAAAACTGGTCTCACAGGAGAAGTTTAAATCAAAGAAAGTAAGAGTGTCTGTCCTCATTTACTTAAGTCGGCATTGTGCCTTTTCTATTAAATTCGGACGCAATTTCTGTGTTTCATCGTCAAGAAGAAGGTCTTAGGTATACTGTAAATCTGATGTGAAGATTGGAATCTAAAACTGGTTCCACAGGAGAGGTTCCAATCATAGACAGTTAGAGTGTTAGTCCTCTTGTACTTAAGTCGGCATTGTGCCTTTTGTATTAAAGTCGGATGCAATTTCTGTGTTTCATCGTCAATAAGAATGTCCAAGGTATACAGTAAACCTGACGTGAAGCATCGGAATCTAAAACTGGACTCACAATAGAGGTTCTAATCATAGAAAGATAGAGTGTCTGTCCTCTTGCACTTAAGTCGGCATTGTGCCTTTTGTAATAAATTCGGATGCAATTTCTGTGTTTCATCGTCAATAAGAAGGTCCAAGGTAAACAGTAAACCTGAAGCGAAGCATCGGAATCTAAAACTGGAGTCACAGAAGTTCAAATCAAAGAATGTTAGAGTGTCAGTCCACTTCTACTTACGTCTGCATTGTGCCTTTTGTATTAAATTCGGATGCAATTTCTATGATTCATCGACAATACGAAGGTCCAAGGAATACAGTAAAAAGGAAGTGAAGCATCGGAATGTAATACTGGACTCACAGGAGAGGTTTAAATCAAAGAAAGTTAGAGTGTCTGACCTCATGTACTTAAGTCGGCATTGTTCCATTTGTATTAAATTCGAATGCAATATCTGGGTTTCATCGTCACTATGAATGTCCAAGGTATACAGTAAACCTGAAGTGAAGCATCTGAATCTAAAATTGGACTCACAGGAGAGGTTCCAATCATATATAAGGTTAGAGTGTCAGTCCTCTTGTACTTAAGTCTGCATTGTGCCTTTTGTATTAAATTCGGATGCAATTTCTGTGTTTCATCGTCAATAAGAAGGTCCAAGGGATACAGTAAACCTGAAGAGAAGAATCGGAATCTAAAACTGGACTCACAGGAGAGGTTCAAATCATAGAAAGTTACAGTGTCAGTCCTCATGTACTTGAGTCGGCATTGCGCCTATTGTATTAAATTCTGAAGCAATTTTTGTCTTTCATCGTCAATTAGATGGTCCAAGGGATACAGTAAACCTGAAGTGAAGCATCAGAAACTATAACTGGACTCACAGGAGAGGTTCTAACCATAGAAAGTTAGGGTGTCAGTCCTCTTGTACTTAAGTCGGCATTGTGCCTTTTGTATTAAATTCGGATGCAATTTCTGTGCTTCATCGTCAATAAGAAGGTCCAAGGGATACAGTAAACCTGAAGTGAAAAATCGGAATCTAAAACTGGACTCACGGGAGATGTTCAAATCATAGAAAGTTAGAGTGTCAGTCGTCTTGTACTTAAGACGGCATTGTGCCTTTTGTATTAAATTCGGATTCAATTTCTATGCTTCATCGTCAATAAGAAGGTCCAAGGTATACAGTAAAACTGAAGAGAAGCATCGGTATCCAAAACTGGACTCACAGGAGAGGTTCACATCATAGAAGGTTAGAGAGTCAGTCCTCTTGAACTTAAGTCGGCATTGTGCCTTTTGTATTAAATTCGGATGCAATTTCTGTGTTTCATCGTCAATAAGATAGTCCAAGGGATACAGTAAACCTGAAGCGAAGCATCGGAATCTAAAACTGGAGTCACAGGAGAAGTTCAAATCATAGAAAGTTAGAGTGTCAGTCTACTGGTACTTACGTCGGCATTGTGCCTTTTGTATTAAATTCGGATGCAATTTCTGTGCTTCATCGTCAATAAGAAGGTCCAAGGGATACAGTAAACCTGAAGTGAAACATCGGAATCTAAAACTGGACTCACAGGAGAGGTATAAATCAAATAAAGTTAGAGTGTCTGTCATCTTGTACTTAAGTCGCCATTGTGCCTTTTGTAATAAATTCGGATTCAATTTCTGTGTTTCATCGTCAATAAGAAGGTACAAGAGATACAGTAAACCGGAAGTGAAGCATCGGAATCTAAAACTGGAGTCACTGAAGTTCAAATCAAAGAAAGTTAGAGTGTCAGTCCACTTCTACGTACGTCGGCATTGTGCCTTTTGTATTAAATTCAGATGGAATTTCTGTGTTTCATTGTCAATAAGAAGGTCCAAGGTGTACAGTAAATCTGAAGTGAAGCATTGGAATCTAAAACTGGACTCACAGGAGAGGTATAAATCAAATAAAGTTAGAGTGTCTGTCATCTTGTACTTAAGTCGGCATTGTGCCTTTTGTAATAAATTCGGACGCAATTTCTGTGTTTCATCGTCAATAAGAAGGTCCAAGGTATACAGTAAACCTGAAGTGAAGCATCGGAATCTAAAACTGGACTCACAGGGGAGGTATAAATCAAATAAAGTTAGAGTGTCTGTCCTCTTGTACTTAAGTCTGCATTGTGCCTTTTGTATTAAATTCGGATGCAATTTCTGTGTTTCATCGTCAATAAGAAGGTCCAAGGTATACAGTAAACCTGAAGTGAAGCATCGGAATCTAAAACTGGACTCACAGGGGAGGTATAAATCAAATAAAGTTAGAGTGTCTGTCCTCTTGTACTTAAGTCTGCATTGTGCCTTTTGCATTGAATTCGGATGCAATTTCTATGATTCATCGACAATAAGAAGGTCCAAGGAATACAGTAAACCGGAAGTGAAGCATCGGAATCTAAAACTGGAGTCACTGAAGTTCAAATCAAAGAAAGTTAGAGTGTCAGTCCACTTCTACGTACGTCGGCATTGTGCCTTTTGTATTAAATTCAGATGGAATTTCTGTGTTTCATTGTCAATAAGAAGGTCCAAGGTGTACAGTAAATCTGAAGTGAAGCATTGGAATCTAAAACTGGACTCACAGGAGAGGTATAAATCAAATAAAGTTAGAGTGTCTGTCATCTTGTACTTAAGTCGGCATTGTGCCTTTTGTAATAAATTCGGATGCAATTTCTGTGTTTCATCGTCAATAAGAAGGTCCAAGGTATACAGTAAACCTGAAGTGAAGCATCGGAATCTAAAACTGGACTCACAGGGGAGGTATAAATCAAATAAAGTTAGAGTGTCTGTCCTCTTGTACTTAAGTCTGCATTGTGCCTTTTGTATTAAATTCGGATGCAATTTCTGTGTTTCATCGTCAATAAGAAGGTCCAAGGTATACAGTAAACCTGAAGTGAAGCATCGGAATCTAAAACTGGACTCACAGGGGAGGTATAAATCAAATAAAGTTAGAGTGTCTGTCCTCTTGTACTTAAGTCTGCATTGTGCCTTTTGCATTGAATTCGGATGCAATTTCTATGGTTCATCGACAATAAGAAGGTCCAAGGTATACAGTAAACCTGAAGTGTAGCATCGGAATCTAAAACTGGACTCACAGGAGAGGTTCCAATCATATATAAGGTTAGAGTGTCAGTCCTCTTGTACTTAAGTCTGCATTGTGCCTTTTGTATTAAATTCGGATGCAATTTCTATGCTTCATCGTCAATAAGAAGGTCCAAGGTATACAGTAAAACTGAAGAGAAGCATCGGTATCCGAAACTGGACTCACAGGAGAGGTTCACATCATAGAAGGTTAGAGAGTCAGTCCTCTTGTACTTAAGTCGGCATTGTGCCTTTTGTATTAAATTCGGATGCAATTTCTGTGTTTCATCGTCAATTAGAAGGTCCAAGGGATACAGTAAACCTGAAGAGAAGAATCGGAATCTAAAACTGGACTCTCAGGAGAGGTTCAAATCATAGAAAGTTACGGTGTCAGTCCTCTGGTACTTAAGTCGGCATTGTGCCTTTTGTATTAAATTCGGATGTTATTTCTGTGTTTCATCGTCAATAAGAAGGTCCAAGGGATACAGTAAACCTGAAGTGAAACATCGGAATCTAAAGCTGGACTCACGGGAGAGGTTCAAATCAAAGAAAGTTAGAGTGTCAGTCGTCTTGTACTTAAGACGGCATTGTGCCTTTTGTATTAAATTCGGATTCAATTTCTATGCTTCATCGTCAATAAGAAGATCCAAGGTATACAGTAAAACTGAAGAGAAGCATCGGTTTCCAAAACTGGACTCACAGGAGAGGTTCACATCATAGAAGGTTAGAGAGTCAGTCCTCTTGCACTTGAGTCGGCATTGTGCCTTTTGTATTAAATTCGGATGCAATTTCTGTGTTTCATCGTCAATAAGATGGTCCAAGGGATACAGTAAACCTGAAGCGAAGCATCGGAATCTAAAACTGGAGTCACAGGAGAAGTTCAAATCATAGAAAGTTAGAGTGTCAGTCTACTGGTACTTACGTCGGCATTGTGCCTTTTGTGTTAAATTCAGATGTAATTTCTGTGTTTCATTGTCAATGAGAAGGTCCAAGGTATACAGTAAACCTGAAGTGAAGCATCGGAATCTAAAACTGGACTCACAGGAGAGGTATAAATCAAATAAAGTTACCGTGTCTGTCATCTTGTACTTAAGTCGCCATTGTGCCTTTTGTAATAAATTCGGCTGCAATTTCTGTGTTTCATCGTCAATACGAAGGTCCAAGGTGTACAGTAAACCTGAATTGAAGCATCGGAATCTAAAACTGGACTCACAGGTGAGGTTCAAATCATAGAAAGTTAAAGTGTCAGTCCTCTACTACTTACGTCGGCATTGTGCCTTTTGTATTAAATTCGGATGCAATTTCTGTGTTTCATCGTCAATAAGAAGGTCCAAGGCATACTGTAAACCTGAAGTGAAGCAACGGAATCTAAAACTGGTCTCACAGGAGAAGTTTAAGTCAAAGAATGTAAGAGTGTCTGTCCTCACTTACTTAAGTAGGCATTGTGCCTTTTGTATTAAATTCGGTTCCAATTTCTGTGTTTCATCGTCATTAAGACGGTCCAAGGGATACAGTAAACCTGAAGTGAAGCATCGGAATCTAAAACTGGACTTACAGGAGAGGTTTAAATCAAGGAAAGTTAGAGTGTCTATCCTCTTGTACTTAAGTCGGCATTGTGCGTTTTTTATTAAATTCGGATGCAATTTCTGTGTTTCATCGTCAACAAGAAAGTCCAAGGTATACAGTAAACCTGAAGTGAAGCATCAGAATCTAAAACAGGACCCACAGGAGAGGTTTAAATCAAAGGAAGTTAGAGTGTCTGTCCTCTTGCACTTAAGTCGGCATTGTGCCTATTGTAATAACTTCGGATGCAATTTCTGTGTTTCATCGTCAATAAGAAGGTCCAAGGTATACAGTAAACCTGAAGCGAAACATCGGAATCTAAAACTGGAGTCACAGGAGAAGTTCAAATCATAGAAAGTTAGAGTGTCTGACCACTTCTACTTACGTCGGCATTGTGCATTTTGTATTAAATTCAGATGGAATTTCTGTGTTTCATTGTCAATAAGAAGGTCCAAGGTATACAGTAAACCTGAAGTGAAGCATCGGAATCTAAAACTGGACTCACAGGGGAGGTATAAATCAAATAAAGTTAGAGTGTCTGTCCTCTTGTACTTAAGTCTGCATTGTGCCTTTTGCATTGAATTCGGATGCAATTTCTATGATTCATCGACAATAAGAAGGTCCAAGGAATACAGTAAACCGGAAGTGAAGCATCGGAATGTAATACTGGACTCACAGGAGAGGTTTAAATCAAAGAAAGTTAGAGTGTCTGTCCTCTTGCACTTAAGTTGGCATTGTTCCATTTGTATTAAATTCGAATGCTATATCTGGGTTTCATCGTCACTAAGAATGTCCAAGGTATACAGTAAACCTGAAGTGAAGCATCGGAATCTAAAACTGGACTCACAGGAGAGGTTCCAATCATATATAAGGTTAGAGTGTCAGTCCTCTTGTACTTAAGTCTGCATTGTGCCTTTTGTATTAAATTCGGATGCAATTTCTGTGTTTCATCGTCAATAAGAAGGTCCAAGGGATACAGTAAACCTGAAGAGAAGAATCGGAATCTAAAACTGGACTCACAGGAGAGGTTCAAATCATAGAAAGTTACGGTGTCAGTCCTCTGGTACTTAAGTCGGCATTGTGCCTTTTGAATTAAATTCGGATGCTATTTCTGTGTTTCATCGTAAATAAGAAGGTCCAAGGGATACAGTAAACCTGAAGTGAAACATCGGAATCTAAAGCTGGACTCACGGGAGAGGTTCAAATCAAAGAAAGTTAGAGTGTCAGTCGTCTTGTACTTAAGACGGCATTGTGCCTTTTGTATTAAATTCGGATTCAATTTCTATGCTTCATCGTCAATAAGGAGGTCCAAGGTATACAGTAAAACTGAAGAGAAGCATCGGTATCCAAAACTGGACTCACAGGAGAGGTTCACATCATAGAAGGTTAGAGAGTCAGTCCTCTTGTACTTAAGTCGGCATTGTGCCTTTTGTATTAAATTCGGATGCAATTTCTGTGTTTCATCGTCAATAAGATGGTCCAAGGGATACAGTAAACCTGAAGCGAAGCATCGGAATCTAAAACTGGAGTCACAGGAGACGTTCAAATCATAGAAAGTTAGAGTGTCAGTCTACTGGTACTTACGTCGGCAATGTGCCTTTTGTATTAAATTCAGACGTAATTTCTGTGTTTCATTGTCAATAAGAAGGTCCAAGGTATACAGTAAACCTGAAGTGAAGCATCGGAATCTAAAACTGGACTCACAGGAGAGGTATAAATCAAATAATGTTACAGTGTCTGTCATCTTGTACTTAAGTCGCCATTGTGCCTTTTGTAATAAATTCGGATGCAATTTCTGTGTTTCATCGTCAATACGAAGGTCCAAGGTGTACAGTAAACCTGAATTGAAGCATCGGAATCTAAAACTGGACTCACAGGTGAGGTTCAAATCATAGAAGGTTAAAGTGTCAGTCCTCTACCACTTACGTCGGCATTGTGCTTTTTGTATTAATTTCAGATGCAATTTCTGTGTGTCATCGTCAATAAGAAGGTACAAGGGATACAGTAAACCTAAAGAGAAGAAACGGAATCTAAAACTGCACTCACAGGAGATGTTCAAATCATGGTAAGTGAGAGTGTCTGTCCTCTTGTACTTAAGTCGGCATTGTGCCTTTTTTATTAAATTCGGATGCAATTTCTATGTTTCATCGTCAACAAGAAAGTCCAAGGTATGCAGTAAACCTGAAGTGAAGCATCGGAATCTAAAACAGGACCCACAGGAGAGGTTTAAATCAAAGGAAGTTAGAGTGTCTGTCCTCTTGCACTTAAGTCGGCATTGTGCCTATTGTAATAACTTCGGATGCAATTTCTGTGTTTCATCGTCAATAAGAAGGTCCAAGGTATACAGTAAACCTGAAGCGAAACATCGGAATCTAAAACTGGAGTCACAGGAGAAGTTCAAATCATAGAAAGTTAGAGTGTCTGACCACTTCTACTTACGTCGGCATTGTGCCTTTCGTATTAAATTCAGATGGAATTTCTGTGTTTCATTGTCAATAAGAAGGTCCAAGGTATACAGTAAACCTGAAGTGAAGCATCGGAATCTAAAACTGGACTCACAGGAGGGGTATAAATCAAATATAGTTAGAGTGTCTGTCATCTTGTACTTAAGTCGCATTGTGCCTGTTGTAATAAATTCGGATGCAGTTTCTCTGTTTCATCGTCAATAAGAAGGTCCAAGGTGTACAGTAAACCTGAAGTGAAGCATCGGAATCTAAAACTGGACTCACAGTAGTGGTTCTAATCATAGAAAGTTAGAGTGTCAGTCCTCTTCTACTTAAGTCGGCATTGTGCGTTTTGTATTAAATTCGGATGCAATTTCGGTGTTTCATCGTCAATAAGAAGGTCCAAGGCATACAGTAAACCTGAAGTGAAGCGTCGGAACCTAAAACTGGTCTCACAGGAGAAGTTTAAATCAAGGAAAGTAAGAGTGTCTGTCCTCATTTACTTAAGTCTGCATTGTGCCTTTTCTATTAAATTCGGGTGCAATTTCTGTGTTTCATCGTCAATAAGATGGTCCAAGGGATATAGTAAACCTGAAGTGAAGCATCGGAATCTAAAACTGGACTCACAGGGAGGTTCTAATCGTAGAAAGTTAGAGTGTCAGTCCTCTTGTACTTAAGTCGGCATTGTGCCTTTTGTATTAAATTCGGAAGCAATTTCTATATTTCATCGTCAATAAGAAGGTCCAAGGTATACAGTAAACCTGAAGTGAAGCATCGGAATCTAATACTGGACTCACAGGAGAGGTTCAAATCATAGAAAGTTACAGTGTCAGTCCTCATGTACTTGAGTCGGCATTGCGCCTATTGTATTAAATTCTGAAGCAATTTGTGTCTTTCATCGTCAATTAGATGGTTCAAGGGATACAGTAAACATGAAGTGAAGCATCAGAAACTATAACTGGACTCACAGGAGAGGTTCCAATAATAGAAAGTTACGGTGTCAGTCCTCTTGTACTTAAGTCGGCATTGTGCCTTTTGTATTAAATTCGGATGCAATTTCTGTGCTTCATCTTCAATAAGAAGGACCAAGGGATACAGTAAACCTGAAGTGAAACATCGGAATCTAAAACTGGACTCACGGGAGAGGATCAAATCAAAGAAAGTTAGAGTGTCAGTCGTCTTGTACATAAGACAGCATTGTGCCTTTTGTATTAAATTCGGATTCAATTTCTATGCTTCATCGTCAATAAGAAGGTCCAAGGTATACAGTAAACCTGGAGAGAAGCATCGGTATCCAAAACTGGACTCACAGGAGAGGTTCACATCATAGAAGGTTAGAGAGTCAGTCCTCTTGTACTTAAGTCGGCATTGTGCTTTTTGTATTAAATTCGGATGCAATTTCTGTGTTTCATCGTCAACAAGATGGTCCAAGGGATACAGTAAACCTAAAGCGAAGCTTCGGAATCTAAAACTGGAGTCACAGGAGAAGTTCAAATCATAGAAAGTTAGAGTGTCAGTCTACTGGTACTTACATCGGCATTGTGCCTTTTGTGTTAAATTCAGATGTAATTTCTGTGTTTCATTGTCAATAAGAAGGTCCAAGGTATACAGTAAACCTGAAGTGAAGCATCGGAATCTAAAACTGGACTCACAGGAGAGGTATAAATCAAATAAAGTTAGAGTGTCTGTCATCTTGTACTTAAGTCGCCATTGTGCCTTTTATAAAAAAATTAGGATGCAATTTCTGTGTTTCATCGTCAATAAGAAGGTCCAAGGTATACAGTAAACCTGAATTGAAGCATCGGAATCTAAAACTGGACTCACAGGTGAGGTTCAAATCATAGAAAGGTACAGCGTCAGTCCTCTGGTACTTAAGTCGGCATTGTGCCTTTTGTATTAAATTCGGATGCAATTTCTGTGTTTCATCGTCAATAAGAAGGTCCAAGGCATACTGTAAACCTGAAGTGAAGCAACGGAATCTAAAACTGGTCTCACAGGAGAAGTTTAAGTCAAAGAATGTAAGAGTGTCTGTCCTCACTTACTTAAGTAGGCATTGTGCCTTTTGTATCAAATTCGGTTGCAATTTCTGTGTTTCATCGTCATTAAGATGGTCCAAGGGATACAGTAAACCTGAAGTGAAGCATCGGAATCTAAAACTGGACTCACAGGAGAGGTTTAACTCGAAGAAAGTTAGAGTGTCTATCCTCTTGTACTTAAGTCGGCATTGAGCCTTTTTTTATTAAATTCGGATGCAATTTCTGTGTTTCATCGTCAATAAGAAAGTCCAAGGTATACAGTAATCCTGAAGTGAAGCATCGGAATCTAAAACAGGACCCACAGGAGAGGTTTAAATCAAAGGAAGTTAGAGAGTTTGTCCTCTTGCACTTAAGTCGGCATTGTGCCTTTTGTAATAACTCCGGATGCAATTTCTGTGTTTCATCGTCAATAAGAAGGTCCAAGGTATACAGTAAACCTGAAGCGAAACATCGGAATCAAAAACTGGAGTCACAGGAGAAGTTCAAGTCATAGAAAGTTAGAGTGTCTGACCACTTCTACTTACGTTGGCATTGTGCCTTTTGTATTAAATTCGGATGGAATTTCTGTGTTTCGTTGTCAATAAGAAGGTCCAAGGTATACAGTAAACCTGAAGTGAAGCATCGGAATCTAAAACAGGACTCACAGGAGGGGTATAAATCAAATATAGTTAGAGTGTCTGTCATCTTGTACTTAAGTCGGCATTGTGCCTTTTGTAATAAATTCGGATGCAGTATCTGTGTTTCATCGTCAATAAGAAGGTCCAAGGTATACAGTAAACCTGAAGTGAAGCATCGGAATCTAAAACTGGACTCACAATAGAGGTTCTAATCATAGAAAGTTAGAGTGTCAGTCCTCTTCTACTTAAGTCATCATTGTGCCTTTTGTATTAAATTCGGATGCAATTTCTGTGTTTCATCGTCAATAAGAAGGTCCAAGGTATACAGTAAACCTGAAGTGAAGCATCGGAATCTAAAACTGGACTCACAGGGGAGGTATAAATCAAATAAAGTTAGAGTGTCTGTCCTCTTGTACTTAAGTCTGCATTGTGCCTTTTGTATTAAATTCGGATGCAATTTCTACGATTCATCGACAATAAGAAGGTCCAAGGAATACAGTAAACCGGAAGTGAAGCATCGGAATGTAATCCTGGACTCACAGGAGAGGTTTAAATCAAAGAAAGTTAGAGTGTCTGTCCTATTGTACTTAAGTCGGCATTGTTCCATTTGTATTAAATTCGAATGCAATATCTGTGTTTCATCGGTACTAAGAATGGCCAAGGTATACAGTAAACCTGAAGTGAAGCATCTGAATCTAAAACTGGACTCACAGGAGAGGTTCAAATCATATATAAGGTTTGAGTGTCAGTCCTCTTGTACATAAGACGGCATTGTGCCTTTTGTATTAAATTCGGATGCAAATTCTGTGTTTCATCGTCAATAAGAAGGTCCAAGGTATACTGTAAACCTGAAGTGATGCATCGGAATCTATAACCGGACTCACAGGAGAGGTTTAAACCAAAGAAAGTTAGAGTGTCTATCCACTTGTACTTAAGTCGGCATTGTGCCTTTTGTATTAAATTCGGATGCAATTTCTGTGCTTCATCGTCAATAAGAAAGTCCAAGGTATACAGTAAACCTGAAGTGAAGCATCGGAATCTAAAAAAGGACCCACAGGAGAGGTTTAAATCAAAGGAAGTTAGAGTGTCTGTCCTCTTGCACTTAAGTCGGCATTGTGCCTTTTGTAATAAATTCGGATGCAATTTCTGTGTTTCATCGTGAATAAGAAGGTTCAAGGTATACAGTAAACCTGAAGTGAAGCATCGGAATCTAAAACTGGACTCACAGGAGAGCTTCAAATCATAGAAAGTTAGTGTGTCAGTCCTCTTGTACTTAAGTCTGCATTGTGCTTTTTGTATTAAATTCGGATGCAATTTCTGTGTTTCATCGTCAATAAGAAGGTCCAAGGGATACAGTAAACCTGAAGTGAAGCATCGGAATCTAAAACTGGACTCACAGGAGAGGTTCAAATCATAGAAAGTTGGAGTGTCAGTCCTTTTGTTCTTAAGTCGGCTTTGTGCTTTTTGTAATAAATTCCGATGCAATTTCTGTGTTTCATCGTCAACAAGAAGGTCCAAGGGATACAGTAAACCTGATGTGAATCATCGGAATCTAAAACTGAACTCACAGGAGAGGTTCAAATCATTGAAAGTTAGAGTGTCAGTCCTCTTGTACTCAAGTCGGCATTGTGCCATTTGTATTAAATTCGGATGCAATTTCTGCGTTTGATCATCAATAAGAAGGTCCAAGGTATACAGTAAACCTGAAATGAAGCATCGGAATCTATAACTCAACTCACAGGAGAGGTTCAAATCATAGAAAGTTATAGTGGCAGTCCTCTTGTACTTAAGTCGGCATTGTGCCTTTTGTATTAAATTCGGATGCAATTTCTGTGTTTCAACGTCAATAAGAAGGTCCAAGGCATACAGAAAAATTGAAGTGAAGCATCGGAATCTAAACCGGACTCACAGGAGAGGTTCAAATCGTAGAAAGTTGAAGTGTCAGTCCTCTACTACTTACGTCGGCATTGTGCCTTTTGTATTAAATTCGGATGCAATTTCTGTGTTTCATCGTCAATAAGAAGGTCCAAGGTATACTGTAAACCTGAAGTGATGCATCGGAATCTATAACCGGACTCACAGGAGAGGTTTAAATCAAAGAAAGTTAGAGTGTCTATCCACTTGTACTTAAGTCGGCATTGTGCCTTTTGTATTAAATTCGGATGCAATTTCTGTGCTTCATCGTCAATAAGAAAGTCCAAGGTATACAGTAAACCTGAAGTGAAGCATCGGAATCTAAAAAAGGACCCACAGGAGAGGTTTAAATCAAAGGAAGTTAGAGTGTCTGTCCTCTTGCACTTAAGTCGGCATTGTGCCTTTTGTAATAAATTCGGATGCAATTTCTGTGTTTCATCGTCAATAAGAAGGTCCAAGGTATACAGTAAACCTGAAGTGAAGCATCGGAATCTAAAACTGGACTCACAGGAGAGGTTCAAATCATAGAAAGTTAGACTGCCAGTCCTCTTGTACTTAAGTCGTCATTGTGCCTTTTGTATTAAATTCGGATGCAATTTCTGTGCTTCATCGTCAATAAGAAGGTCCAAGGTATACAGTAAACCTGAAGTGAAGCATCGGAATCTAAAACTGGACTCACAGGAGAGGTTTAACTCGAAGAAAGTTAGAGTGTCTATCCTCTTGTACTTAAGTCGGCATTGTGCCTTTTTTTATTAAATTCGGATGCAATTTCTGTGTTTCATCGTCAATAAGAAAGTCCAAGGTATACAGTAAACCTGAAGTGAAGCATCGGAATCTAAAACAGGACCCACAGGAGAGGTTTAAATCAAAGGAAGTTAGAGTGTTTGTCCTCTTGCACTTAAGTCGGCATTGTGCCTTTTGTAATAACTCCGGATGCAATTTCTGTGTTTCATCGTCAATAAGAAGGTCCAAGGTATACAGTAAACCTGAAGCGAAACATCGGAATCAAAAACCGGAGTCACAGGAGAAGTTCAAGTCATAGAAAGTTAGAGTGTCTGACCACTTCTACTTACGTTGGCATTGTGCCTTTTGTATTAAATTCAGATGGAATTTCTGTGTTTCATTGTCAATAAGAAGGTCCAAGGTATACAGTAAACCTGAAGTGAAGCATCGGAATCTAAAACAGGACTCACAGGAGGGGTATAAATCAAATATAGTTAGAGTGTCTGTCATCTTGTACTTAAGTCGGCATTGTGCCTTTTGTAATAAATTCGGATGCAGTATCTGTGTTTCATCGTCAATAAGAAGGTCCAAGGTATACAGTAAACCTGAAGTGAAGCATCGGAATCTAAAACTGGACTCACAATAGAGGTTCTAATCAAAGAAAGTTAGAGTGACAGTCCTCTTCTACTTAAGTCGGCATTGTGCCTTTTGTATTAAATACGGATGCAATTTCTGTGTTTCATCGTCAATAAGAAGGTCCAAGGTATACAGTAAACCTGAAGTGAAGCATCGGAATCTAAAACTGGACTCACAGGGGAGGTATAAATCAAATAAAGTTAGAGTGTCTGTCCTCTTGTACTTAAGTCTGCATTGTGCCTTTTGTATTAAATTCGGATGCAATTTCTACGATTCATCGACAATAAGAAGGTCCAAGGAATACAGTAAACCGGAAGTGAAGCATCGGAATGTAATCCTGGACTCACAGGAGAGGTTTAAATCAAAGAAAGTTAGAGTGTCTGTCCTCTTGTACTTAAGTCGGCATTGTTCCATTTGTATTAAATTCGAATGGAATATCTGTGTTTCATCGGTACTAAGAATGGCCAAGGTATACAGTAAACCTGAAGTGAAGCATCTGAATCTAAAACTGGACTGACAGGAGAGGTTCAAATCATATATAAGGTTTGAGTGTCAGTCCTCTTGTACATAAGACGGCATTGTGCCTTTTGTATTAAATTCGGATGCAATTTCTGTGTTTCATCGTCAATAAGAAGGTCCCAGGTATACTGTAAACCTGAAGTGATGCATCGGAATCTATAACCGGACTCACAGGAGAGGTTTAAACCAAAGAAAGTTAGAGTGTCTATCCACTTGTACTTAAGTCGGCATTGTGCCTTTTGTATTAAATTCGGATGCAATTTCTGTGCTTCATCGTCAATAAGAAAGTCCAAGGTATACAGTAAACCTGAAGTGAAGCATCGGAATCTAAAAAAGGACCCACAGGAGAGGTTTAAATCAAAGGAAGTTAGAGTGTCAGTCCTCTTGCACTTAAGTCGGCATTGTGCCTTTTGTAATAAATTCGGATGCAATTTCTGTGTTTCATCGTGAATAAGAAGGTTCAAGGTATACAGTAAACCTGAAGTGAAGCATCGGAATCTAAAACTGGACTCACAGGAGAGCTTCAAATCATAGAAAGTTAGTGGGTCAGTCCTCTTGTACTTAAGTCTGCATTGTGCTTTTTGTACTAAATTCGGATGCAATTTCTGTGTTTCATCGTCAATAAGAAGGTCCAAGGGATACAGTAAACCTGAAGTGAAGCATCGGAATCTAAAACTGGACTCACAGGAGAGGTTCAAATCATAGAAAGTTGGAGTGTCAGTCCTTTTGTTCTTAAGTCGACTTTGTGCTTTTTGTAATAAATTCCGATGCAATATCTGTGTTTCATCGTCAACAAGAAGGTCCAAGGGATACAGTAAACCTGATGTGAATCATCGGAATCTAAAACTGAACTCACAGGAGAGGTTCAAATCATTGAAAGTTAGAGTGTCAGTCCTCTTGTACTTAAGTCGGCATTGTGCCATTTGTATTAAATTCGGATGCAATTTCTGCGTTTGATCATCAATAAGAAGGTCCAAGGTATACAGTAAACCTGAAATGAAGCATCGGAATCTATAACTCAACTCACAGGAGAGGTTCAAATCATAAAAAGTTATAGTGGCAGTCCTCTTGTACTTAAGTCGGCATTGTGCCTTTTGTATTAAATTCGGATGCAATTTCTGTGTTTCAACGTCAATAAGAAGGTCCAAGGTATACAGAAAAATTGAAGTGAAGCATCGGAATCTAAACCGGACTCACAGGAGAGGTTCAAATCGTAGAAAGTTGAAGTGTCAGTCCTCTACTACTTACGTCGGCATTGTGCCTTTTGTATTAAATTCGGATGCAATTTCTGTGTTTCATCGTCAATAAGAAGGTCCAAGGTATACTGTAAACCTGAAGTGATGCATCGGAATCTATAACCGGACTCACAGGAGAGGTTTAAATCAAAGAAAGTTAGAGTGTCTATCCACTTGTACTTAAGTCGGCATTGTGCCTTTTGTATTAAATTCGGATGCAATTTCTGTGCTTCATCGTCAATAAGAAAGTCCAAGGTATACAGTAAACCTGAAGTGAAGCATCGGAATCTAAAAAAGGACCCACAGGAGAGGTTTAAATCAAAGGAAGTTAGAGTGTCTGTCCTCTTGCACTTAAGTCGGCATTGTGCCTTTTGTAATAAATTCGGATGCAATTTCTGTGTTTCATCGTCAATAAGAAGGTCCAAGGTATACAGTAAACCTGAAGTGAAGCATCGGAATCTAAAACTGGACTCACAGGAGAGGTTCAAATCATAGAAAGTTAGACTGCCAGTCCTCTTGTACTTAAGTCGTCATTGTGCCTTTTGTATTAAATTCGGATGCAATTTCTGTGCTTCATCGTCAATAAGAAGGTCCAAGCAATACAGTAAACCTGAAGTGAAGCATCGGAATCTAAAACTGGACTCACAGGAGAGGTTTAAATCAAAGAAACTTAGAGTGTCCGTCCTCTTTTACTTATGTCGGCATTGTGCCTTTTGTATTAAATTCGGATGCAATTTCTGTGTTTCATCGTCAATAAGAAGGTCCAAGGTATACAGTAAACCTGAAGTGAAGCATCGGAGTCTAAAACTGGACTCACAGGGGAGGTATAAATCAAATAAAGTTAGAGTGTCTGTCCTCTTGTACTTAAGTCTGCATTGTGCCTTTTGTATTAAATTCGGATGCAATTTCTACGATTCATCGACATTAAGAAGGTCCAAGGAATACAGTAAACCGGAAGTGAAGCATCGGAATGTAATCCTGGACTCACAGGAGAGGTTTAAATCAAAGAAAGTTAGAGTGTCTGTCCTCTTGTACTTAAGTCGGCATTGTTCCATTTGTATTAAATTCGAATGCAATATCTGTGTTTCATCGGTACTAAGAATGGCCAAGGTATTCAGTAAACCTGAAGTGAAGCATCTGAATCTAAAACTGGACTCACAGGAGAGGTTCAAATCATATATAAGGTTTGAGTGTCAGTCCTCTTGTACATAAGACGGCATTGTGCCTTTTGTATTAAATTCGGATGCAATTTCTGTGTTTCATCGTCAATAAGAAGGTCCAAGGTATACTGTAAGCCTGAAGTGATGCATCGGAATCTATAACCGGACTCACAGGAGAGGTTTAAATCAAAGAAAGTTAGAGTGTCTATCCACTTGTACTTAAGTCGGCATTGTGCCTTTTGTATTAAATTCGGATGCAATTTCTGTGCTTCATCGTCAATAAGAAAGTCCAAGGTATACTGTAAACCTGAAGTGAAGCATCGGAATCTAAAAAAGGACCCACAGGAGAGGTTTAAATCAAAGGAAGTTAGAGTGTCTGTCCTCTTGCACTTAAGTCGGCATTGTGCCTTTTGTAATAAATTCGGATGCAATTTCTGTGTTTCGTCGTCAACAAGAAGGTCCAAGGTATACAGTAAACCTGAAGTGAAGCATCGGAATCTAAAACTGGACTCACAGGAGAGGTTCAAATCATAGAAAGTTAGTGTGTCAGTCCTCTTGTACTTAAGTCTGCATTGTGCTTTTTGTATTAAATTCGGATGCAATTTCTGTGTTTCATCGTCAATAAGAAGGTCCAAGGGATACAGTAAACCTGAAGTGAAGCATCGGAATCTAAAACTGGACTCACAGGAGAGGTTCAAATCATAGAAAGTTGGAGTGTCAGTCCTCTTGTACTTAAGTCGGCTTTGTGCTTTTTGTAATATATTCCGATGCAATTTCTGTGTTTCATCGTCAATAAGAAGGTCCAAGGGATACAGTAAACCTGATGTGAATCATCGGAATCTAAAACTGAACTCACAGGAGAGGTACAAATCATAGAAAGTTAGAGTGTCAGTCCTCTTGTACTTAAGTCGGCATTGTGCCATTTGTATTAAATTCGGATGCAATTTCTGCGTTTGATCATCAATAAGAAGGTCCAAGGTATACAGTAAACCTGAAATGATGCATCGGAATCTATAACTCAACTCACAGGAGAGGTTCAAATCATAGAAAATTATAGTGGCAGTCCTCTTGTACTTAAGTCGGCATTGTGCCTTTTGTATTAAATTCGGATGCAATATCTGTGTTTCAGCGTCAATAAGAAGGTCCAAGGTATAAAGAAAAATTGAAGTGAAGCATCTGAATCTAAAACTGGACTCACAGGAGAGGTTCAAATCATATATAAGGTTTGAGTGTCAGTCCTCTTGTACATAAGACGGCATTGTGCCTTTTGTATTAAATTCGGATGCAATTTCTGTGCTTCATCGTCAATAAGAAAGTCCAAGGTATACAGTAAACCTGAAGTGAAGCATCGGAATCTAAAAAAGGACCCACAGGAGAGGTTTAAATCAAAGGAAGTTAGAGTGTCTGTCCTATAGCACTTAAGTCGGCATTGTGCCTTTTGTAATAAATTCGGATGCAATTTCTGTGTTTCATCGTCAATAAGAAGGTCCAAGGTATACAGTAAACCTGAAGTGAAGCATCGGAATCTAAAACTGGACTCACAGGAGAGGTTCAAATCATAGAAAGTTAGACTGCCAGTCCTCTTGTACTTAAGTCGTCATTGTGCCTTTTGTATTAAATTCGGATGCAATTTCTGTGTTTTATCGTCATTAAGAAGGTCCAAAGGATACAGTAAACCTGAAGTGAAGCATCGGAATCTAAAACTGGACTCACAGGAGAGGTTCAAATCATAGAAAGTGAGAGTGTCAGCCCTCTTGTACTTAAGTTGGCATTGTGCATTTTGTATTAAATTCGCATCCAATTTCTGCGTTTGATCATCAAGAAGAAGGTCCAAGGTATACAGTAAACCTGAAGTGAAGCATCGGAATCTAAATCTCAACTCACAGGAGAGGTTCAAATCATAGAAAGTTATAGTGTCAGTCCTCTTGTACTTAAGTCGGCATTGTGCCTTTTGTATTTAATTCGGATGCAATGTCTGTGATTCAACGTCAATAAGAAGGTCCAAAGTATACAGTAAACCTGAAGTGAAGCATCGGAATCTAAAACTGGACTCACAGGAGAGGTTCAAATCATAGAAAGTTAGAGTGTCCGTCCTCTTATACTTAAGTCTGCATTGTGCCTTTTGTATTAATTTCGGATGCAATTTCTGTATTTCATCGTCAATAAAAAGGTCTTAGGTATACAGTAAACCTGAAGTGAAGCCTCAGAATCTAAAACTGGACTCACAGGAGAGGTTCAAATCATAGAAAGTTAGAGTGTCAGTCCTCTTGTACTTAAGTCGGCATTGTGCCTTTTGTAATAAATTCGGATGCAATTTCTGTGTTTCGTCGTCAACAAGAAGGTCCAAGGTATACAGTAAACCTGAAGTGAAGCATCGGAATCTAAAACTGGACTCACAGGAGAGGTTCAAATCATAGAAAGTTAGTGTGTCAGTCCTCTTGTACTTAAGTCTGCATTGTGCTTTTTGTATTAAATTCGGATGCAATTTCTGTGTTTCATCGTCAATAAGAAGGTCCAAGGGATACAGTAAACCTGAAGTGAAGCATCGGAATCTAAAACTGGACTCACAGGAGAGGTTCAAATCATAGAAAGTTGGAGTGTCAGTCCTCTTGTACTTAAGCCGGCTTTGTGCTTTTTGTAATATATTCCGATGCAATTTCTGTGTTTCATCGTCAATAAGAAGGTCCAAGGGATACAGTAAACCTGATGTGAATCATCGGAATCTAAAACTGAACTCACAGGAGAGGTTCAAATCATAGAAAGTTAGAGTGTCAGTCCTCTTGTACTTAAGTCGGCATTGTGCCATTTGTATTAAATTCGGATGCAATTTCTGCGTTTGATCATCAATAGGAAGGTCCAAGGTATACAGTAAACCTGAAATGAAGCATCGGAATCTATAACTCAACTCACAGGAGAGGTTCAAATCATAGAAAATTATAGTGGCAGTCCTCTTGTACTTAAGTCGGCATTGTGCCTTTTGTATTAAATTCGGATGCAATATCTGTGTTTCAACGTCAATAAGAAGGTCCAAGGTATACAGAAAAATTGAAGTGAAGCATCTGAATCTAAAACTGGACTCACAGGAGAGGTTCAAATCATATATAAGGTTTGAGTGTCAGTCCTCTTGTACATAAGACGGCATTGTGCCTTTTGTATTAAATTCGGATGCAATTTCTGTGTTTCATCGTCAATAAGAAGGTCCAAGGTATACTGTAAACCTGAAGTGATGCATCGGAATCTATAACCGGACTCACAGGAGAGGTTTAAATCAAAGAAAGTTAGAGTGTCTATCCACTTGTATTTAAGTCGGCATTGTGCCTTTTGTATTAAATTCGGATGCAATTTCTGTGCTTCATCGTCAATAAGAAAGTGCAAGGTATACAGTAAACCTGAAGTGAAGCATCGGAATCTAAAAAAGGACCCACAGGAGAGGTTTAAATCAAAGGAAGTTAGAGTGTCTGTCCTATAGCACTTAAGTCGGCATTGTGCCTTTTGTAATAAATTCGGATGCAATTTCTGTGTTTCATCGTCAATAAGAAGGTCCAAGGTATACAGTAAACCTGAAGTGAAGCATCGGAATCTAAAACTGGACTCACAGGAGAGGTTCAAATCATAGATAGTTAGACTGCCAGTCCTTTTGTACTTAAGTCGTCATTGTGCCTTTTGTATTAAATTCGGATGCAATTTCTGTGCTTCATCGTCAATAAGAAGGTCCAAGCAATACAGTACACCTGAAGTGAAGCATCGGAATCTAAAACTGGACTCACAGGAGAGGTTTAAATCAAAGAAACTTAGAGTGTCCGTCCTCTTGTACTTAAGTCGGCATTGTGCCTTTTGTATTAAATTCGGATGCAATTTCTGTGTTTTATCGTCATTAAGAAGGTCCAAAGGATACAGTAAACCTGAAGTGAAGCATCGGAATCTAAAACTGGACTCACAGGAGTGGTTCAAATCATAGAAAGTGAGAGTGTCAGCCCTCTTGTACTTAAGTTGGCATTGTGCATTTTGTATTAAATTCGCATCCAATTTCTGCGTTTGATCATCAATAAGAAGGTCCAAGGTATACAGTAAACCTGAAGTGAAGCATCGGAATCTAAATCTCAACTCACAGGAGAGGTTCAAATCATAGAAAGTTATAGTGTCAGTCCTCTTGTACTTAAGTCGGCATTGTGCCTTTTGTATTAAATTCGGATGCAATGTCTGTGATTCAACGTCAATAAGAAGGTCCAAAGTATACAGTAAACCTGAAGTGAAGCATCGGAATCTAAAACTGGACTCACAGGAGAGGTTCAAATCATAGAAAGTTAGAGTGTCCGTCCTCTTATACTTAAGTCTGCATTGTGCCTTTTGTATTAATTTCGGATGCAGTTTCTGTATTTCATCGTCAATAAAAAGGTCTTAGGTATACAGTAAACCTGAAGTGAAGCCTCAGAATCTAAAACTGGACTCACAGGAGAGGTTCAAATCATAGAAAGTTAGAGTGTCAGTCCTCTTGTACTTAAGACGGCATAGTGCCTTTGTATTAAATTCGGATGCAATTTCTGTGTTTCATCGTCAGTAAGAAGGTCCAGGGTATACAGTAAACCTGAAGTGAAGCATCGGAATCTAAAACTGGACTCACAGGATAGGTTTGAATCAAAGAAAGTTAGAGTGTCTGTCCTCTTGCACTTAAGTCGGCATTGTGCCTTTTGTATTAAATTCGGATGCAATTTCTGTGTTTCATCGTCAATAAGAATGTCCAAGGTATACAGTAAACCTGAAGTGAAGCATCGGAATCTAAAACAGGACCCACAGGAGAGGTTTAAATCAAAGGAAGTTAAAGTGTCTGTCCTCTTGCACTTAAGTCGGCATTGTGCCTTTTGTAATAACTTCGGATGCAATTTCTGTGTTTCATCGTCAATAAGAAGGTCCAAGGTATACAGTAAACCTGAATCGAAACATCGGAATCAAAAACTGGGGTCACAGGAGAAGTTCAAATCATAGAAAGTTAGAGTGTCTGATCACTTCTACTTACGTCGGCATTGTGCCTTTTGTATTAAATTCAGATGGAATTTCTGTGTTTCATTGTCAATAGGAAGGTCCAAGGTATACAGTAAACCTGAAGTGAAGCATCGGAATCTAAAACAGGACTCACAGGAGGGGTATAAATCAAATATAGTTAGAGTGTCTGTCATCTTGTACTTAAGTCGGCATTGTGCCTTTTGTAATAAATTCGAATGCAGTTTCTGTGTTTCATCGTCAATAAGAAGGTCTAAGGTATACAGTAAACCTGAAGTGAAGCATCGGAATCTAAAACTGGACTCACAGGGGAGGTATAAATCAAATAAAGTTAGAGTGTCTGTCCTCTTGTACTTAAGTCTGCATTGTGCCTTTTTATTAAATTCGGATGCAATTTCTACGATTCATCGACAATAAGAAGGTCCAAGGAATACAGTAAACCGGAAGTGAAGCATCGGAATGTAATCCTGGACTCACAGGAGAGGTTTAAATCAAAGAAATTTAGAGTGCCTGTCCTCTTCTACTTAAGTCGGCATTGTTCCATTTGTATTAAATTCGAATGCAATATCTGTGTTTCATCGGTACTAAGAATGGCCAAGGTATACAGTAAACCTGAAGTGAAGCATCTGAATATAAAACTGGACTCACAGGAGAGGTTCAAATCATATATAAGGTTTGAGTGTCAGTCCTCTTGTACATAAGACGGCATTGTGCCTTTTGTATTAAATTCGGATGCAATTTCTGTGTTTCATCGTCAATAGGAAGGTCCAAGGTATACTGTAAACCTGAAGTGATGCATCGGAATCTATAACCGGACTCACAGGAGAGGTTTAAATCAAAGAAAGTTAGAGTGTCTATCCACTTGTACTTAAGTCGGCATTGTGCCTTTTGTATTAAATTCGGATGCAATTTCAGTGCTTCATCGTCAATAAGAAAGTCCAAGGTATACAGTAAACCTGAAGTGAATCATCGGAATCTAAAAAAGGACCCACAGGAGAGGTTTAAATCAAAGGTAGTTAGAGTGTCTGTCCTCTTGCACTTAAGTTGGCATTGTGCCTTTTGTAATAAATTCGGATGCAATTTCTGTGTTTCATCGTCAATAAGAAGGTCCAAGGTATACAGTAAACCTGAAGTGAAGCATCGGAATCTAAAACTGGACTCACAGGAGAGGTTCAAATCATAGAAAGTTAGTGTGTCTGTCCTCTTGCACTTAAGTCTGCATTGTGCTTTTTGTATTAAATTCGGATGCAATTTCTGTGTTTCATCGTCAATAAGGAGGTCCAAGGGATACAGTAAACCTGAAGTGAAGCATCGGAATCTAAAACTGGACTCACAGGAGAGGTTAAAATCATAGAAAGTTGGAGTGTCAGTCCTCTTGTACTTAAGTCGGCTTTGTGCTTTTTGTAATAAATTCCGATGCAATTTCTGTGTTTCATCGTCAATAAGAAGGTCCAAGGGATACAGTAAACCTGATGTGAATCATCGGAATCTAAAACTAAACTCACAGGAGAGGTTCAAATCATAGAAAGTTAGAGTGTCAGTCCACTTGTACTTAAGTCGGCATTGTGCCATTTGTATTAAATTCGGATGCAATTTCTGCGTTTGATCATCAATAAGAAGGTCCAAGGTATACAGTAAACCTGAAATGAGGCATCGGAATCTATAACTCAACTCACAGGAGAGGTTCAAATCATAGAAAGTTATAGTGGCAGTCCTCTTGTACTTAAGTCGGCATTGTGCCTTTTGTATTAAATTCGGTTGCAATTTCTGTGTTTCAACGTCAATAAGAAGGTCCAAGGTATACAGAAAAATTGAAGTGAAGCATCGGAATCTAAAACTGGACTTACAGGAGAGGTTCAAATCGTAGAAAGTTGAAGTGTCAGTCCTCTACTACTTACGTGGGCATTGTGCCTTTTGTATTAAATTCGGATGCAATTTCTGTGTTTCATCGTCACTAAGAAGGTCCAAGGTATACAGTAAACCTGAAGTGAAGCATCGGAATCTAAAACTGGACTCCCAGGAGAGGTTCAAATCATAGAAAGTTAGAGTGTCAGTCCTCTTGTACTTAAGTCGGCATTGTGCCTTTTGTATTCAATTCGGATGCAATTTCTGTGTTTCCCCGTCAATAAGAAGGTCTTAGGTATACTGTAAACCTAAAGTGAAGATTGGAATCTAAAACAGGACTCACAGGAGAGGTTCCAATCATAGACAGTTAGAGTGTCTGTCCTCTTGTACTTAAGTCGGCATTGTGCCCTTTGTATTAAAGTCGGATGCAATTTCTATGATTCATCGTCAATAAGAAGGTCCAAGGGATACACTAAACCGAAAGTGAAGCATCGGAATCTAATACTGGAATCACAGGAGAGGTTTAAATCAAAGAAAGTTAGAGTGTCTGTCCTCTTGTACTTAGTCGGCATTGTGCCATTTGTATTAAATTCGAATGCAATTTCTGTGTTTCATCTTCATTAAGAAGGTCCAAGGTATACAGTAAACCTGAAGTGAGGCATCGGAATCTGAAACTGGACGCATAGGAGAAGTTCAAATCACAGAAAATTAGAGTGTCAGTCCTCTAGTACTTAAGTCGACATTATGCATTTTGTATTAAATTCGGATGCAATTTCTGTGTTTCATCGTCAATAAGAAGGTCTTAGGTACACTGTAAACCTGAAGTGAAGCATCGGAATCTAAAACTGGACTCACAGGAGAGGTTCAAATCATAGAAAGTTAGACTGCCAGTCCTCTTGTACTTAAGTCGTCATTGTGCCTTTTGTATTAAATTCGGATGCAATTTCTGTGCTTCATCGTCAATAAGAAGGTCCAAGCAATACAGTTAACCTGAAGTGAAGCATCGGAATCTAAAACTGGACTCACAGGAGAGGATTAAATCAAAGAAACTTAGAGTGTCCGTCCTCTTGTACTGAAGTCGGCATTGTGCCTTTTGTATTAAATTCGGATGCAATGTCTGTGTTTTATCGTCATTAAGAAGGTCCAAAGGATACAGTAAACCTGAAGTGAAGCATCGGAATCTAAAACTGCACCCACAGGAGAGGTTCAAATCATAGAAAGTGAGAGTGTCAGCCCTCTTGTACCTAAGTTGGCATTGTGCATTTTGTATTAAATTGGCATCCAATTTCTGCGTTTGACCATCAATAAGAAGGTCCAAGGTATACAGTAAACCTGAAGTGAAGCATCGGAATCCAAATCTCAACTCACAGGAGAGGTTCAAATCATAGAAAGTTATAGTGTCAGTCCTATTGTACTTAAGTCGGCATTGTGCCTTTTGTATTACATTCGGATGCAATGTCTGTGATTCAACGTCATTAAGAAGGTCCAAAGTATACAGTAAACCTGAAGTGAAGCATCGAAATCTAAAACTGGACTCACAGGAGAGGTTCAAATCATAGAAAGTTAGAGTGTCCGTCCTCTTATACTTAAGTCTGCATTGTGCCATTTGTATTAATTTCGGATGCAATTTCTGTATTTCATCGTCAATAAAAAGGTCTTAGGTATACAGTAAACCTGAAGTGAAGCCTCAGAATCTAAAACTGGACTCACAGGAGAGGTTCAAATCATAGAAAGTTAGAGTGTCAGTCCTCTTGTACTTAAGACGGCATTGTGCCTTTGTATTAAATTCGGATGCAATTTCTGTGTTTCATCGTCAATTAGAAGGTCCAGGGTATACAGTAAACCTGAAGTGAATCATCATAATCTAAAACTCAACTCACAGGAGAGGTTCAAAACATAGAAATTTAGAGTGTTTGTCCTCTTGTACTTAAGACGGCAGTGTGCCGTCTGTATTAAATTCGGATGCAATTTTTTGTGTTTCATCGCCAATATGAAGGTCCAAGGGATACAGTAAACCTGAAGTGAAGCATCGGAATCTAAAACTGGACTCACAGCAGAGGTTTAAATCAAAGAAAGTTAGAGTGTCTGTCCTCTTGTACTTAAGTCTGCATTGTGCCTTTTGTATTATATTCGGATGCAATATCTGTGTTTCATCGTAAATAAGAAGGTTTAAGGTATACAGTAAACCTGAAGTGAAGCATCGGAATCTAAAACTGGACTCACAGGAGAGGTTTGAATCAAAGAAAGTTAGAGTAGCAGTTCTCTTGTACTTAAGTCGGCATTGTGCCTTTTGTATTAAAGTCGGATGCAATTTCTATGATTCATCGGCAATAAGAATGTCCAAGGGATACAGTAAACCGGAAGTGAAGCATCGGAATCCAATATTGGACTAACAGGAGAGGTTTCAATCAAAGAATGTTAGAGTGTCAGTCCTCTAGTACTTAAGTCGACATTATGCATTTTGTATTAAATTCGGATGCAACTTCTGTGTTTCATCGTCAAGAAGATAGTCTTAGGTATACTGTAAACCTGAAGTGAAGCATCGGAATCTAAACCTGGACTAACAGGAGAGGTTTAAATCATAGAAAGTTAGAGTGTCTGTCCTCTTGTACTTAAGTCGGCATTGTGCCTTTTGTATTAAATTCGGATGCAATTTCTGTGTTTCATCGTCAATATGAAAGTCCAAGGTATACAGTAAACCTGAAGTGAAGCATCGGAATCTAAAACTGGACTCACAGGAGGGGTTCAAATCATAGAAAGTTAGATGTGTCAGTCCTCTTGTACTTAAGACGCCATTGTGCCTTTGTATTAAATTCGGATGCAATTTCTGTGTTTCATCGTCAATAAGAAGGTCCAAGGTATACAGTAAACCTGAAGTGAAGCATCGGAATGTAAAACTGGACTCACAGGAGAAGTTTAAATCAAAGAAAGTTAGAGTGTCTGTCCTCTTGTACTTAAGTCGGCATTGTGCCTTTTGTATTAAATTCGGATGCAATTTCTGTGTTTCATCGTCAATAAGAAGGTCCAAGCAATACAGTAAACCTGAAGTGAAGCATCGGAATCTAAAACTGGACTCACAGGAGAGGTTTAAATCAAAGAAACTTAGAGTGTCCGTCCTCTTGTACTTAAGTCGGCATTGTGCCTTTTGTATTAAATTCGGATGCAATTTCTGTGTTTTATCGTCATTAAGAAGGTCCAAAGGATACAGTAAACCTGAAGTGAAGCATCGGAATCTAATACTGGACTCACAGGAGAGGTTCAAATCATAGAAAGTGAGAGTGTCAGCCCTCTTGTACTTAAGTCGGCATTGTGCATTTTGTATTAAATTCGCATCCAATTTCTGCGTTTGATCATCAATAAGAAGGTCCAAGGTATACAGTAAACCTGAAGTGAAGCATCGGAATCTAAATCTCAACTCACAGGAGAGGTTCAAATCACAGAAAGATATAGTGTCAGTCCTCTAGTACTTAAGTCGGCATTGTGCCTTTTGTATTAAATTCGGATGCAATGTCTGTGATTCAACGTCAATAAGAAGGTCCAAAGTATACAGTAAACCTGAGGTGAAACATCGGAATCTGAAACGGGACTCACAGGAGAGGTTCAAATCATAGAAAGTTAGAGTGTCCGTCCTCTTATACTTAAGTCTGCATTGTGCCTTTTGTATTAATTTCGGATGCAATTTCTGTGTTTCATCGTCAATAATAAGGTCCAGGGTATACAGTAAACCTGAAGTGAAGCATCGGAATCTAAAACTGGACTCACAGGAGAGGTTTTGAATCAAAGAAAGTTAGAGTGTCTGTCCTCTTGTACTTAAGTCTGCATTGTGCCTTTTGTATTAAATTCGGATGCAATTTCTGTGTTTCATCGTCAATAAGAAGGTCCAAGAGATGCAGTAAACCTGAAGTGAATCATCATAATCTAAAACTCAACTCACAGGAGAGGTTCAAAACAAAGAAATTTAGAGTGTTTGTCCTCTTGTACTTAAGACGGCAGTGTGCCGTCTGTATTAAATTCGGATGCAATTTCTGTGTATCATCACCAATATGAAGGTCCAAGGGATACAGTAAACCTGAAGTGAAGCATCGGAATCTAAAACTGGACTCACAGGAGAGGTTTAAATCAAAGAAAGTTAGAGTGTCTGTCTTCTTGTACTTAAGTCGGCATTGTGCCTTTTGTATTATATTCGGATGCAATATCTGTGTTTCATCGTAAATAAGAAGGTTTAAGGTATACAGTAAACCTGAAGTGAAGCATCGGAATCTAAAACTGGACTCACAGGAGATGTTCAAATCATAGAAAGTTAGAGTGTCAGTTCTCTTGTACCTAAGTCGGCATTGTGCCTTTTGTATTAGAGTCGGATGCAATTTCTACGATTCATCGGCAATAAGAATGTCCAAGGGATACAGTAAACCGGAAGTGAAGCATCGGAATCCAATACTGGACTAACAGGAGAGGTTTCAATCAAAGAAAGTTAGAGTGTCAGTCCTCTTGTACTCAAGTCGACATTATGCATTTTGTATTAAATTCGGATGCAACTTCTGTGTTTCATCGTCAAGAAGATTGTCTTAGGTATACTGTAAACCTGAAGTGAAGCATCGGAATCTAAACCTGGACTCACTGGAGAGGTTTAAATCATAGAAAGTTAGAGTGTCTGTCCTCTTGTACTTAAGTCGGCATTGTGCCTTTTGTATTAAATTCGGATGCAATTTCTGTGTTTCATCGTCAATATGAAAGTCCAAGGTATACAGTATACCTGAGTGAAGCATCGGAATCTAAAACTGGACTCACAGGAGAGGTTCAAATCATAGAAAGTTAGATGTGTCAGTCCTCTTGTACTTAAGACGCCATTGTGCCTTTGTATTAAATTCGGATGCAATTTCTGTGTTTCATCGACAATAAGAAGGTCCAAGGTATACAGTAAACCTGAAGTGAAGCATCGGAATGTAAAACTGGACTCACAGGAGAGGTTTAAATCAAAGAAAGTTAGAGTGTCTGTCCTCTTGCACTTAAGTCGGCATTGTGCCTTTTGTATTAAATTCGGATGCAATTTCTGTGTTTCATCGTCAATGAGAAAAACCAAGGGATACGGTAAACCTGAAGTGAGGCATCGGACTCTAAAACTGGACTCACAGGAGAGGTTCAAATCATAGAAAGTTAGAGGGTCAGTCCTCTTGTACTTAAGGCAGCATTGTGCCTTTTGTATTAAATTCGGATGCAATTTCTGTGTTTCATAGTCAATAAGAAGGTCCAAGGTATACAGTGAACCTGAAGAGAAGCATCAGAATCTAAAACTGGATTCAAAGGAGAGGTTTAAATCATAGAAAGTTAGAGTGGTAGTCCACTTTTTCTGAAGTCGGCATTGTGCCTTTTGTATTTAATTCGGATGCAATTTCTGTGTTTCATCGTCAATAAGAAGGTCCAAGGGATACAGTAAACCTGAAGTGAAGCATCGGAATCTGAAACTGGACTCACAGGAGAGGTTCAAATCATAGAAAGTTAGAGTGTCAGTCCTCTTGTACTTAAGTCGGCATTGTGAGTTTTGTATTAAATTCGGATGCAATTTCTGTGTTTCATCGTCAATGAGAAGGACGAAGGGATACGGTAAACCTGAAGTGAAGCATTGGAATCTAAAACTGGACTCACAGGGGAGGTTCAAATTATAGAACGTTAGAGTGTCAGTCCACTTGTACGTAAGTCGGCATTGCGACTTTTGTATTAAATTCGGATGCAATTTCTGTATTTCTACGTCAATAAGAAGGTCCAAGGTATAGAGTAAACCGGAAGTGAAGCATCGGAAACCAAAACTGGACTCACAGGAGAGATTCCAATCATAGAATGTTAGAGTGTCAGTCCTCTTGTACTTGAGGCGGCATTGTGCTTTTTGTATTAAATTCGGATGCAATTACTGTGTTTCATCGTCAATAAGAAGGTCCAAGGGATACAGTAAACTTGAAGTGCAGCATCGGAATCTAAAACTGGACTCAAAGGCTTGGTTTAAGTCATAGAATGTTAGAGTGTCAGTCCTCTTGTACTTAATTCGGCGTTGTGCCTTTTGTATTGAATTCGGTTGCAATTTCTGTGTTTCATCGTCAATAAGAAGGTCCAAGGGGTACAGTAAACCTGATGTGAAGCATCGGAATCTAAAACTGAACTCACAGGAGAGGTTCAAATCATAGAAAGTTAGTGTGTCAGTCCTTTTGTACTTAAGTCGGCATTTTGCCTTTTATATTAAATTCGGATGCAATTTCTGTGCATCATCGTCAATAAGAAGGTCCAAGGGATACAGTAAACCTGAAGTGAAGCATCGGAATCTAAAACTGGACTCACAGGAGAGGTACAAATCATAGAACGTTAGAGTGTCAGTCCTCTTGTACTTAAGTTGGCATTGTGCCTTTTGTATTAAATTGGGATGCAATTTCTGTTTTTCATCGTCAATAAGAATGTCCAAGGTATACAGTAAACCTGAAGTGAAGCACCGGAATCTACAACTGAACTCACAGGAGAGGTTCAAATCATAGAAAGTTAGAGTGTCAGTCCTCTTGTGCTTAAGTCGGCATCGTGCCTTTTGTATTAAATTCGGATGTAATTTCTGTGCTTCATCGTCAATAAAAACGTCCAAGAGATACTGTACACCTGAAGTGGAGCATCGGAATCTAAAACTGGATTCAAAGGAGAGGTTCAATTCATAGAACGTTAGAGTGTCACTTCTCTTGTACTTAAGGTGGCAATGTGCCTTTTGTATTAAATTCGGATGCAATTTCTGTGTTTGATCGTCAATAAGAATGTCCAAGATATACAATACACCTGAAGTGAAGCATCGGAATCTACAACTCAACACACAGGAGAGGTTAATATCATGGAAAGTTAGAGTGTCAGTCCTCTTGTACTTATGTCGGCATTGTGCCTTTTGCATTAAATTCGGATGTAATTTCTTTATTTCATCGTCAATAAGAAGGTCCAAGGAATACAGTAAACCTGAAGTGAAGCATCGGAATCTAAAACTGGATTCAAAGGAGAGGTTTAAATCATAAAAGTTAGAGTGTCAGTTTTCTTGTACTTAAGACGGCATTGTGCCTTTTGTATTAAATTCGGATGAAATTTCTGTGCTTCATCGTCAATAAGAAGGTCCAAGGTATACAGAAAACCTAAAGAGAAAGCATCGGAATCTAAAACTGGACTCACAGGAGCGGTTAAATCATAGAAAGTTAGAGTGGCAGTCCACTTGTACTTAAGTCGGCATTGTGCCTTTTGTATCAAATTCGGATGCAATTTCTGTGTTTCAACGTCAATAAGAAGGTCCAAGGTATACAGAAAAATTGAAGTGAAGCATCGGAATCTAAAACTGGACTCACAGGAGAGGTTCAAATCATAGAAAGTTAGAGTGTCAGTCCTCTTGTACTTACGTTGGTATTGTGCCTTTTGTATTAATTTCGGATGCAATTTCTGTGTTTCATCGTCAATGAGAAGGACCAAGGGATACGGTAAACCTGAAGTGAAGCATCGGAATTTAAAACTGGACTCACAGGAGTGGTTCAAATCATAGAAAGTTAGATGTGTCAGTCCTCTTGTACTTATGACGCCATTGTGCCTTTGTATTAAATTCGGATGCAATTTCTGTGTTTCATCGTCAATAAGAAGGTCCAAGGTATACAGTAAACCTGAAGTGAAGCATCGGAATGTAAAACTGGACTCACAGGAGAAGTTTAAATCAAAGAAAGTTAGAGTGTCTGTCCTCTTGTACTTATGTCGGCATTGTGCCTTTTGTATTAAATTCGGATGCAATTTCTGTGTTTCATCGTCAATGAGAAGGACCAAGGGATACGGTAAACCTGAAGTGAGGCATCGGAATCTAAAACTGGACTCACAGGAGAGGTTCAAATCATAGAAAGTTAGAGGGTCAGTCCTCTTGTACTTAAGGCAGCATTGTGCCTTTTGTATTAAATTCGGATGCAATTTCTGTGTTTCATAGTCAATAAGAAGGTCCAAGGTATACAGTGAACCTGAAGAGAAGCATCAGAATCTAAAACTGGATTCAAAGGAGAGGTTTAAATCATAGAAAGTTAGAGTGGTAGTCCACTTTTTCTGAAGTCGGCATTGTGCCTTTCGTATTTAATTCGGATGCAATTTCTGTGTTTCATCGTCAATAAG